>NC_090337.1:8515774-8841607 GCF_035084215.1 Heptranchias perlo
GACCCAGCGATGATGAACGAACAGAGATATATTTCCAAGTCGGGATGGTGTGTGACTTGAAGGGGAACGTGCAGGTGGTGTTGTTCGCATGTGCCTGCTGCCCTAGTCCTTCTAGGTGGTAGAGGTCGCATGTTTGGGGGGTGCTGTCGAAGAAGCCTTGGCGAGTTGCTGCAGTGCATCCTGTGGATGGTACACGCTGCAGCCACAGTGCACTGATGGTAAAGGGAGTGAATGTTTCGGGTGGTGGATGGGGTGCCAATCAAACAATCAAGCGGATGGTGTCGAGCTTCTTGAGTGTTGTTCGAGCTGCACTCATCCAGGCAAGTGGAAAATATTCCATCACGCTCCTGACTTGTGCCTTGTAGATGGTGGAAAAGCTTTGGGGAGTCCAGAGGTGAGTCACTCGCAGCAGAATACCCAGCCTCTGACCTGCTCTTGTAGCCACAGTATTTATATGGCTGGTCCTCATTGAGCCAGGGTTGATCCTCTGACTTGTTGGTAATGGTAGAGTCAGGAATATGCCGGGCCATGAGGTTACAGATTGTTTTGGAATACAATTCTGTTGCTGCTGATGGCCCACAGCTCCTCATGGATGCCCAGTTTTGAGCTGCTAGATCTGTTCTGAATCTATCCCATTTAACACAGCGGTAGTTCCACACAACACGTTGGATGGTATCCTCAGTGTGAAGACGGGACATCATATCCACGAGGACTGTGCGGTGGTCACTCCTACCAATAATGTCATGGACAGATATATCTGTGACAGGTAGATTGGTGAGGACGAGGTCAAGTAGGTTTTTCCCTCGTGTTGGTTCACTCACCACCTGCCGCAGGCCCAGTCAGACAGCTATGTCTTTCAGGACTCGGCCGGCTCGGTCAGTAGTGGTGCTACCGAGCCACTCTTGGTGATGGACATTGAAGTCCCCCACCCAGAGTACATTCTATACCCTTGCTTCCTTCAAGTGGTGCTCAACATGGAGGAGGACTGAATTCGTCAGCTGAGGGAGAACGTAGGTGTTAATCAGCAGGAGGTTTCCTTGCCTATGTTTGGCCTGATGCCATGCGATTTCATGGGGTCCGGAGTCAATGTTGAGGACTCCCAGAGCCACTCCCTCCTGACTGTATATCACTGTACCACCACCTCTGATGGGTCTGTCCTGCCGGTGTGACAGGACATACCCAGGGATAGTGATGGAAGATTCTGGGACGTTGGCTGAAAGGTATGATTCTGTGAGTATGCCTATTTTAGGCTGTTGCTTGACTAGTCTGTGGGACAGCTCTCCCAATTTTGGCACAAGTCCCAATATGTTCGTGAGGAGGACGTTGCAGGGTCGACTAGGACTTGGTTTGCCTTTGTCGTATCCTGTGCCTAGTAGTCCGCCCGGTTTTATTCTTATAATGAGTTTTTTTTAAGCGAGATTTTACAACTGAGCGGCTTGCTAGGCCATTTCAGAGGGCAATTAAGAATCAACCACATTGCTCTGGGTCTGGAGTCACCTATAGGTCAGACCAGGTAAGGACAGCAGGTTTCCTTCCTTTAAGGGCATTAGTGACCTAATAGGTTTTCACAACAATCCGGTAGTTTCATAGCCACCATTACTGATAGTAGTTTTTTTAAATTCCAGATTTTATTTATTTAATTAATTAATTGAATTTAAATACCCCTGCTGCAGTGGCGGAGATTTGAACTTATAGATTCCAGGATTACCGTCCAGACCTCTGGATTACTAGTCCGGTAACATAACCACAATGCTACCGTACCCTATATAGTACCTTGTAATACAAGCAGAATTTCCTCCACTTTGAATAAATGCTGAATTTATTTTTAAAAATCGTAGACAATTTGTTTTAACAGAAAATATTTTATTATTTAGTGGTACATTATGAGTGTACAGTTCAAATCTGGTAACATTTTACCTTTGCGCATTGTTCTTGTACTTTCCGCCGCCAGAGATATCAGTTATATGTTTATTCATATTGAGCACATTAATCCTTTTGTTAGTCCGACACTATGACAACTCAACCTCTAGACTGATGCTTCTATTTATCCGTATGTAAACTGCATCTACCCTCCTTGGATCCATATCTCTTAATACCTTTGCATATCAAAAATATATCAATCTCAGTTTTGAAATTTTTAAGTGACTTAGCCTCAACAGCTTTTGGGGTTGAGAGTTCCAGATTTCCACTCCCCTTTGTGTAAAGTAATGTTTCCTGACATCATTTTTTTTATTCGTTCATGGGATGTGGGCATCGCTGGGGAGGCCAGCTTTTATTGTCCATCCCTAATTGCCCTTGAGAAGGTGGTGGTGAGCCGCCTTCTTCAACCGCTGCAGTCCGTGTGGTGAAGATTCTCCCACAGTGCTGTTAGGTAGGGAGTTCCAGGATTTTGACCCAGCAATGATGAAGGAATGACGAAATATTTCCAAGTCAGGATGGTGTGTGACTTCGAGGGGAACGTGCAGGTGGTGTTGTTCGCATGTGCCTGCTGCCCTAGTCCTTCTAGGTGGTAGAGATCGCGGGTTTGGAGGTGCTGTCGAAGAAGCCTTGGCGAGTTGCTGCAGTGCATCCTGTGGATGGTACACACTGCAGCCACAGTGTGCAGGTGGTGAAGGGAGTGAATGTTTAGGGTGGTGGATGGGGTGCCAATCAAGCGGGCTGCTTTGTCCTGGATGGTGTCGAGCTTCTTGAGTGTTGTTCGAGCTGCACTCATCCAGGCAAGTGGAGAGTATTCCATCACACTCTTGACTTGTGCATTGTAGATGGTGGAAAAGCTTTGGGGAGTCAGGAGGTGAGTCACTCGCTGCAGAATCCCAGCCTCTGACCTGTTCTTGTAGCCACAGTATTTATATGGCTGGTCCAGTTAAGTTTCTGGTCAATGGTGACCCCCTGGATATTGATGGTGGGGGATTCGGCAATGGTAATGCCATTGAATGTCAAGTGGAGGTGGTGAGACTCTCTCTTGTTGGAGATGGTCATTGCCTGTCACTTGTCTGGCATGAATGTTACTTGCCACTTATTAGCCCAGGTCTTGCCACATGCGGGCTCGGGCTGCTTCATTATCTGAGGGGTTGCGAATGGAACTGAACAATGTGCAATCACCAGCGAACATCCCCATTTTTGACCTCATGATGGAGGGAAGGTCATTGATGAAGCAGCTGAAGATGATTGGGCCCAGGACACTGCCCTGATGAACTCCTGCAGCAATGTCCTGGGGCTGAGATGATTGGCCTCCAACAACCACTACCATCTTCCTTTGTGCTAGGTATGACTCCAGCCACTGGAGAGTTTTCCCCCTGATTCCCATTGACTTCAATTTTACTCGGGCTCCTTGGTGACACACTCGGGTGCCATCATCACTGAGTGACCTTGCTCTAATTTTACGGTTGTGCCTCCTTGCTCTGGGCTCCCACACCAGAGAAAATAATTTCTCTCTATCTATCCTATCAACTTCTTTAGTCATCTTAATCACTTCAATTAGATCACCGCTTAATCTTCTATATTCAAGGGCATACAAGCCTAGTCTATGCATCTGTCCTCATATTTTAACCCTTTTTGCCTTGGTATCATTCTGGTGAATCTATGCTGCACCCCCCTCCAAGGCCAATATATCCTTCCTGAGGTCCAGTGCCCAGAACTGAACGCAGAACTCTAATGGGAGTCTAACCAGAGCTTTATAGAACTGCAACATAACTTCCATCCCTTTGTATTCCAGCCCCCTTGAGATAAAGACCAACATTCCATGAGCCTGCCCCACTTTTGCCTGGGTTGTTTGACACAACTGCTGGTCCGACCTGCAGGTGGGTGCAAATGCCTGCCGTTTTCAGTATACCTCCTCTGGAATTTCTCTTTTGCCATCGAACCCAACACTGCCATTGGCAAACCTGGCAGAATGCCCATGATCAGCACTACTTGTAACTGCAGGGTGAACTGGTGGAGGCATGATTTCTGAGCTGGAAAGGGAACCAATGGAGTTTTGAATTGAAGGAAACTAGCAACACCCAGCTGAAAAGTCCACATGCTCTATAATTCTCAAAGGTCAGGTAGTGGAGATGAAAATCTCAACAATATGGCACCTTCGTTTTAAATGAAGGAATGTTTCACCCAACAGCTTTCAGGCTTTCCAGTGCGGGCTTAAAATGTCTGCTCAGTGGCTCACTAGCAGCACTGTGATAATGAAAGTGAAATGTAAATGCATTTTCACAAATCTGTAATGTATAATGAGGCCAACGAATGCCATGTTTGCATAGGTAATTGTTTTTGACACTGTAAATTTCACAACACATTGATGGAATATACAATTAATTATTTACATGAAACTTTCATTAGCTATTTCATGTGTAAGTACGGGTTATGATATGGGATACATGGCAGGGTACCATCCGGCACAATGTTTATCAACTGGTCCAATTTTCCTTTAGGGAAGGAAACCTGCCATCGTTACTGGTCTGGCCTATATCTGACTCCAGTATAACGCCAACGTGATTGACTATTATTTTGCCCTCTGCAGTGACATAGCAAGCCACTCAATCATACCATAGGGATGAGCAGTCAATGCCAGCCTTGCCAGCGACGTCCACATCCCAAGAATTAATTTTAAAAAGTGAGTGAAAAGAATGAAAATTCCTATATTTAAAAGGGAGAGAGAACAAGTCCAGGGTACTGTTGACCAATTAGCTTAATGTTGGTGGTTGGAAAGATAATGGAATCGTTACTCAAAGAGAGTGGTGTGGTTGATGTATATATGGACTTTCAAAAGGCATTTGATAAAGCCCCATACGATAGTCATGTTAGAAAAATTAAAGCCCATGGGATTAAAGGGACAATGGCAGCGTGGATATAAAATTGGCTAGGGTCGAGAAGCAGGGAGTAGTTGCGAACGGTTGTTTTTCAGACTGGAGGGAATTATACAGTGGTTTTCCCCAAGTGTCAGTATTAGGTCCTCTGCTCTTTTTGATATAATGTGGAGATGCCGGTGATGGACTGGGGTGGACAAATGTAAGGAGTCTTACAACACCAGGTTATAGTCCAACAGCTTTATTTGAAATCACAAGCTTTCGGAGGGTGACGAAGGAGGAAGCCTCCGAAAGCTTGTGATTTCAAATAAAGCTGTTGAACTATAACCTGGTGTTGTAAGACTTTTTGATATATATTAATGACCTGGACTTGGGTATATAGGGTATAATTTCAAAGTTTGTAGATGACATGAAACTCGGAAATGCAGTAAACAATGTGGAGGATAGTAACAGATTTCAGGAGAACATAGCAGACTGATGAAATGGGCAGACACATGGCAGTTGAAATTTAACGCAGAGAAGTGTGAAGTGATATATTTTGGTAGGAAGAATGAGAAGCGGCAATATAAACTAAACGGTATAATTTTGAAGGGGGTGCAGGAACAGAGAGACCAGGGGATGCACATACACAAATCTTTGAAGGTGGCAGGATAAGTTGAGAAGGCTGTTTAAAAAAGCAGATGCGATCCTGGACTTCATTAATAGAGGCATAAAGTACAAAAGCAAGGAAGTTATGCTAGACCTTTATAAAACACTAATTAGGCCTCAGCTGGAGTATCAAGTTCAATTCTGGGCACCACACTTTAGGAAGGATGTCAAGGCCTTAAAGATGTGCAGAAGAATGGTACCAGAATGGTACTAGGGAGGAGGGACTTCCGTTATGTGGAGAGACTGGAGAAGCTATGGTTGTTCTCCTTAGAACAGGGAAGGTTCAGAGGAGATTTGATAGAGGTGTTCAAGGCCATGAAGGGTTTTGATAGAGTCAATAAGGAGAATCTGTTTCCAGTGGCAGAAGGGTCGGTAACCAGAGGACACAGATTTAAGGTGATCGGCAAATGAGCAAGAGGTGACATGAGCAAACATGTTTTTACTCAGCGAATTGTAATGATCTGGAATGCACTGCCTGAAATGGTGGTGGAAGGAGATTCAATCGTAACTTTCAAAAGGGAATTAGACTTGAAGGGAAAAATTTGCAGAGCTATGGGGAAAGAGCAAGGGACTGGGACTAATTGGATTGCTCTTTCAAAGAGCGAGCATAGGCACATTAGGTCGAATGGCCTCCTCCTGTGCTGTACCTACAATGAAACTATGAAACTATGAAAGCGGCACTAGAGAAACATCTCAAAACCGAAAATATAATAAAGAATAGTCAGCATGCATTTCAAAAGGGAAGGTCATGCCTGACTAAACATATGGAATTCTTTGAAGAAGTAACAGAAAGAATATATAAGGGTCAGGTAGTAGATGTAATATTCTTGTATTTTCAAGAGGTCTCCGATAACGTACCACATAGCAGATTCACGACTAAGGTGAGAGGAAATGGAGTCAGGGAACAAGCAGCAGAATGGATAGCAAGCTGGCTGCAAAACAGGGTAGGGGTTAAAGGTATTTACTCAGACTGGCGTAAGGTGGGAATCGGTGCTGGGATTACTGTTGTTCACCATTTGCACAAATTATTTGTGTCCGGAATCAGAAGTACAATTTTGAAATTTGCGGATGACACCAATTTGGGGGATATAGTTAATACTGAGGAAGACTGCGACAAATACAAGGTAATGTTAATAAACTCGGAGAATGGGCGTGTGAACTGCCAATGAATTCCAATATAGACAAGTGTGAGGTGGCGCATTTTGGTAGGAGGAATAAGTAGGCCACATGTTCCTTGGAAAATACGAATGGAGCAGAGGAGCAAAGGGATCTAGGGTATAGATTCACAATTCATTAATAGTAGCAATGCAGGTTGACAAGGCTATAAAAATGCAAACAAAACACAGGGGTTGATTTCTAAAGGAAAAGAATTGAAAAGCAGAGAGATCATGTTAAACTTGTAAAGAACCTTGGTTAGACCACACTTAGAGTCTTGTGTACCGTTCTGGTCTCCACGTTATAAAATGGTCATAGAGGCACTGGAGAAGTTGCAAGGATGATTGCAGAACTGAGAGCTTATAACTATCAGGAAAGACTGAACAGGCTGGGGCTCGTTTCTCTAGAAAAGAGAAGGCAGAGGGGTGATCTGATAGAGGTCTTTAAGATTATGAAAGGGTTTGATACGCTAGACGTAGAGAAGATGGTCCGATTTGTGGGGAGTCCAAAACTAGGGGTCATAAATATAAGATAGTTACCAAAATATCCAATATAGAATTCAGGAGAAACTTCTTTACCTAGAGAGTGGTTAGAATGTGGAACTTGCTACCACATGGAGAAGTTGAGGCGAATAGCATAGATGCTTTTAAGGGAGAGCTAGATAAATACACGAGAGAGAAAGGAATAGAAGAGTATGCTGAGACGGTTAAATGAAAAGGAATGGGACGATGCTCATGTGCAGCATAAGCCTGGCATAGGCCAGTTGCGGCCGAATGGCCTGTTCCTGTGCTGTATATTCTATGTAATATAAAAATCACACACCACAGATGAAGTTTGATAAGATGCCCCAAACCAGGTGGGTTTTATGCTTCTTTCATGGTAAGTCACTTTGCATTTCAACGCCCATATCCAGAAACATCAATAGGTTGGCGACTCATTATTTTATGTGTAACTTTAATACGTTCATTAAAATGTCATCAAAACAGCACTTTCTGCTAGGCGGCTACAGGTGTGAATTAAAGATAAATTTCCAATCAGGGATTCTACTTTATCTGAATAGAACTTAACCGGAAATTAAAATGTTGTGGCTCCAAGCATCCGACGCCACAATGCACATCAAAACGTTCTTGTAGCACGTGTTTGTACTGATGTCTGCTTACCTCCAGGTTGAATTCAACTGACCCTAACAGCTTGTTGATTGGAACTGAAACATGGAGTTGCATTCTTCTTGTTATTGTGGTGTGCCTCCCCGGTACGTTTGTCCGATTTGTGGCCAGATAGGAACACGCCCCTAGAGCCTGTACCGCCATTCAATTAGATCATGGCTGATCTGTATATTAGTTGCAGCTACCCGCCTTGCTTCTGTAACCTTTGATACCCTTGCCTAACAAAAAATAAGCAATCTCAGTTTTGAAATTTTCAACTGACCTATCCTCAACAGATGTTTGGGAGAGAGTTCCCCCACCATTGAGACATCAACACCTCAGTCGTGATTAACCTTCAAATGTAAATAGAATCTTCTATATATTCGCTTCCAATTTCTGTTTTTGACGGCACTGGATCCTGCCTGGCAGTCCTTTTACAACCTCCTTTCTGTCTCCCTCGCTCCCTCTCTGCTCAATGCGATAAAGAGGGGGGAGGGGGGGGGATCCTATTATAAGACAGGGCAGTCCGGGCTTACGCAGTGCAAATGAAAAGGATCAATGGTCGCCATCAGTAATTGAATTATTTCACGGCATGGAGGGTGCAATAGAATGAGCTTGCTTACTAATAGCGTTTCCTTGAGGTTTCTTGCTGGAGAAGGAGACAAATACACTGGACACCAAGACTGATAACTGACATGGACAGAAAGACCTCGGGCTGCAGCAGCAGCATGGATGTTGTATTGGGGAAGAATGGGGGAACACGTTGGAGCAGAACTGCAGAGTGAAGACTGAAGAATAGAACAGATGCAATGTGGTTCGGTTGATCACAAGAGCAAAATGGTGCCCATTGTTTCTTTTTATTCATTCATGGGGATGTGGCGTCCCTGTGAATGTTTAATGTGGTGGATGGGGTGCCAATCAAGTGGGCTGCTTTGTCCTGAATGGTGTCGAGTTTCTTGAGTGTTGTTGGAGCTGCACTCATCCAGGCAAGTGGAGAGTATTCCATCACACTCCTGACTTGTGCATAGGAGATTGTGGAAAGGCTTTAAGGGGTCAGGAGGTGAGTCACTCGCTGCAGAATGGCAAGCCTCTGACCGGCTCTTGTAGCCACAGTATGTATGTGGCTGGTCCAGTTAAGTTTCTGGTCAATGGTGACTCCCAGGATGTTGGTGGTGGGGGATTCGGCGATGGTAATGCCGTTGAATGTTAAGGGGAGATGGTTATATTCTCTTGTTGGAGATGGTCATTGCCTGGCACTTGTCTGGCGCGAATGTTACTTGCCACTTATCAGCCCAAGCCTGGATGTTGTCCAGATCTTGCTGCATGCGGGTACGGAGTGCTTCATTAACTGAAGGGTTGTGAATGGAACTGAACACTGTGCAATCATCAGCGAACATCTCTACTTCTGAGCTTATGATGGAGGGAAGTTCATTGATGAAGCAGCTGAAGATAGTTGGGCCTAGGACATTGCCTTGAGGAACGACTGCAGCGATGTCCTGGGGCTGAGATGATTGGCCTCCAAAAGCCACTACCATCTTCCTTTTTGCTAGGTATGACTCCAGCCACTGGAGAGTTTTCCCCTTGATTCCCATTGACTTCAATTTTACCAGGGCTCCTTGATGCCACACTCGGTTAAATGCTGCCTTGATGTCAATGGCAGTCACTCTCACCTCACCTCTGGAATTCGGCTCTTCTGTCCATTCTTGGATCAAGGGTATAATGAGGCCTGGAGCCGAGTTGTCCTGGCGGAATCCAAACTGAGCATCGGCGAGCTGGTTATTTATGAGTAAGTGCCGCTTGATTGCACTGTCGACGACACCTTCCATCACTTTGCTGATGATTGAGAGTAAACTGATGGGGTGGTAATTGGCCGGATTAGATTTGTCCTGCTTTTTGTGGACAGGACGTGCCTGGGCAATTTTCCACATTGTCGGGTACGTGCCAGAGTTGTAGCTGTACTTGAAGAGCGTGGCTAGTTCTGAAGCACAAGTCTTTAGCACTGCAGCCGGGATGTTGTCGGGGCCCATAGCCTTTGCTGTATCCAGTGCACTCCGCCGATTCTTGAAATCACGTGGAGTGAATCGAATTGGCTGAAGACTGGCTTCTGTGATGGTGAGGATATCTGGAGGAGGCCGAGATGGATCATCCACTTGGCATTTCTGGCTGAAGGTGGTTGCAAATGTTTCAGCTTTGTCTTTTGCACTCACGTGCTGGGCCCTGCCATCATTGAGGATGGGGAAGTTCACGTAGCCTCCTCCTCCAGTTAATTGTTTAATTGTCCACCACCATTCACGACTGGACGTGGCAGAGCTTCGATCTGATCCATTCGATCGCTTAGCTCTGTCTATAGCATGCTGCTTCTGCTCTTTAGCTTGCATGTAGTCGTGTGTTGTAATTTCACCAGGTTGGCATCTCATTTTTAGAAGCTGCTGGCTTGCTCTTCCACAATCCTCATTGAACCAGGGTTAATCCCCTGGCTGGTTGGCAATGGTAGAATGAGGGATATGCCAGGCCATGAGTTTACAGATTGTGGTGGAATACAATTCTGCTGCTGCTGTTGGTCCACAGCGCCACAGGGATGCCCAATTTTGAGCTGCTAGATCTGTTCTGAATCTATCCCATTTACCGTGGTAGTGCCACACAACAATTTGGACGGTGTCCTCAGTGTGAGGATTGGACTTTGTCTCCACAAGGACTGTGCAGTGTTCACCCCTACTAATACTGTCATGGACAGATGCATCTATGACAGGTAGATTGGTGAGGACGAGGTCAAGTAGGTTTTTCCGTCGTGTTGGTTCTCTCACCACCTGCTGCAGGCCCAGTCTGGCAGCTATGTCCTTCAGGACTCGGCCAGCAGTGGTGCAACCGAGCCACTCTTGATGATGGACACTGAAGTCCCCCACCCAGAGTGCATTCTGTGCCCTTGCTACCCTCAGTGCTTCTTCCAAGTGGTGCTCAACATGGAGGAGGACTGATTCATCAGCTTTGGAAGGGCAGTAGGCGGTAATCAGCAGGAGATTTCCTTGCCCATATTTGACCTGATGCCATGAGATTACATGGGGTCCGGAGGCATGATTCTATTTTGTACCTGATAAAAGCGGTGTGAAGCAATTGCACCGTGCAGCTTCTAAACGTCAAATACAATCTCATGAAAAGTGGTTTTAGTATAACACACTACTAATATACCACAAATTATATCATACACTGCAAGTGAAGCGATCACCGTGTCTCCCGAACTGCAGTTGTGTTGGAGTTTTCCATTTGAGCAAAGAAGGGATGTTAAAAAGATTCGGGATTGGTTTGAGATGTAACCTGTCAGAGTGTACAGACAGCAAAATAAAATCTTACATGTGCGTAAGTTCAGTTGCTTATATGGGACTGGAAAATCGCCAGAAAATGGCACCAATCAATATGCAATCTTTATCCACATAATAATGGTGTGCTATAACATTTTATTTGGTCTTCAGTAGAAGGGATAATGCCTGTATTTTATCAGGGTGGAGAGGTGATAGAGCATTTTTACAGTGCAAGTCTGTGGGTTAAAATTCAATTCCTTTGTATTAGGTTATATTTGCTCATAACCACCATCGTGAACAGAAGTGATGAGGGAAGCCGGAGGTCCGCAACTTAGCGGAGAGCACATAATATATGAATTGTAATTAACGAGCTCCATGGGTTTTCCAACTGCTGCTAAGCAAGTTAAAACAATCGTTAGAAATTTGCAATAGCTATAATTACATCAAGTTGAATAATTTTACAACAGATTATTAAAAGTATTTGATCAAATTGAACTGAAATATCTTAAGTGAAAATCATTTCATGCTAGATAACTTTGAAAATATTTGCATGTAAAAGCACGACTATCAATCACTCATTTTCTGCCTTGCAGCTTTCTCTTCGTGTTTAGAATTCAAATAAATACAAGGAATTAATCTGTCAAACTCTCGGAAACCACCAGGATCACATTATAGACGAAATAGAATGACCACTGTAAATAAGATATATATATTTTTAAAAATACGTGACCAGGAAAATGTTGCCCACTGTTAAGATCTTTTTTTAAAATCATGTTTGCCTTGAATGACGCATTGTTAACACATAAGCATTCCCAACAATTACTATTGTACACAAATATTACAAACATTTTGTCTGTTAAATATAACAATTGAAAAGCAACGACAAAAATTTAAATTGACACTTCCTGCGGAGATAATGGTTCATTATAATTTGTTCCTTCATACTTTGCATCTTTACCCCAGGCAAATTTAAGTCATTACTTGTTTTCTTTTGGGATTTGTCAGTTTGTTTGACTGTTGTAAGATAAATCTATTTATAGCAAATTGGCAGATTGTCATAAAATGCAGGAATATATAAGCACGGTTCGCAACGCTATAGGAAACCGACAGTTACTTTGAATGTTAATAATGCATTGCATTTTGCCATGCACTTTATCGTTATCTCTTTTTGCTTCAGTGCTGTTGACGGATGAATCCACCTGCAAACGTTGGACGATTGATGAATTGTACGGCTTGTCTAAGGAAGGAGACATTGCTATTGGCGGAGTTTTCAGTGTGCACACGAATGTTGACCGTTTGGATCTTTCCTTTCAAACACAACCGGAAGCGGTAAAATGCAGAAAGTCCGTGAGAGCTTGTAATGTACACTACCATTTCAAATTTTGCCAATTTCTGTTGAGAAGTACAGAGCTATTTGTGTAATCTAATAGATTGCATTATCTCATTGTGTTTTCAGCATTCACTCTATGATTAGGTAATCAGTAGAATACGTGTGTTTTGCAGTGTGATGTGATCATTTGAGCTGTTACTACGTATTTATGGTTTTGAGATATACATTGCACGCCGTTCGGGAAACTAGTGAAATTGCTTTAATATACAAAACGGTGTAATTAGCTAAACCAGCCGTCACTGAGAATGAACTGAAATATAGAATCACAGTGTATTAGGCTCACTAAGCCTCCGAAAACACTATTTCAATAAACTGTAAGCATGACATTTTCGGAGATTTAGTCACAACAATAAATAAAATAAGCGAGAATGCCTTGGTTGTATTAGTAGAATAGAAAAAACACGAGGAAGACTGCAAGAGGGCGCGAGAGAGAGAGAGATGGCAAGACAGTGAGAGAGAGAGAGAGATAGATAGAAAGTGTGTGAGAGAGAAAGATACATAGAGAGATAGAGAGAAATAGAGAGAGGGAGCCAACAGACAGACAGTCAAATTTACATAGTTAACGTTTCAGGTCGATGATCTTTCTGAACCTCAGTATGTTGAAATAATAACAGGTTGCACGCTAGTTTAATCAGATCACCTGCTACATTTGTATTCTAAGGCCCTTGTGGGGTGGTGGTGGACACGTACATAACACAATGAGACATGGGAGAAATGTCCTGGTTCAGGAACTGGGAGCACTGCCCAATTCTTGGAGCGACCTGTTGTAAAACAGTTAAGAGACGCGGGGGAGAAAATAAATGTTTGTCATAATAATGGAAGCCGAGTTACCTACAGGCAGCTTTTGTATTGCAGGAGATTTGGCAATTGCTGTTGAGGTCAGAGGAGATAATGAGGCCGAGACGATAGATACAGAAGGACTAATGATGGAACAATCAAAGCTCAGCGGTGTCAGCTGATGCCTGGAGTTTCCAGAAACATGAAAAAAGTTGGGGAGGGAGGGTGAAGAAGAACATGCTAATCGCATTATTTTAGCAGAGAATTGATCCACCACTATTTCATTTATCTTATGACAATGGTGAATTAAATCCTCATCTTTCCCATGCTTTCAAGATAATTCAAAAGGGAATGCCAATTTAGATATAAGTGCAGTGCAGTTCATCCTCAAATTGTCGGAGAAGACTGACGACGGTCGTTCAAAATGT
This sequence comes from Heptranchias perlo, assembly GCF_035084215.1. NCBI lineage: Eukaryota > Metazoa > Chordata > Chondrichthyes > Hexanchiformes > Hexanchidae > Heptranchias > Heptranchias perlo. Next base: position 8,529,410 of record NC_090337.1, read on the forward strand.
ATGCTAACTCTTACGATTGAGCGTTGCCTCTTAAAACCACTTATGCCTAAGAAAGGGTCTACTTTATTGGATGTTTTATTGCAGTGAGCTTTAAGTACAACGACTAAAGCGCGGAAAGTGCTTGAATAAATGTCTCAAAAATTATAGAATTCGCTCATTAACCACGATCAGTTTGGACACTTCACTGTTGGTAGTTGAAAATAACTTATCGATGCTATTATCATATCTGTGAAATTAGAAAAAAAAATCTTTATTCATTTTATCAATGCACAAATATATTTTCCACAGTTTTTGGTTCAGAGTGTTTCGTTTTGTGTTGACGATGATTTTCGCCATTGAAGAAATCAACAAGAACCCAAGGCTGCTTCCCAATGTTACACTGGGTTACCGGATTTATGATACTTGTACCATGCCTCCTTTAACGCTAAAATCAACCTTTGAGTTTTTAAACAGAGGTGAAGACGCGTCTTCCAATTTTGCTTGCAAAAAGTCCTCAACAGTTTCTGCCATTGTCGGCGACTCTGGATCCTCGCAGTCTGTAGCAATGGCCACCTTAATCGGTCCATTCAGGATCCCTATGGTAAGATATTTATTGGTCAAAGATTATAGATTACAGTAACCACAATTAGTGTCAAAAGCAATGGATTATTTTCATTTCTATTTATTGTCAGGTCATCAGACTCTAATATTCACCATTCCACATTAATTTCAATGGCGACTATTCCTTAATACAAATATGTTTAAAAGCTAGCCTTAAATATACTTAAGTATACAAATATATTTAAACGTTATTAGTAATACATGCAGTGGGGAACAGTATCATTTATAGAAAACTAAACTTTCTGTAATTTGATAAACAATGTTTTTCGCTTTCTGTCTAAATTATGATTAAATATTACGAAAATACAGACACAATAAAACATTTGAACTGCTAACATTAATGGCAGAATTTAACTAGTGCTCTATATTGTTATCAGGGAAGACTGAACAGGCTGGGGCTGTTTTGCTCCAGAAAAGAGAATACTGAGAGGTGACTTAATAGAGGGCCTTAAAATTATGACGGGCTTCGATACGGTAGACCTGGAGAAGATGTTTCCACTTGCGGGGGAGTCCAAAACTAGGGGCCATACATATAAGATAGTCACTAATAGATCCGTTATGGAATTCAGGAACTTCTTTACCCAGAGAGTGGTTAGAATGTGGAACTCGCTACCACAAGGAGTGGTTGAGGCGAATAGCATAGATGCATTTAGGGGAAGCTAGATAAACACATGAGGGAAAAGGAATAGAAGGATATGCAGATAGGGTGAGATGAAGTGGGAGGACGCTGTTGTGGAGCATAAACACCGACATAGACCTTTTGGGCCGAATGGCCTGTTTCTGTGCTGTAAAATTCTATGCAATTCCATGTTAATAAATGGATTTTTACATTCAAATATGTTTTAAACAAACCTTACTAACGGTGTTCTTCCGATTTATTTATATATCTGTACGGATATTGAAAATAAACTGTCAAGTCATAAAGCTACTTTCTAAATTCACTTAACTAAGAGTTAGCTGTTCCGATATTGCTTTCTCAGTATCCGGGTGCTCTCCGTTATATAATACTCGTCTGCTTTGCTGGTGCTGTATTTTTGTCTTTAATTCCCTTTGCCACATTGGCTCCATCTTCGTATGAATTAATTGTATTGCATCGCCGTTTCACTTTTGGAAACATTTCAATTAGAGTTGGTGAAGAGACCGATTCAAAAGTAAACTTTTTCCCATGTGTGTAATTTGATGGGTTCCTTGATTTGCATCTTCATTCAATTTACATTAAATTAATAATGAAGAATAGGTATATGAAATAATGAAGATGCTTGAATCATTGAATCATACACTCTAGAAGGAGGCTCTCCGGCCCATTGTGCCTGTGCCGGCTCTTTGAAAGAGCTATCCAATTAGTCCCACTCCCCTGCTCTTTCCCCATAGCCCTGCACGTTTTTGTTCCTTTTTGAGTATATATTCAAAGGAGAACAATTCCAGCTTCTCTAATCTCTCTACTTAACCGAAGTGCCTCATCCCTGGTATCATTCTGGTAAATCTCCTCTGCACACTCTCCAAAGCCTGTAAATCTGTAACATCAGCCGAAAATGCTGGAAACACTTAACAAGTCTTGAAGCATCTGTGGAGAAAAGTAAAAAAAAACAGTTAGTCGTCCAGTTTTAACCCTTCGCTAGGGTTTCCTATAACGTTAACATTTTTCACAGATGTTGCCTGAGCTGATGAGTGTTTCCAAGAGTTTATGTTTCTGAATGAAGAATACTTGCTTTACGGAGTGTATTGTATTTAACAGGGATTAGCAGAGTCGACATAGGAAATTTTAATATGCTTCCATTTTAATTTTCACAGGTTAGCTACTTTTCCACCTGTGCATGCCTGAGTAACAGAAAGGAATATCCATCGTTTTTTAGAACAATACCGAGCGACTATTTTCAGGCAAGAGCACTAGCCCATCTCGTAAAGCGCTTTGGTTGGACGTGGATCGGGACCATTAAAAACAACGATGATTATGGTAACTTTGGAATGCAAGCTTTCACCGAAGCTGTCCAACCATTAGGCGTTTGCATTGCTTTTTCCGAGTCTATTCATAGAACATACCGCAGAGACAAGTTACTTAGAATTGTAGATGCTATAAAGACATCTTCATCAAAAGTTGTTGTGGCGTTTGTTGCGCCTGCGGAAATGACCGTTTTATTGAGTGAGATTGTGCGACAGAATGTGACGGGTGTACAGTGGATAGGAAGCGAGGCTTGGGTATCGTCGGCGTCATTTCTACCTCCGGAAGAAAGTAAGCGATTTCTCTCTGGCACAATAGGAATTGCAATTCGTCAGGTAGATATACCAGGACTGAAGGAATTTCTAATGGAAGTCCACCCTTCTATGCATCCAGGCAATCTTTTAATGAAGGAGTTTTGGGAATCAACCTTCAGCTGTACACTGATGAGCACAGAAAACAAAACAGATGGAATGACATCTGCAATGTTGAAGGAATGTACCGGAAGAGAGAGCTTGCAGACTGCACACAATGAATTTACCGATGTTTCTCAGTACAGGGTAACTTATAATGTATATAAAGCTACTTATGCAATAGCCCACGCCCTTCATGACATGCTCTCGTGTGAAAATGGGAAAGGACCATTTCGCCAACAAAGCTGTGCAAATATCTCTAATTTTCAACCATGGCAGGTAAGGGGTAAATACTATTAACAAATTGGCTCGTTTAAAATATATATATTTCAAAACTATATACCGTTAACTGGTTTAAAATCAAGCAGTGCTGGTCGTTTAGAAGGCTATACTTAATGGTTCAAGTTTCTTTCTAACCAAAGTACTGCTCCATTCTTTATTCTATTACACAGCTTCTGCATTATATGAAAACAGTAAATTTCACGACCAAGATCGGTGAAAATATGTATTTTGATGGAAATGGAGATCCAGTGGCAACATATGACATCGTAAATTGGCAGCCGAATGCCCTTGGTGGCGTGGATATTGTAGATGTTGGAGTCTATGACGCATCAGCTCCCTCAGGACAAGAATTTGTGATAAAGGACGAAGCAATTGTATGGAGTGGAGGTCAGATTACGGTAGGGAAACTAAGAGCGCAACAATGCGCCAAATGCTGTAGATAAGTGAGTTACCAGGATCTTCTTGTGTTGCAAGCTGAAATTGCAGCAGTACCCTTTCCTGAATTCAATTGCCTTGAAATTCCGCTGTGGAATAATACGCATGAACGCTTAACTTGTTGGCCTGTCCGCTGTTTTAGCGGAGACTTCGACCAATTTATTTTAAAGAGAGTGGAGTCTTTGTCAAAATAGCGAACAGGGTAATTTCAGCCGAACGTGTTAAGCCTTGGTGGCACCCGTTAATTCCTAGCGGGAGTTGCCAAATTACAGTCGCCGAATATGAAGAATCGTGCCACCAGAGGACAGATTCAACAACGTCGCAAAACAGCTCCAACATTTTCAGCGAGAAAACATAATTGAGACCTGAGATTCCAATGAGGTTTCGGACTATTAGCTGCAGCCATCTTTGGTCACTCTGAGTGTCAAACTGAGTTCCCCAAAACTGACATTTTGGGAGCAAAATATCAAAATCGTCCAGTTCTGACGAAAGGTCTTCGATCTGAAACGTTAACTCTGTTTCTTTCTCCACAGATGCTGCCTCACTTGCTGAGTTTTCCAGCATTTTCTGTTTTTATTTCAGATTTCCAGCATCCGCAGAATTTTGCTTTTGATCAAAACGAATATAGTTTTCGAGGAAGTTACTGGATGGCCAAGTTTCAGGGAATGCATAATACCAGGGATGCCTGTCACATTGTTAAATGTTGTTATCAATAACTTTATCACTTTCGAGTGAATTCTTGGCCTCAGATGTTCAGATTATTATCCACCTGCGTTTCTAAACGTTAGGTTTGTGAATTATGCGGTTAATTCTAAGATTTTTTCGGAGTGAAGACAATGGTGATTCCGATCGATCTCTGATCTGAACTGTTAACACTTTGCTTTAAGCCAGTAAGTCAATTGGCCAGTAAGTATGAGACCCACTCTGTTGATTGAAAGCAAATCATAATTCGGAAATGCGAATCTCCCAGGTAACATCTATTTGGAAAGTTGGACGAGTCGGAAAACATGCTGCACAGAAGTATGGTTTAGCCTCCTAACTTGACTTTGCGTGGGGAGATCACTTGGAGGGTTTTTTTTAGAAATGGCGCCATGCACAATTAAATTAATTTGTTTGAAAGGAAAGTGCACTCATATTTCAGTTTATGTTCTTCCAACCCAAGAAATCAGAGTGCTCGCGCTCGATGGTGTTTTGCTTCCATTTGCTTTGGATTCCTCTATAAACTCTATATTTTGTTCTAACTTTTGAGTTCTTCGAACTCTTTAATGCTGAGTCCTGCACTTTTGTCTTTTTCAAGAGTCTTAACACCGTGTCGCAAAACTGCATAAAATGGGAGAGTCCAATGATGTGCCCCCCACCCCGCCACGTTAGCTATTTTTTATTTAAGCTTAAAAAAGAGGAGCAGATAGATCGAGGAGCACACATAAAGGTCGAAATGCAGGTAGAAAAGGATCGCAATTTGATTGAATACACAGGAGCATTGAATTTAAAGACAAGGAAGTTATGTTAAACCTATACTAGTTATCCGATAGCCCATTGAAGAATTGCATGCAGTTGAGGGAGCCCCATTATAGCAAGGATACCAGAGTATGCTAAAGTGAAGATTCACTTGAATAACACAGTCAATGTAAGGATATTGTTGTGAAGAAAGTCTTCAAATATTGGTGCCCGTGTCACCTTTGATCATTTACTAAATCGAATTTTGTATACACAAGACGCTGATAGAGTTGGAAGAGAGACTTCAGAAACTCGCTCAGCAGAGACACCGGTGGTCAGAACGTGCACCTACATTGTGACAGTTGATCTGACAAAACTCAATGGAAATATTGACATAGCGATTAATAATGGTAACTACTGACAGAAATTGTGATTACAGGAAGTAATATTTGTGGAGTAGAAGTATGCGATCTTTGCTTAATTTTTAAAATAATATACAGAAACCTATTAAAAATGTTTTTATTTTATTGCAAAATGCTATGGTATAATGCAAATAGTTGTGTTACATATCATCTAAAACAATGCAAATAGCCTTATATTGATCAAAGGCTAATTGAACTAAAACTGGTGTTTAAAGAGGCTACAATTTGAAAATACCCATGTTAGTCCATGTGAAAAAAGCAATTTTCAGACGTTAAAGAATAGCGAAAGGTTTCGTCTTTTGGTTTATTCGTTTTGAAGCTATTATGATGTATCGCTATAACATTAATGTCGACATTTGAATGTTTTTTTTATTTTTTACTTTAATATCCAAATAAAGAACAAGTCGCAAAACCCCTCCGGGCATGTAATGACAAAAAACACACTACATTTTTTCCGGTCAATGTTATCCTATTATCTCCAATCCCAATGACAATGGACAAGCTCCAGTAACCTTCTGCTAAACTTTACATTATCAAGTGGCCACTACACACTTACGAGACTTGTCAGTGACATTCATGGAGCTATTCTGCTTGAGCACGGACACAGCTGAACCAGATCCTATCTTCGTCCGAAGTTCATAGGCACATATTTTCCAGTGGGTATCAGTCGATAATGACCAGAAATGCAAATCTTGGCTGACGTTACTTCGCCATTGCCGAAGAAGTGTGAAGGCCAATGATACGGCCCCTATCGCAACGCATATAACATCAACACACTCAGAGATCTCTCCAGTCTGTGTAGCTCAACTGCGCACTGGATAAAGTGAAAATCATACTTTCAGTCTGAGGCCAAGAAAATAAAATTGGTAGCTCTATGTTACACAAAAGCAAATTTATATCAGACATATAATATAATAAATCCAATAGGGAATTCAAGAGAAACGTCTTTGCCCAGGAAGTGGTTAGAATGTGGAACGCGCTACCACAAGGAATAATTGAGACGAATAGCATAGATGTATTTAAGGGGAAGCTAGATAAACACATGACGGAGAAAGGAATAGAAGGATATGCTGATAGGGTAAGATGAAGTAGGGTGTCAGGAGGCTCATGTGGAGCATAAACACCGGCAGGAACCAGTTGGGCCGAAAGGCCTATTTTGTGCTGTACATTCTCTGTAATTCTATGTAACTCACGTTGCATTGTGATTGCTTCAGGAAAGGGCAGTCTTATATGTAGAGTAATACTTATGATATTTGCTGCTGTAAATCTAGGTAAATACGAGCAAAACATTCAAAACTGACCATCAAGTTTGAATTGAGCAGCACAGCATTAGTTGTACAGCACATAATCAATGAAAATTGAACATTGTGTTTCTCTTTTTTATAATAAGGCTCCAAGAGCAGTTTGCTCCGAAAGCTGTCCCCGTGGGACAAGGAAAGCATCAAGAAATGGACAACCTGTTTGCTGCTTTGATTGCATAAAATGCGCTGATGGTGAAATTAACAACATTACCGGTAAGAATGAACAAGGGAGGTTGCCGGTAGGCGTTGTGCGCTAGTGATAGTTTTTTTTATTATTCGTTCATGGGATGTGGGCATCGCTGGCGAGGCCAGCATTTATTGCCCATCTCTAATTGCCCTTGAGAAGGTGGTGGTGAGATACGGTAAACGTGAAAGATGACTTCCTCTGATTGAAATGAATGGGTAATTTGAGCAACTTTTGCAGTTTTTCTTGAAACGCGAACATTGAACATGTATATTTGTTATGCTGCTATGTTTGTTATGCTGCTAATAAAGAGGAACCAGAGGTCATCTTACCGGTGATGTTTTCAAAACACTCAATTATTTAGTGTAAACTTATTTCCAGAAGATCTTTATCTAGATTCAATTGTCTATGAATTTTTATTCACTTCCTTTTAGATTCACCAGTTTGCATGCAATGTCCATGGGAATACCGGTCCAATCGGCAACGAGACAAATGCATACTAAAGGAAATAGAATTTCTTTCTTTTGGTGACGTGATGGGGACTATTCTGGTGATACTGGCATTGCTTGGAGCCTCCATAACGATCGGTGTACTTGCCTTGTTCTATGTTTACAGAGATACTCCCATTGTTAAAGCTAACAACTCTGAGTTAAGCTTTCTGCTTCTTTTTGCATTAATCCTGTGTTTTCTGTGTTCAATTACATTCATCGGAGAACCATCAATCTGGTCTTGTATATTACGTCACACAACATTTGGTATTACCTTTGTCCTTTGCATTTCGTGCGTTTTGAGTAAAACGGCTGTTGTGGTGATGGCATTTAACGCAACACTTCCCAGCAATAATATGATGAGGTGGTTTGGACCCATGCAACAGCGCCTATCTGTTTTTATCCTTACTCTGGTCCAATGCTTAATATGCACGGTTTGGCTAAGGACATCACCTCCTTATCCTCTAAAGAATGGCGATTATTTTAACGAAATAATCGTTTTTGAATGTAATGTAGGGTCGGTACTGGCTTTTTATTGTGTACTCGGTTATATTGGATTTCTGTCTTGTGTGTGTTTTGTGGTCGCTTTTCTAGCTCGACAACTTCCAAATAATTTCAATGAAGCTAAACACATCACTTTTAGCATGCTTATCTTCTGCGCTGTATGGATAACTTTTATTCCAGCTTATATAAGCTCTCCTGGCAAATACACAGTAGCTGTGGAAGTGTTTGCGATTTTAGCATCCAGCTTTGGATTGGTTGTCTGTATTTTTGCTCCTAAATGTTATATTATTCTGCTGAAAAAAGAAAAAAATACAAAGAAGCACATGATGGATAAAATGGCTACCAAGGATCTTTAAGCTTTTCTCCTTAGGAACTTAGGTCAAGAAACTTTATTCACTTTAATTAAATGCTGTTATCATTATTTTACTTATACGAATTTTAACATTAGAATAAAACGTGTAGTGTTTGTAAAATGCGGATATTTTGCTTTGAACCAATGTAAAATCGAGTCTTAAAATTGTGACTGCGTGTATTAAAATTCTGTTAGCAGTTTTTAAGTATACATCGTTTCTTCTTTTACAGTGCAAAGGAGCTGGGGATAGGGGCAGAGCAGGAAGGGATGGGGAATAGGACCGAGCAGTGATGGGAGATAAGGAGGCAGAATGTTTTTTATATCAAAATGAGCAGGCATCAATGGAAAAATGGGATTTCTTTTGAACAATATCTGAAATGTGCTGAAAATGATGCTACCTCGTTCGAGAATGTTGTTTTGCTTCTATTTGGTTTCTAGTCAGAAAGCTGTAGGTGGCACAAAACATTTGTTCGTGTTCTATTTGAAAACAGGAAGGTGTCTTTAAATCATCGAAGCTGGTTTTGTTGGAAAGAAAAAGATTTGGATTTTCACAGAGCGACCTATGGTTTCCTGTTTGTAAGCCCCAATCTCCCTGTTAAGTATTATGTTGGACCAAGGCGGCTGCCCAGTGTCAGCTGTGGCTGAGTGGTAGCGCACTCACCTATGCGTTCTAGAAGATTGTAGGTTCAACCCCCCGCCAGAGACTATAAGCAAGTAATCTAGGTATTGAGTGTATTTTATTGTGCAACTACTGTTGTCACGTGGGTAAACACAGCTCGGACTTTGTGTGCATGAAAGTCCCAGAAATAGTAGAATGGTCAATCCCGAATTAATCTGTTTCTGGTGGTGTTTCTTGAGGTAGACTGTCAGCCAGGGTATCAGGGGAATTATTTGCTGTTTTTCAAATAATGCAATGGCGTCTTACCATCCAGCTTGACTCCTAGACTGGTTAGACAAGGATTGGGTGTAACTTCTCAGCCGACGGACTGCACCTTCAACGGTGCAGCTCTCCTTCAGTATTGAACTGAATTGTCAGCCTAGATTATATTCTCAGAGCTCTGGAGTACTACGTTTTTAAGTGTTGGAGTGGGGCTTGAACCTACAATGTTTTGTATCAGAAGTTAGGCAGCAGAAGCGAGTTCATTATTAATGCCATATAAACAAATCCCAAAGTGTACTGTGTAAGTCATTTATTTGTGTCATTTCGTACTGGGGGCAATGAATGCTGTTTATCCAGAGCAGAGATTTTTTTAGGAACCGATTCATTATCAAAGGAACGTTCAAACTAAAAAAATGAATTAAACCTGCATTAGGAAAAAGAAATTATCGGTACAAAATAGCATACAAAAGACTACAAATAATGTCAGCCTCTAACATGTTAATAGATCTTTATTGCCAATTTTACCAATCAATCTTTTCAGTAAAACATAAGCTTTGGGATATCTATACCTACAAATTTCACATTTGAAATACATCAAAACATAATAATTAAATGGAAATATTCTTTAATATGGAGCACTAAGTTTTTGCCACCTAACTAATATTGCAAATACCACAATAATATTTAAAGCGTCTTGGACACCTTATTACCTAAGATATGCCTCTTCGTATTTTCTTCTTGTTTAAGCAGGATAATGTAACATTTAGGGGCAAAAATGCAGAGAAGCAGGCCAAAGCTAGAAGCTAAAATAGCAAACACTTCCACAGCTACAGCATATTTCCCAGGAGAACTTATATAAGCTGGAATGAAAGCCATCCACACCGCACAAAAGATAAGCATGCTAAAAGTGATGTGTTTAGCCTCATTGAAATTATTGGGAAGTTGTCGAGCTAGAAAAGCGACCACAAAACACACACAAGACAAGAATCCAATGTAACCTAGAACACAATAAAAGTTTGTTGCAGACCCTACATTGCATTCAAAAACGATTACGCCTTTGGCATAATCACTGTTTTTCCGAGGATAAGGCGGTAATGTGGCCAGCCAAACAGTGCATATTAAGCATTGTACCATTGTAAGGAAGACAACAGTCAGGCGTTGTTGCGTAGGTCCAAACCATTTCATCTTGTTATGGTTGGGACGCGTTGCATTAAATGCCATCACCACAACAATAGTTTTACTCAAAATACAAGATATACAAAAAACAAAAATGACAGCAAATGCTGTGTGACGTAAGATGCAAGACCAGACTGAAGGTTCTCCAATGAATGTAATTGAACATAGAAAACATAACGTTAATGCCAAAAGAAGAAGAAAGCTTAACTCGGAGTTGTTGGCTTTAACAACGGGAGTATCTCTGTAAACATAAAATGCAGTAAATACACTCATCGTGGTGCAAGATCCTAGCAATGCTACTATGACCAGAATAATTCCCATGGTCTCTTCAAAGGAAAGAAATTCAATTTTCTTTAGAATGCATTGATCTCGTCCTTGATTGGAGCGGTATTCCAAGGGACATTGAATGCAATTTGTTGCGTCTAAAGAGAAGCAAATGGAATTTTTTAAAGAACATTTATCCCAAATAATATTAAAAGACTTTCACAAAAAATTGAAAAATATGAGGAAGAAATCATAGCCTTAAAATTGCACTGTGAGACACTAGTGTACTAATGCTAATATATTCTCTGAAAGTCCTTTCTCCGCGATTTCAACGGAAAGAAAACAACCAGAAAGAAATTGGATTTATTTAGCGCCTTTCACGACCAGGACGTCCAAACCGCTTAGCAGCCAACGAAGCACTGTTGTAATGTAGAAAACGAGGCAGCCAATTTGCGCACAGCAAAGCCCCACAAACAGCAATGTGATAATGATCAGATCATCTGTTTTTGGTGCCGGTTGAGGGATAAATATTGTCCAGGACTGTGGGCAGAACTCCCCTTCGACATATGCCATGGGATCTCTGACGCACTTCCTACAGTGCACCACTCCCTCAGTACTGCACTGAAGCGTCAGCGTCGATATTGTGCTTCAGTCTCACAACGCCTTTTTAATGGGTTAATGACTATGTTAAAATAGATCATATAGGAATTACATTAATGCATTTATACACAAGTGCACACGGAATAATTTCAAGAGCCGAATTTGTTATTACCAGTAGTGTTACTAATTTCGCCTTCAGGACACGGTAAACAATCGAAACAACAAATAGGTTGTCCTTTTCTTGTCGCTTTCCTTTTTCCAGGGGTACAGCTATCAGAGCAAACTGCTTTTGGAACCTTTAAAAATATATAATATATATTGCAATCAGAAATTCAAACTACTACCCAATCAAATAAAAAATATAATCTTTGTTTATTAGTGCCCCTGTAATTTTCGAGAATCAAATATCATAATACGAGTCTACAATTAAACCTACGCTTCTGCTGTACCTGACTGAGATGCATTTCGTGTCGTGATTCTCTTTTTATTAGAATATCTATTGTGGGGGTTATTTTCCACTTCTAGTTCTATGAGCATTAGCTCATGAGCATGAGCACTATTTCTTTGACCATTCTGGACTATATAATAATAACAGTCTTCCAGGCGAAATCGGTCATGTTTTTCAGATAAGAACAACCATTCACCAATTGAATTTTATAGCCCAGTCAGTCTGACTTACCACCGATAATGAGGCTTTACACCTCCAATCGCCTATTAGTAACGTTAGTATTACATGTAGATTCTTCGTTTGCGAGAAAAGTACGTATTTTAGGGCAAATGGAGAATCATCAAGGCGAGGCACAAGCGTGCTTGAGGTGAGCTGCTGATGGCGGCGTGGTGGGGGTGGAGGCGGTTGACGGCGGGTACTCTCTACCCAAACACTCCGACTGAAGACTAGGTCAAGAAGAATTTAAACGATTTGCGCAAAAACGCAAAGGTATTTCAAAGCTAACACAACGGGGAACGCTGTTTAAGAGATACCCAAGCTAAGGGGAATGGGACTAATTGGATAACTCTTTCAAAGACCCGGCACAGGCACGATGGGGCGAATGGCCTCCTTCTGTGCTATTTAAATCTATGATTCTATAGTTCTTCCAATGCACGTGGATACTTTAGCGCAGGTCATGCACACAAGCGATAGGCAATCCAGATCGAAGATAGAGAGATTTATCTCCCATTGCCTTTGGATTGGTAGCATGGTACTAAGGTTTAATAACGTTAGGAAGAAAGTGATGAATTTAAAGAGAATGTTTCAGGATGTTAAAATAAGATTTTAGAAAGGTCAAATTATTGAGATGAAAGTAGAAGAAAAGGATGTAAATCTTAATCCAGCAATGAGTTCAATAACACGTTTGGAGTATGCAGAAACAGTGCAGTATAGCAACTCTCACAACTGCGGGCTAACCAAGTGCTGGAAAAGAGGATGAGCTAAAAAGAAATGATAGAGACTCCGACTCGCCGCTGAACTACTGGGTAAGTGGAACCTGAGGATTACAGAGCAAAAATAATGATGTCTGATACCGCAATTCACCTACTAACTATGATAGGAGGTTGTGTACCGTAATAGTAACGCAACCAGGGGAGCAGGGAATACTTGAGATATGGGCTTCAAAAGTTATCTCGCCAAATCCATATTGTTATCGGACGCTACTCTGTTATACGGTTATTGTGTGGATTCCAGCTAATTCTGAGACATTGTTATATTTAGAATTAAGTTTAGTATCGTTCCACGAGACTCCAGATTCTGCGGATGCATATTAAGCATCAATTACCTTTATTTTTATCGCCCATGCCGAACATTCCAATGGTATCAATCATTGTACAACAGAAGCAGTCAAGAAACATAACGCTAGCAGCACAGCTGTTTGTGCCTGGTTTAATTCTTGCCGGATATATAGCACCCGATGGAAACAGCAACAATCCCTCACTTGACACTATGTGTTAAAATATCAGTAGAATTTTCATTTATAATTTTACAAGGCGAACAACTCAGGATAATGTAAAAGCTGCCACCTAACGCCGCTAGAGTTTTTCTCTGATGCTGTACCTCTCTTAACTTTTGCTTCTATAAATATGGCAAGAGAAAAAGATTAGTGAAGACAAATGTAGGTCATACAGTCAGACATGGGGGAAATTATAATGGGGAACAAATAAATGGCAGAACAATTAAACACATACTTTGATTCTGTCTTCACAAGGGAGCACACAAATAACCTCCTGGAAATGTTAGGGAACCAAGGGTCGAGTGAGAGGGAGGAACTGAAGGAAATCAGTATTAGTAAAAAAATAGTGCTAGGGAAATTAATGGGGCTAAAGGCTGACAAATCCCCAGAGCCTGATAATCTACATCCCAGAGTACTATAGGAAGTGGTCCTGGAAATAGTGGATGCATTGGTGGTCATCTTCCAAAATTCTATAGACTCTGGAACAGTTCCTACAGATTGGAGGGTGGCAAATGTAACCCCACTATTTAAAAAAGGAGGGAGAGAAAAAACAGGGAATTACAGACCAGTTAGCCGAACATCAGTAGTGGGGAAAATGCTAGAGTCTATTTTAAAGGATGTGATAACAGAACACTTGGAAGGCATTAATGGGATTGGACAAAGTCAGCATGGGTTTATGAAAGGGAAATCATGTTTAACAAATCTACTGGAGTTTTTTTGAGGAGGTAGCTAGTAGAATAGATAGGGAAGAACCAGTGGATGTGGTGTACTTGGATTTTCAGAAGGCTTTTGATAAGGTCCCACACAAGAGGTTAGTGTGCAAAATTAAAGCACATGGGATTGGGGGGAATATACTGGCATGGATTGAGAATTTGTTGACAGACAGGAAACAGAGAGTAGGAATAACGGGTCTTTTTCTGGGTGACTGGCAGTGACTAGTGGGGTACCGCAGGGGTCTGTCCTTGGGCCCCAGCTATTCACAATATATATCAATGATTTGGATGAGGGAACTGCATGTAACATTTCCAAGTTTGCAGATGACACAAAGCTGGGGTGAAATGTAAGCTGTGAGGAGGATGCAAAGAGGCTCCAATGTAATTTAGACAAGTTAGGTGAGAGGGCAAGAACATGGCAGATGCAGTATAACGTGGATAAATGTGAGGTTATCCACTTTGGTTGTAAAAACAGAATGACAGATTATTATCTGAATAGTGATAGATTGGAAAAAGGGGAGGTGCAACGAGACCTGGGTGTCCTTGTACACAGTCGCTGAAAACGAGCATTCAGGTGCAGCAAGCAGCAAGAAGGCGAATGGTATGTTGGCCTTCATTGCAAGAGGATTTGAGTACAGGAACAGGGATATCTTACTGCAGTTGTACAGGGCCTTGGTGAGACCACATCTGGAGTATTGTGTGCAGTTTTGGTCTCCTTATCTGAGGAAGGATGTCCTTGCCATAGAGGGAGTGCAACGAAGTTTTACCAGACTGATTCCTGGGATGGCAGGACTGATGTATGAGGAGAGATTGGGTCATCTAGGCCTATATTCACTAGAGTTTAGAAGAATGAGACGTGATCTCATCGAAACATATACAATTCTAACAGGACTAGACAGGCTAGATGCAGGGAGGATGTTCCTGATGGCTGGGGAGTCCAGAACCAGGGGTCACAGTCTCAGGATACGGGGTATGCCATTTATAAGAACATAAGAACATAAGAAATAGGAGCAGGAGTAGGCCAATCGGCCCCTCGAGCCTGCTCCGCCATTCAATAAGATCATGGCTGATCTGATCCTAACCTCAAATCTAAATTCATGTCCAATTTCCTGCCCGCTCCCCGTAACCCCTAATTCCCTTTACTTCTAGGAAACTGTCGATTTCTGTTTTAAATTTATTTAATGATGTAGCTTCCACAGCTTCCTGGGGCAGCAAATTCCACAGACCTACTACTCTCAGAGTGAAGAAGTTTCTCCTCATCTCAGTTTTGAAAGAGCTGCCCCTTATTCTAAGATTATGCCCCCTAGTTCTAGTTTCACCCATCCTTGGGAATATCCTTACCGCATCCACCCGATCAAGCCCCTTCACAATCTTATATGTTTCAATAAGATCGCCTCTCATTCTTCTGAACTCCAATGAGTAGAGTCCCAATCTACTCAACCTCTCCTCATATGTCCGTCCCCTCATCCCCGGGATTAACCGAGTGAACCTTCTTTGTACTGCCTTGAGAGCAAGTATGTCTTTTCTTAAGTATGGAGACCAAAACTGTATGCAGTATTCCAGGTGCGGTCTCACCAATACCTTATATCACTGCAGCAATACCTCCCTGTTTTTATATTCTATCCCCTAGCAATAAAAGCCAACATTCCGTTGGCCTTCTTGATCACCTGCTGCACCTGCAAACTAACTTTTAGAACCGAGATGAGGAGAAATTTCTTCACTCAGAGGGTGGTGAACCTGAGGAATTCTCTACCACAGAAGGCAGTGGAGGCCAAGTCATTAAATATATTCAAGAAGGAGATAGATATATTTCTTAATGCTAAAGGGATCAAGGGATATGGGGAAAAAGCGGGAACAGGGTGCTAAGTTAGACGATCAGCCACGATCATTTTGAATGGAGGAGCAGGCCCAAAGGGCCGAATGGCCTACTCTTGCTCCTATTTTCTATGATTCTATGATGCAAACGTGTACTTTCATAGGCACAAGTAGCAAATATCATACTCTATGATGAGCTGTCGGACTTCATCCTTATTCAGGTAATCATTACACAATGAGGGCCTTACCGCAATTTGACCTCCACTCCATACCAGTGCCTCTCCATTTATCATAAATTCTTGACCAGCGGGAGCGGATCCATCATAGCGTCCAACATCTACAATATCAATCTCACCAAGGGCATTTGGTTGCCAGTTTACAATGTCGTATGTGGCGACTGGGTCCCCATTTGCATCAAAATATACCCTTTCTCCCATTTTGGTGACAAAACTTACTGTTTTCATGTGATGCAGAAGCTGTAAGGGTAAAAAAAAAGACCTTGCATTTATATTGCATCTTTCACGACCTCAGGACATCCCAAAGGGCTTTATAGCCAAAGGTGTACTTTTGAAGTACAGTCACCGTAGTAATGCAGGAAGAACGGCAGCCAATTTGCGCACAGTGACAATGAGATAAGGACCAGATTATCTGTTTTTAATTATATAGGTTGATGGATAAACATTGGTCAGGACACGGGAGAATTTCTCTTTAAATAATGTCGTGAGATATTTCAGCTCCACGTCATTGGGCAGACACGGCCGCGTTTTAATGTCTCATCTGAAAGACGGCACCTCCAACGGTACGGCACTCCTCAGGAATGCACTGGACTATCGGCCTAGATTTTGTGCTCAAGTCTCTGAAGTGGAACTCGAACCCACAACCTTATAAACCAGAGCGTTCTACCACTGAGCTAAGGCTGACACCAAAATAAGGATTCTTTAATAAATCTTGTGCAAACGTTCAGTATAGGCAGCTATTAAACCAATATCTAAATCTTTACTTTTATTGACTACATATATAATTTCACCTGATTATAACATTATTCCACACCCCTTACCCGCCATGGTTCAAAATTTAAAGTATTTGCACAACTGTTATTGGAAAATGGTTCCTTGCTGCTTTCGCATGACAGCATATTGTGAAGAGCATGAGCAATGGCGTAAGTTGCTTTATACACGTTATATTCCACTCTGTACTGAGATACATCTGTAAATGAATTATGCACTGTCTGTAAATCCTCTGTCCCTGTGCATTCATTATTCCACGGCTCACGTTCCATGTCGTGTGTATTGTTGCCTCTGTTTCTAAGGATACAGCTGAACGTCGTTTCCCAAAACTCCTTCACTAAAAGATTTCCTGGATATACAGAAGGGTGGATTTGCATTAAAAAATCCTTCAACCCTGGTATATCTACTTTGCGGATTGCAATTCCAATTGTGCCAGAAAGGTATCGTTTACTTTCTTCGGCTGGTACGACTAACGTGGCAGCCCACGCTTCACTTCCTATCCATTGTATACCAGTCACATTTTGTTGCATTATTTCTTTTATTAAAATGTTCATATCTGATAGTGTGAGAAAGGCCAGCACAACATTTGTGGACGATTTCTTTATAGTGTCAATAGTTTTGAGTAACTTGTCCCTGGAGTAAGTTGCGTGGAAAGTCTCAGAAAACGCAATACAAACGCCTAATTGCTGTACGGCTTCTGAGATTGCCTGCATTCCGGAGTTACCATAGTCATCATCGCTTCTGATCGTCCCGATCCACGTCCATCCGAAATGCTTTACGAGCTTGGCTAAGGCTCTCGCCTGAAAGTAATCGCTAGGGATTGTTCTGAAAAATGACGGATATTCCTTTCTGTTGCTCAGGCACGCACATGTCGAAAGGTAGCTGACCTGTGTGAAAGTAAAATAAAATATATTTATCCATTAGATCCAGAACCATCTTGGCAGCGTCGTTTTTGATTGGTTTAGTCACAAAAACTACCAGCCACATTCTAGCCAGGTGTTGTGCAATATGTAACCGTTACGTCCGACCCGCTCACCCACAGCCCCACCATTTACCCCCACAGAGAAACATAGTCACATAATGAAAATACAAAATTTACAAAAGAGACCCAAAATCGGGCGCCTGAAATCATCGTGTTATACAAATAATAGAAGTATTCTAAATTTCATTAATTGCTGCTATCATCCAGCATTCCAATATATTTGCATAAAAAAATAGTTCCACTTGTTTAAATGAGCACTACAGTAAACATTTGGGGGAATTCTAGTGACGTGTGTCGAAATGGAAACGGACATTTACTTTTTTTCTATTACTCTGCACTAACTCTGATTATATTGTAATTAGTAACTTACCATAGGAATCCCGAAACTTCCGATTAAGGTCGCTATTGCTAAAGATTGTGAGGATCCAGAATCACCGACAATAGCAGATACCACAGGAGTTCTTTTGCAGGGATCATTCGGCGATGTTTCTTGGCGTCCGTTTAAAAACTCAAATGCTGCTTTCAATGATAAACTAGGTGTGGTGCATACATCGTAAATCCGATAACCCAGTGTAATATTGGGAAGCAAAGTTGCATCCCTGTTTATTTCGTGAATGGCAAAGACCATCGTCAGTACGAAACGAAAAAATCTGAACCAGAATCTGTGGGAAATACATGTTTTTTAAGTTTATAAAAGAAATAAATATCTGCGGAACATTTGTTTTTATTTTACAGATGATAATATTGACGTCGGTTCTACATTTTGAACCACCAGAGTTCATTATTCGGGAGTTTCCAACACTTGCTAATCGCCAATCAGCGATTTCCCTCTTCCCCCATTGGTTTTAATGGAGAGGGAAATCGCGGCCTGACGAGCTCAGAAGTGAGAAACACAAACTAGCGTTTCGAAACATCCGTTTGGACTCCGCGGCCGGGCGCTCTGGGCGCGGAAAGACGTCTCAAAAAGTTCCATTGAAAGTCGACCGCGGAATCTGCCCTACGTGAATTTCTCTCAGTTGATGGCACAGAAAAAACATAGCAAATGGTGCAACAAAATCTCTCCAAATCGATAACGCGGAACAATCATAGTACATGTGAGTCACACGTGTTGTAACATGATGGAAGGAGACTGGCAAATATATCATACAGAAACAAAAATACATTGCACGCACCGTGCACGCACAGACATGGAATGAAAAAATGGCAAACAAAAGATGTGGAACTATATCTTTGGGTTTAAGATTGAAATGGTAATATTTTTGTTGTTGCTTCACAGATTAGCTGGTAAAGGCAGGAACCCTCAACTCTTTTACAAAGTACCTGGACCTGCACCTAAAGTGCTGTAAGCTGCAGGGCTACAGACCGGGTGCTGGAAGGTGGGATTAGAATGGGCACCTGGCTGTTCTTCGAGCCGGTGCGAACACGATGGGCCGAATGGCCCCTTCTGTGCTGTATCTTTTCTATGGTTCTATGGTTCTATTAGCATTGCTGAGATCTTAAACATATAATCACCGATTCTAGATCGACTTTGGTAATTACACAGAGCGCTATAGGAAGCACTGGAAAGAAGCAGTATTTAGGGATCAGACAACACCTAAACCCTCTTCGATTAACCCAGGAGTCGTGTCAGTAAAAATGTGGACAACTTAATTTAAAGTTTAATATTTATAATCAATATTTATTGACCTTAAATTACTTCGACTTCGAAACCTGCCTTTAGCACAAAACCAACTGCGCGCCTACTGAAGCCTTTAGGGCCTGAAAACTCCTTAGTAAAAAAAATTACAATTGAAATACAACATTTTAAATTAAATGGAAGCTCCCACTGACTTTGTGCATTTTACCGTTCTCGGTTGGATTTTGAATGAATGGTCCCGATGATTCACTTTGGCGTGCACTCGGAAAACCCCGCCAAGGATGATATCTCCATCTTTAGACAAGTCCAACATATCATCCGTCCCCCAGCGTTCACAGGTTGCTTCATACGTGGACCACATCGGAAAAAGAGCAAATAATGAAAACACCCACATCAACTGTCGATACATTACTAACGTTGAGATTAACCGAAGTTAGACGAAGTGCTGCCTCTGGGCTTTTTATACTGTTGCATACCACTGTCAAATGAGTGCGTTTACCTGAAATAGATCTGAATTTCCATAAACCTTAAACAAGTTGCCGACAATTTCCCAAAAGATACCGACATATCCCTACAGTCTGTTTCACGCAAAGGAACCAGATGCGAAACCAACAATTGTTAATGTCAGCGGGGGCAGTTTTCCCACACCGAGCTCCCCAAGGGCCAGGTTTCGCACCTGAGCGCGAATTCGTAAAATTAGTCATTTGTCATCATTTGGCACAATGTACAGATTAATATCCTTTTATCACTTGTTCAGATTAATATTTAAGAAAATAGTTTAATTAGGTTCGTGGCTTCATGCCCCAAGTTATATTGGACATGTTTCAGAGTGGACCTACGATTCTTTAAGCGTAAATCGGGTACCAAATAAAAACATCAATCAGTCTTACTAGCGAAGCTACATTTTGATGCGAATCAAATAAAGATATTTGACATAGGAATTTTATTTCCTTGCATTCTTTTGCAACTCGGGCATTAAAAAATGCAAGCCAGAAAAGTGATGCACTAAACAAATGAGTGAGTAAAAGAAAAAACATGCGGTA
Organism: Heptranchias perlo; assembly: GCF_035084215.1. NCBI lineage: Eukaryota > Metazoa > Chordata > Chondrichthyes > Hexanchiformes > Hexanchidae > Heptranchias > Heptranchias perlo. The sequence continues at coordinate 8,549,823 of NC_090337.1, forward strand.
GATCTTGCTTTGTGCGATAGTGTAAAAGGGGTGATAGCCAGTCGGCAGCCCGTTTTACATCTCTCCCCATTTTTATATCCATTGGGGAGCTGTCGCTATCATCCATTTTATGAACATAGCAAGAGGAGCAGGCCGCTCGACCCATCCAGCCTGTTCCGCCATTCAATTAGATCATGGCTGATCTTTTTACACTATTGCACAAAGTCAAGATCTACCCCAAATGTTTTTAACCATGTATTTTATTTATCCGCATTCGCAACACTCACTGAACCATGTAGAAATTACGCAGCAACCGATCAACATCTGTGGTGTTTGATGGGCAAATGGAACCCTACCAACTGCGCCGTTCTGTAAACCGCACTGAGGTTAGTCACAAAGAAGCGGTGTCCATTCCTCCTTGGACTCGTGCAATTAATGAGTTGGCAGGTTTTTAGAGAGAACTGAAATATTCCATTGGCCGTTTTAAACGTTCCCAAGAGATCCGACTGATGCTTTAGACATTTTAAAATGTTACTTAACATTAAGCTGGAATTTTACCGTACCTGCTTCAAGCTCAAAGCTCGGCGAGATGACCTACCGGAAGAACACTCCCCCCGCTAGACTTTAACGCGCTGCAGCCTTAGATCGGAACTTGGCTGCTGAGCCAAATTGACTCTTTGGGGTAGTTATTCCATTTGGGCCGTAACCAAGCTAAATACAGGAAGTACAGAAGAGATCTGAAAAGGAATGAGGGACAAAGAGAGAGTGTGAGACTAGATTAGCCGCTAATATAAAAGGGAACCCGAAAGTATTTTATGAACATATAAACAGTAAAAGGGCACTCATAGGAAGGGTGGGGACGATTGGGGACAAAAATGGGATCTTCTTGTGGAGGCAGAAGGTATGGCTGAGATACTAAATAAATACTTCACATTGGTCTTCACTAGAGAAGAGGATGCTGCCAGTGTAGCAGAGGAGGAGGTAGGAGCGATATTGGATAGGATAAAAATAAAGAGGAGGTACTTAAAAGGTAAGCAGTACTCAAAGTAGAAAAGTTACCCGATCCAGTTGGGAATCATCCTAGGTTACTGAGAGAAGGGTAGAAATTGTGGAGGTGCTACCACAGCCTTCCAATCCTCCTTAGGTATGGGGGCAGTGCCAGAGGACTGGAGGATTGCAAATGTTAAGCCTTTGTTCAAAAAAGGGGCGAAGGATAAACCCTGCAATTATGGGCCAGTCTGACTAATGGCATTGGTGGAGAAACTTTTGGAGTATTGCCGAACAAATGAAAGCCAGCACAGATTTGTTAAAGGGAAATCGTGATTGACCAACTTGATTGAGTTCTTTGATAAAGTAATGGAGAGGGTTGATGAGGGTAGTGCGGTTGATGTTGTGTGCATGCACTTTCAAAAGGCATTTGATAAAGTAGCACATAATAGACCTGTAAGCAAAATTACAGCCCATGGGATTAAAGGGACAGTGGCAGTGTGGATACAAAACTGGCTAGGGGACAGAAAGCAGAGAATTGTGGTGAATTATTTTTTTCAAACTGGAGGGAAATATTCAGTGCTGTACCCCAGGGGTAGGTATTAGGAGCACTGCTCTTTGTGATATATATATTAACAACCTGGAATTGGGTATAGAGGATATAATTCAAAGTTTACAGATGTCAAAAAACTTGGGAATGTAGTAAACAATGTGGAGGATAGTAACAGAGTTCAGGAGAACACAGGCAGATTGCTGAAATGGGCAGACACATGGCGATGAAATTTAACACAGAGAAGTGTGAAGTGATACATTTTAGAAGGAAGAATGAGGAGAAACAATATAAACTAATTGGTACAATTTTAAAAGGGGTACAGGAACAGGGAGACCTGGGAGTGAATGCACACAAATCTTTGAAGGTGGCAGGACCAGTTAAGAAGGCTGTTGAAAAGCATATGGGATCCTGGGCTTTATTAATAGAGACATAGAGCATGAAAGCAAGGAAGTTATGCTAAACCTTTATAAAACACTGGTTATGCCTCAGCTGAAGTATTGTGTTCAATTCTGTGCACCACACTTTCGGAAGGATGTCAAGGTCTTAGAGAGGGTTCAGAAGAGATTCACTAGAATGGTACTGGGGATGAGGAACTGCAGTTATGTGGAGAGACTGGAGAAGCTGGGGTTGTTCTCCTTCCAACAGAAATGTTTAAGGGGAAATTTGATAGAGGTGTTCAATATCATGAACAGTTTTGATAGAGTAAACAAGGAGAAACTCGGTGCTAAATTGGGCTGTATGGTACCCGTCGTTTTGGCCTCTCCCAACATCGAAGATGGTGACTTGGCTGCGCACGCACGTTTCCAGCGTGACATGTGCCAGAAGCCATCTTGGTATAGGAGTTAGCACATGCGCAAATACCGAATGCCAGAACAAAGTAAATTAGGGAGAAAATGTGCACAGTGTGCAATGCCGATTTAAAATGATAGGCACCATTTTGGACCTTAATGATCAACTCAATGCACAGTCTTAACCCCGACCATCTGTCTTAGAGTGCCTGGAGGGCCCATCACCAGCGCTATTTAAAGGAACCATGCAGGTGTTGCAAGTTAATTGCTGGATTATTGCTTCTAGCTGCTAGTGGAGTAGAAAGTGTTTTTTTGAAGCTCTCTATACTTACTGAGAGTTCCTAAATTACATTTTAGAGTGCTTTGGCAGGTACTGCCTTATGGTTCGGAAAGTTACATCCGTGGTTGAACAACATGCATGGCAACCATGGGTGGTCTGCTAGGGCTCCTGCTGGGCATTGAGCACAACTGGGAGCATGCAGAGAGGCCACACATAGCAGGTCAAGCTGCGAGGAGAGGGAGGGCGAGGAGTTGCAAGGCACTGAGTAGGTGGTCCTATCCAATTAAGGCCTTCCTGGACCAATTCTCTTACTTTAACATGACCCGAGGAGGATTGCATGTGATGCCTGAGGTTCACCAAGGAAGCCGTGACCGAGATCTGTCAACTTGTGCAGCCACAACTGCAGCCTTAGAGCAGTGCAAGGATAGCATCACCTGTGGCTGTGAAGGTCACCGTGGCACTGAATTTCTATGGCTCAGTATCATTTTAGGACTCTGCTGGTGACATGCACGACATCTCGCAGTGTGCAGTGCACTGCTGCATAAGGGAGGTCACAGATGCACTGTACCAGATGAGGAACAGGTTCATCACCTTCCCTCTTGACAGAGATAAGCAGAACAAGCGAGCACGGTGGTTCGCTAGCATTGCTGGCTTCCCGATGGTGCAGGGTGCAATTGACTGTATGTACATTGCCCTGCATGCCCCACATATCAACTCGGCCATCTTTGTCGACTGAAAGGGCTTCCACTCCCTCAACGTGCAGCTGATGTGTGAACACATGCATTAAATCATGGAGATCGATGCCCACTACCCTGGCAGCAGTCACAACACCTTCATCATGCGGCAGTCCAATGTGCCAGCTATCTTTTACCTGGCTCAGCAAGTCAAATGCTGGATATTGGGTCACAAGGGCCATCCCCTCATGCCGTGGCTCATGATTCTGGTGAGGAACCCATGCACACGTGCACAGCAGACCTATAATGAGACCCATGCTGCCACACGCAACATCATGGAGCACACCATAGGCCTCCTCAAACAACGCTTCTGCTGCCTGGACCAGTCTGGAGGAGCCCTGCAGTACTCCACTGAGCGGGTGGGCAGATTCATGGTGGTCTGCTGCATGCTGCACAACCTCACCATCATGAGGGACCAGCCTTTGCCACCAATGATTGGAGAAGACCCTGAGCCAGAGGGGGAGAAGGAGGAGGCTGAGGAGGAAGAGGCCGAGGAAGAGGAGGATGAAGAGGCTGAGGAGGAGGAGGAGGAAGGGGAGGAGCCGGAAGAGGAAGTGGAGGAAGTTGAAAGGGTGCAACAGGGAACACATGCCTTGTCTGCAAGGGCTCTGCATGCTCGCCTGATCCGTGCCCGCTATCAATAATGTCAACTGCATCCCTCAACTTACCAACAGTCCTACACTCCCCTCCTTTCCGCTTCCACGAGACAATCAAATTGCCCTCCATCTGATTGCACATTAGTTTCACCCTTAGCTCATCGCACAAATAAAAACCACCACCAAATGCAAATTCAAAGTCACATTTATCAATGTATAAATGAAATTATGCAAACAGAACGGAACTATTCACCCTTGTGCATTCCCTTAGTGCCTGTTTTTCGTGTGCCTTTACTTATCCTAGTGCTCCTACATGGTGCTTCCCCAGTGGCTGGAGCATGGGTGGTGGGAGGCTGCTGGTCTTCAAAGGAGGAGCGTGCAGATGACCTTGGAGTGCCCGGCTTCAGATGGAGTGGCAAGGTTGGGAGCAGGAATGCTGTTATCCTGAGAGAGGGCGAGGTCGTTCACTAGTTCTGCTGCAGAGGAGTCAGATGAGGACTTCGATGGACCAGGCTACAGGAGATGGCTGATGGGCGCACACCATGCTCGGAGCATTGGTCTGATCGCAATGGCGCCACTGCCACTCTCCTGGGGCAGTGCCTCAGCAATCCTGGTGATCAGCTGGAGAACGGATTGCTGGAGTGCTGTAATAAAAAACAGAAAATGCTGGAGAAGCTCAGCAAGTCAGACAGCATCTGTGGAGAAAGAAACAGAGTTATCATTTCAGGTCGAAGACCTTTCATCAGAACTGGAAGATGTTAAAAAGAGTTAAATTTTATGAGCAAGTCTGACCAAGCTGGAGTGCTGTGACGCCCTGGAAGCCCCGTTCCACAGTGGTCCCCAGAGTCACAATAGCAGCAGTCTGAGCTTCCATTGCAGCAGTCTGAGCAGCAACTGTAGCTTGCAGACCTTTGATAACATTGTTTTGTGTTGCAATGAAAGCTACGACATCGGCCATCAGACGCTGCATCATGGTGGGTTCCACAGGTGTGCTGATGGAGGGGACCACTCATTCCATATTGGAAATGATGGGCTCCAAGCTCTGCGCAGAGCCCTGTGCCAAGTTGGAGCCGGACTCCTCCATGCCCCTTCTCATTATGCGCAGGCTTTCTGGCAGGCTTTCCAGTGCCCCGAGCATTTGTTGGTGTATGCCCATCAGCCGTCTCCTGTAGCCTGGCCCATCGAAGTCCTCATCTGACTATTGAGTGATCTCGCTCTCTGGCGAGCTGGCACCTGTGGTATCCGCTCCCCCTGCTCCGGCTCCTGTGCACTTGTGCATGGTGACTCATCACATTCAGATCCCTCCTCTAAATTAGCCTCTAAAGGACATGCAGTGTCAGTCTCAGAGCTGGTGGAAGCAAATGTCAGATCAAGTGATGGTGTGGCTTCAGTGTCCCCCTCCTCCTCCTCCTCCTCGTCCTCCTCCTCCTCAAAGTATCGCCTCAAGTTGATGGGTATCTGCAATGACAAAGGGAAACAGATTGAATTGTGGATCAGGGAGGGGAGCAAGTAAGACATGCATGTTGACTGCATCTGAAGCATGTGAGTCTGAAAAGATTATGGGAGGAGGGAGATGTGGGAAAGGAGAAGGAGTATTAGATATGCAGAGACCCCCTTCATTGGTAGCTCCAGCGTGGCATGTTGTCATGGCTGCAGCGACAGTCCACCCAATGATTCAAAACAATGTCTCCTCTATGGGCTGAGGACGTGTAATCATCCCCATCCACCCTCAGGTCTCTCCTGCTGTAGGCTGTTATAGGCCACCTTCTCCTGCAAGACAGAGAACAGTATGTCAGTGATTATTCTGCAAGGTGTGTGGGTGATGTACCTGTCGTGGTCGAATAGCTGCCCGTGTATGTGTGTCCTGTGAGTGGTGATTGTGTGGCCTGCAAGTGTGGTAATATGTGCGGGTGAGATGCAGCATGTTAAGTGCAGCATTGCGTATGGATGGGCAGTGTTTGTTGGTGGGTGGGTGATGGGGGGTGTCATGCTTGGAGCAGTGGTGCAGAAGGTAGGATGTGCCACTTGACACTTGCATTCACTCGCCTTGACCATTCGTGTCAGATCATTGAACTTCTTTCGGCACTGCACCCATGTGCATGGTGCCATGCTCTTGACATTGAATTCCTGCGCCACAGCCTATCAATGCCTGTGGAGTTGAAGTCTGGAGAGTCTCCTGCCACCCAACCATTACATGTTGGCCCTCCTTTCATCCACCCTTTCCACCAGGGCCTAAAGTGCATCATCGGAGAAGCATAGAGCCCTCTCTCACGCCGGTCCTGCCATCCTCGTAGCCATCCTAGTGAACTGAGTACCTGCCATTTAAAATGTTCACCTGCACCTTTAAGAGGTGCAGGCTGCTGATGATGTGTGCTGAACATGCCCCATTTCCAACTTCCTCATTCTCCGTGCTGCCTCTCAGCAGCACGGGGTAGAGCTGGCTGCATGGAGCTATCATGATAATTAGCTGGCAGCACGAAGTTCACATACTGCCTGAGTAGGGGCCATCGGGTGTGGGGTACTAGCACATCATGCTACCCACGCACAAAAACGGCCCTTATCCATTTTTTCCCCCATTGAGTCTAGTGGCAGAGGGATTGGTAATGAAAGGAAGCAGATTTGAGGTGATTGGCAAAAGAACCAGAGGCGACATGAGGAAACATTTTTTTAAGCAGTGAGTTGTTATGATCTGGAAGGGTGGTGGAAGCAGGTTCAATAAAAACTTTCAAAAGGGAATTGGATAAATACTTTGGGGGAAAAAGTGACAGGACTATGGGGAAAGAGGAGGGGAGTGGGACTAATTGGATAGCTCTTTCAAAGAGCCGACATTGGCACGTTTGGCCGAATGACCTTCTTCTGTGCTGTACAGCAGGCTAAACAGGTGGAATGGCGTGGGCTGCCTGTTATATGCTCCGCCTCGTATTGTGTTTGATTGATGGCAATGGAGCCGAATATCGGGCATGGCCTACAATGTGTGGCCGATAGTATAACCCCTATTTTGCACTATCCGCCCCCCCCCAAACCCCAAGACGAATTTCTACCCTCATGTAGATGTGCAGCAGACGGTGCTCAGCATGAATACCAAAGCTTTAGTGTACCTGAAGCTTACTTGTTGACTTACCATGGCAGGAACACACATTTACTTCATAGGAAGTAGCCTTGTCCCGAATAAAAAGTGAACTTGACGGGCCAATAAAATGTCAGTGACATTACAAGACAGAGGCTTCAACAGCTGAGTATGGATGTCATTAGGATGAGATCTGGCCTCTTGCGCAACCCCGGTTTTAATCGCTGCACCATTGGCAGCTGTGCCTTCAGCTGCCGAGGCCCTAAGCTATGGAATTCCCTCCCGAAACCTCTCCTCCTGTCCACCTCTCTCTCCTCCTTTAAGATCCTCCTTCAAGCCTACCTCTTTGACCAAGCTTTTAGTCACCTGCCTTACTAGCTCCTTATGTGGCCCAGTGTCAAATTATGTTTCATAACACTCATGTGGGACGTTTTACTACATTAAAGGCGTTATATAAGTGCAAGTTGTCGTTGTTGTTTTCAGATCATTCTGTGGCCAGGTCAGTAGCTATGGTCGTAAGTGTAGGAATTATATTATCGTCCCTAGGGGCTGCAGAGACTCGCAGCAAATTTTCACCATTGAAGATTAGATATATCATGGGACTTTTCGTTATAGGCGTACCCCTCAACTTGCCTGCTAAATTTGTATTAGATACTGAAATCAATGTGAATGGAAGATGAGAACTGGTTTAAACTTCATTTTATCTATGTTGAAGGCTAACAATCCACAACTGGATTGTTTTCATCACCTGCTCCGTCTACCCAGAAAAAATAAAAGCTCTTGGCTTCTTAATAAAAGAAATGCTGCCAGAAGCATTATCTTTAAGATTAAAAAAAATAGAAATAGCATTTAAATAATGCCTTCACGCCCCAGGATGTCTGAAAACTGCACGGCCAATTAGTAATTTTGAAGTGTAGTCACTGCTGTTATGTAGGTAAACGCTGCGACAAATTTGCGCACAGCAAGGTCGGAGAAACGGATCTGAAATAAATGACCAGATAATCTGCTTTTTATTTGTAATGTTGGATGAGGGACAAATGTTGACCATCACACTAGGAGAACTACTCTGCTCTCTTTGGATTCTTGCCACGGGACTTTTTAGGGCTCACCTGAAAAAGACGGGGGTCTCCTTGATTTAGCGTATGGACTTAAAGATTACTTCTCTGACAATATAGTACTTCCCCCCCCCCTCCTGTTACACTGAAATTTCGGCCTAAATTATGTGCGCAAGGTGGAGTGGGCATTGAACTCACAGGCTAGAGTGCAACAGGTAATCTGACACGTACAGTATTGGGTTATTCACGACTCCATGCTCCTTGCATCTTTGAAGCACATAACAGATATCCAAGCCCCATTGCAGGATTTTTGCAGTTAATCGAGGCTGACACTTCTGCATTGATGGAGGCGCAGAGTCCTTATTGACGGATGTACAAAGGTTAGTTTACCTCATCAGCTCCAGAGCTAGGAAGTTTCTGTGACAGAATGTCTTGCGGCGAAATCGGGCACAAGATGCTCACGATTTAGGCCCTAACAGCTTGGATTTGTATAACACCTTTAACTTAGCAAAACATCCCAAGGCACTTCACAGGAGGAGAATCAGATAAAAAAAATTGACACCAAGCCAAAGGAGACATTAGGACAGGTGACCAAAAGCTTGTTCAAAGACGTCCTGATGAGCATAGGCCCTAAGCTCTGGAATTTCCTCCCTAAACCTCTCCATCTTTCTCTTCTCCCTTTAGGACGCTCCTTAAAACCTCCTTCTTTGAACAAACTTTTTATCACCTGTCCTAATGTCTCCTTCTTTGGCTCACGGTTTGTTTTTGTACCTTTAAGCTCTTGCGATGCACCTTGGGATGTTTTATTACAATAAAGGTGAAAGTTGTTATTGTTGATTTTCTGTCCATTAAAATTAATGGATGGAAATCACAGAATCGTACAGCACAGAAGGAGGCCATTCAGCCCATCGTACTGGCTCTTTGAAGGAGCTATCCAATTAATCCCTCTCACCAGCTCTATCCTCATAGCCCTGCAATTTTATCCCCTTTGAGTATTGATCCAATTCCCTTTTGAAAGTTACTGGTGAATGCGCTTCCACGAACGTCGTAAGTAGTTTGTTCCCGATTTATCTATAAAGTTTATCCCTTGTGACATTCTTACTTTCCTGTATTGAAGAGGAAATCGACTCCATTACAATCAGTTTTGCTATGGACCACTCTCCAGCAGTGCACGCGGGCTGCAGAATTAGGAAGGTATCGATTTTGACTTTTGGTTAGCTGACCACCTGTTCGGGCAGTGAAGAAGCTGTCGCAATTTTGAGGCCCTGGCCTAATTTGAACTTGGCAGGCTAGCTGCAGACGCCAAACAGGCATTCCTGACGCAGCTTCATCACTTCGGCCTCATAAATTTCGGCTGGCTGAGCGCTGACAGAAGCCCGCAAGTGGGTCTCTTTGAGTGAACCTGTAAGGTGACACTTGGTTGTCCCAGTGTTATCAAACTAAATAAAAGAAAACTAACAAAAGTGCCTCCTTTTTAGAGGTGGCACAAACAATTAACACAGGACACATACAAAAGGAAAAGGAAACTTATTAGTTTAATGAGAATATTATTGTCCCTATCGACCATGCGCTCCAGTCCCTGCAGTGCCCATCAGGCGCAAAAGGCCTCAAGCGCACCGGCAGACACCACATGCTCCTTCTCTGGATGCAGAGAAAGCCGTGGACGAGAGGCAGGCAGCCAGAGCGACCAACCACAGGGGCCGCTTTCAACCTGGTCCTGTGGGTGGTAACCTTGGCAGGCCCAGGAGCAGATCAATGAGGAGGTCCTCCGACTTGCCCGCCCCCCTCCGTACTGGGTGGCCAAAGATCAGGAGTGTGGGACTAAAGTGCAGCCAGAAATTGAGGAGCAGCCACTTCAAATGATGCAACAGGGGCTGCAACCTCAAACACTCCATATAAACGTGAAAAACAGACTCATCCAGGCCACAAAAGGTACAGGTGGCCTGGGAGTCCATGAAATGGCTTAGAAAATGGTCTGTTGGGACCGCTCCATGCAACACTCTCCACCCAAGATGTGCAGCGAGCCCTCCAATAGGGACCCGCGCCTCTGCCGGATGGCAAGATGGCACACCAAGGCATGTCTGGACGGAAGATGAGGGTGAGGAAATGAAGAGTGTGCAGGAGCAGCCTGTACAGGAAGCCCCTCCGTGAAATGGCACAGAGTGAATTTCTAAGAGACAACTCAAGTTGTGAGGTGCAGGCTCCCAAGGGAGGTACCGGGGCCTGGTGCCAAGGAGAAATTCCATCTGAACCGAGGCCAACTTGGTCAGGTGCTCCACATGCTCGAGCCTCCTAGACACAACTAGTGGAGCCAGGGCTGAGTGTGACTTTTAGCGCCTTAATGGCATTGGCCGTGGGCCGGATGTATTGCCAGGAAATCCATTCTGCCAATGTCTCTGGCGACATCCAGCCCATTTCTCCACCGACCAGGATGTCCCTGACTCTGATCACCTTGGCAGCCTGGGCCCTCCTCTCCATCTGCCATGTGTCACCGAAGCCGACCATGCAGAGGTGTGGATTCCTGAGCAACGGCTCCCATAGGATGGCTGCTGCCCCTGATAAGGGAGAGCTCCAGCTGGAGACAACCAGATTAGATCCTGGTAAAAGACAGGCATCTCCTGCAAGGAAACATGGATGGCCGGCAATTTAACGAATAGTAGCTGCATATTGTAATTTGAGGTCATGCAGCTGGTGGAAGAAATAAGCCACCAGCACGTACCATCTAGGCAGAAAGTCGCAACTTGGTTATGGACACACACCTGTGCCTGACCGCTCTCCCTAAGCAGGAGATTCAGAACTGCAGCAGTGACCCAGTCCTTTTTGTCCTAAAAGAAGTTGACGAGCTTGCTCTGAATCTTGGCGACAAACTCAGGGGGAGGAATCAAAGTGACTAACCAATACCATAAATGGTTTATGACCCGTTCTCCACCACTGTAGGACAGCACTTGGAACAGTCCTGTCCAATGCCCCTTAAGGGTTGAAATTCCCTTCGGCAGGGACACAAAATGGGAGGTATCGCAATGACCACATTATACACCCTGTACAATTTCCCTTTCCATTGACTTCAATGCAAAGGAAAACCATTCAGGGTGTATAACGGGTGGTCGATCCCGTTTTTGCATCCCGGCTAAAGTTAAATGTCATATCATAAGATCCTTAATTTGAGATAAATTGAGTCAACATTTAATGGGGTTTGACAACTTTAATGAAGTTTTTGAAGCAGTGACTAACTGGATAAATAACAGGAAAGCAGTAGATGTACACTGGGAATTTTCTTGGGGCTTGTCCTAATCAAGCACCACAACTTTGACAGATGATTGAAATAAACCACATATATTGGGTTTCTACCCACCTTCCAGCGAAGTTATAGCAGTCAACCGAGAGAATCCCCATGCAAATATCAAATGGCAGTGCTTATAGGTTTTCAGAAGGCAATATGTGAAGTGTCTCACAAAGAAAGAACTTGCATTTATATAGCGCCTTTCACGACCTCAGGCTGTCTCCAAGTGCATCACAGCTAGAAGGCGTACTTTTGAATGTTGCCACTGTTGTAATGTAGGGAAATGTGACAGCCAATTTGCCATAGCAATGTCCCGCAAACAGCAATGAGATAAATAACCAAATAAACTGTTGTCTGTGGTACTGGTTGAGGGATAAATCTTGGCCAGAAAATCGGAAGAGCTCCCTGGCCATCTTTGATTAGTGACTTGGGATATTTTACGCCCACTTGAGAATGCAGTGCTCCATCAGTACTGCACTAAAATGCCATCCTGGATTATATGCTCACATCTTTGCAGTGTGGCTTGAATGCACAGCAATCTGACTCAGAGGTGAGTGTGCTATGACTGAGCTAAGCTTGACTCCAATATTGTATCCATGCTGCAGCACTTCCTCTTATGCTTAACGAAAATTTTAGGCATATGTGTAAGCGGACATGTCACAGTATGCACAGATGTTGGTTGACAGACAGATAACACAGAGTTAGGGTAAATGGGTATTGCTCAAATTGGAGATGGGTTGGAAGTGGTGTACCATTAGAAACTCTCTTACTACTTATTTATTCGCAAGCTGCATGCCCTTATAATCTTGTTGTAGGAAGCACAGTGGTCAGTTGCAAATATTTAACAGCCTCAGCATTTTATCAATAGTTTTTAATATTTCAGGTGAAGGAAACGCTAACAGAAGAGGGCATTTGAAAATTGGAGAGGTACACCAAGATGTTGACATGCCTGAAAGAACGTGGCTTATACATAATATCCCGCCAGTACTTGTTTCTCACTGGACAGGCAAGCGGTGCCTTTACAGTCAGCTGTAAAATTCCTCCTCATCCTCCCTAGATGCAAAGGAATGTCCATGCAATTCCCAGAGTGCTTGTGCCTAGCTCAGGTAATCTAACATGAATACTAGGGGAGAAAAACAAACTTTAACCAAAAACAGGCCACAATTGAAAGATCCAAAACAACGAAACTATGTGAGAACAAGGGCGCAATACAAAGAAAGCCACAAAAAATATGCAAAATTAACTCTTCTAGGTCAGTGAAAAGGGTCTAGCATCGCAGCTTCAACATTACTTCTGCTGATTGTGCACATGCAGGAGATACTATTCCACAGCTTTTAAAGGCATGAAGGCCCGATGGAAAATGAGCGTTAACAGGTAGGCAAGGTTTGGTCGCCTTACCACCCGTTAACCCCAGTCGGCCTGCTCTAACTTTCACAGAGGCCTACCGCTGCAAATCGGAGTATCAGGGGCCCGGTTCCGATTTTAAGGGAGAAGTGGGCGGAGCCTGGGACACGAACGCTCCCCCCTCCATGTGTACTGCCATTCCGGTCAGGAACTGGCTTCAATGGAAGTTAAAATGGGGTGGGATGTATAAGCAGCATGGGATGTGCTACCTCCCGTTTTGCGGCCATACTGAAGTTGAATTGTAGCCCCTAGGGTTTTCATGATTGTTAAATTATTGAACAGTAACGTCATTTTATAAACCCAAAATGACTGCACTACTGCCAAACCTTCCTTGTCAGACAATAGCGTGCCGCCAGTGCGCCGCTCAACGCCAGTTTTATGCCCGGCGGCAAATTAAAAATGTACGCCGTCCAGAAACGTTCAGATCCATGCAGCAGATTTAGAATGTCAGTGGGCTCATTGGGGGTAAATTTCGATTTCCACGTTGACGTAAAACTGGCGGTGTGTGATAGGCCTCCCTACACCAGGCTCGATATTCCTTTCCATTGAAGCCAAGCTGAGAGTTACCTCGATTGTCTCATATTACCATTAAAAATAATGAAACAACGTTTACATATTACTGTATCCACCGGTGACAGTGTGATTAAAATGTGTTGCCTACTCGTTTTGCTTTCTTGCCCAGGGCTGGTTCAAGTCATGACTTGTTTCCTTTTGGGGTTTCTTACTAATTTGTTTAAACTTTCTGAACATTTCCATCAAATTTCAGACAAACAACCGCAGTTATAAGTGTCACTCGCAGTATCTAAAGTGAATTTGGAATCACTGCTGTTACTTTAGCTTTTAAGGATGTATCACGGTTTTCTCTGGTGTTTATTATTAGCTGGATTTTTTCCTGTGCGTTTGACGGATGGACCAACTTGCACACGCTGGGGGATGGGTGATTTGGCAGGAATGTCTAAGGATGGAGACGTCGTTCTTGGTGGAGTTTTCAGTGTTCATGCCAATATTGAACATCAGGATCTTTCGTTTAGAACCCAACCAACAGCGGTAAAATGCACAATGTCAGTGATAGATTAAAAATCGATAACTAGCTGATTTGGTAACTGCACTCATTGGTAACTACACGCATCTGGACCAAATTCAAGACCGATGACCGGATCCAATAATTGATCATAAATAATTCATCGGTATATTAAACTATTCTAATGCAGAAGAGAAAATGCTACAGTATATTTGCTGAATATTTATGTAATCCCTAGCATTGTTTAATCTAACAGCGTTCTGTCTTGGTATAGCGAATTCAGAACTTTCGAATAACTATTTTCGTTCCTTAAAATAACCCGGGAATGCCAATATCATACTTGAAAAAGACTAATTATATGAAACAGTCTCTATTTTTTTTAGCAATCTACAAAAAATGATTTCCGCATCTTTCACTTGAAACTCTTGAAGGCGTATTAGAATCATAGAAAATTTACCGCACAGAAGGAGGCCATTCGGCCTTTCGTGTCCGCGCCGGCCGAAAATGAGCCAGCCAGCCTAATCCCACTTTCCTGCACTTGGTCCGTAGTCTTGTAGGTGACGGCACTTCAGGTGCATATCCAGTTATTTTTTAAATGAGTTGAGGGTTTCTGCCTCTATCACCCTTTCAGGCAGTGAGTTCCAGACCCCCACCACTCTCTGGGTGAAAATATTTTTCCTCAGCTCCCCTCTAATCCTTCTACCAATTACTTTAAATCTGTGCCCCCTGGTTATTGACCTCTGCTAAGGGAAATAGGTCCTTCCTATCCACTCTATGTAGGCCATTCGGCAAGCGAAAATGAGCCACCCAGCTTAATCTCAATATTTGGAGAGTAAACACCAAAAAAATGGTTGAAATCATCATTACTTAAACGTAAAATGAAAACATAACCCTTTTCGTTCTAGGCTTACAAACAGATGATATACCATATTGATACTACATTTTAACGGTATGAATTACAATATCGTGTTGAAGATTAGTGAATAATACTTCAATTCGTTGTTTCCAAATGTAATCCTATTCCTAAACACCGCCTCATCTCAACCAAGAAGTCATAATACTAGTTCAGAATCTTTAGAGATATCAATATCACATCTACGAAAGCTAAAACAATGCATATAGATATCTATGTTTTCTAACCCAGCGATACGTCTTCCACAGCTTTTGGTTCCGAGCTTTTCGCTTTGTGTTGGCGATGATCTTTGCCATTGAAGAAATAAACAAGGACCCAAAGCTACTTCCCAACGTCACACTGGGTTATCGGATTTATGATGCATGTACCATGCCGCCGTTATCTCTCAAAGCAGCCGTTGAATTCATGAACAGACGGGAAGGAACACCTTCAGATTTAAACTGCAAGAGATCCTCTACGGTGACTGCAATTGTGGGTGACTCTGGCTCTTCGCAGTCTTTGGCGATAGCGAGTTTAATCGGTCCTTTCAGGATTCCAATGGTAAGTTATTGAATGGATATATCATAACTGAAATAAAGTAACAAAAAACTGAGGACTAATATGATTGTCTACTTCCAATTCGTTCCACATAATTAGAATCCTCCAAGGGAAATCTTTAACCATTGTTTGTTCTAATAAACTATTTGATACAAATCCGAATGCATTCCTTATCTGTAACGTAAACGTTCACTTTAGTGCAGGACAGTGAACGTATCGCAGCTTGATGGGTGATGCAAATTATGTTGCTCTTTCGCTTATAGTCTCTCTAAAATAGCAGTTAAAGTCATTGCAACGAATATAGGCAAAAATGTAAATTGTTACCTTTAATATTTAATTGAGCTAATGGTTGTACAATGTTATCAGCTGTTTTGATAAATTTATGATGAGAAGTGTACCCACCATTTTATTTGTATTAATTATTATTTGCTGTATTTGTGCGACCACTAAAAATACTCTAAAGGTACAACAGAACACCATCAATTTACGTAGTTTATTCTTTCAGACGATGGTTAGACTTTAGAAATTTACAGAGTTTTTTTGGAAATAAATCATATTAGGTATATCCTTTCTGTGTTATATTGGTGGGACTTGTTTGCACTTTTAAGGCTGATTCCACGGCCGGGTGTTCCCGGCGTGAGGCCAAATCAGCTGGGGAAACCTCTGGGACAACACGGGTCCACAGTGACTGATTTCCGGATTTAATTTCCTTGCCAGGAGCCCTTCGATAACAGGCGCGTTCAACAGCGGAATCAACCCTGTTGTCTGATTCAATTCGCGCTGCAAAATGGAAAAAATAAAATAGTGAAGAAATAAAGATAAATCGAATGCTAAACTAAGTTGGAATTGCGTAAAGCGCGATTTAACATTAATTGTTTGTCAACTGTTGGAAATTACCATTGAAAAATGATTTGCTTATATTTTTCAATTTTAATATTCCACAGGTCAGCTACTTTTCCACCTGTGCATGCTTGAGTAACAGAATTCAATACCCGTCATTTTTCAGAACAATACCGAGCGACTACTTTCAGGCGAGGGCTTTAGCACAGCTTGTGAAACATTTTGGATGGAAATGGATCGGGACGATTAAAAGTGACGATGACTATGGCAACTTTGGAATGCAAGCTTTCACAGAAGCGATAGAAGAACTGGGTGTCTGCATAGCTTTCTCTGAGTCTTTTCACGCAACTTACTCGGAGGAGAAGGTACTTCAAACTTTGGAGATCATGAAGGCATCATCGACAAAAGTTGTCCTGGCCTTTCTCGCGCAATCAGATATGGATATTTTAGTGAAAGAAATTGTTCGACAGAATTTCACTGACATACAATGGATAGGGAGCGAAGCCTGGGCCGCTACGTCAATGCTCACAGCTGAAGAAAGTAACCGATTCCTTTCTGGTACAATTGGGATTGCAATTCGCAAAGTAGATATATCAGGGTTGAGAGATTTTTTAATGCAAATCCACCCTTCTCAATATCCGGGAAACATTTTAATGAAAGAGTTTTGGGAGACAACCTTTGGTTGTACCCTAAGAAAAACGGATAATAAAACAGATCAAGTGAAAATTTATTCGCAGCTTAAAGAATGTACAGGAAGGGAAAATCTGCAGTCAGTACACAATGCATTTACTGATGTTTCTCAGTACAGGGTTACTTACAATGTATATAAAGCGACGTATGCTATCGCCCATGCACTTCACAATATGATCTCGTGTGAAAATGGCAAGGGACCATTTTTCAATAACAGTTGTGCAAATATTTCAAGTTTTGAACCATGGCAGGTAAGTGCATGTATCATTTAATAACAATTGAGTCATTAAAACGAATAAATCATTGACATAAATATTACCTAGATCACGGGGTTTCTAGCTGAGTGAAGGCCTATATTGAATCAATAAAACAACGTTTTAATTTGCATTTTCCATCTTTTCTATTTTTTGAAAGGTTCTGCATTATATGAAAAAGGTTAATTTCGTTACCAAGATTGGTGAAAAGGTCTATTTTGACAGAAATGGGGACCCGGTCGCAACATACGACATTGTAAACTGGCAACCAAATGCCTTTGGTGGTGTCGATGTTGTCAATGTTGGGTATTATGATGGAGCTGGACCATCAGGAAAAGAATTTGTGATCAACGAAGAGAAAATTATCTGGAGTGGAGGTCAAGTTACGGTAAGGCTTCTATGTGTAGAAGGACAGTTCAATAAGGTGGGCTTCCTTCTGACCATTGAAGAGTTGCAGATGGAACTCTTCCAGAATACAATTTTCTTATCCAAGTGTCAGGTCGATATTACGAAGAAACCTGCTACCGGGGCAGATAGGAAAACGTAAAAACGCGATTTCAGGTCAAAAATAGAAATTATTTGAAATACACAATTGTTTTGGAGTCAGGCGTGTGTCTAACGCGCGTGACAATCGGTTACAGTCTCCAAAGCAAACTACAAAACAAACATAATTACAGTTTCCGTTTTTCTGAAAAGGTATGTATACTTTGTTCCCTCAGGGATAAATCTCGTCCCAGAAGGAAGCGTGCTTCCTGCTAAACCACGTGTAGTCCTTATTCGCGCCTATAAGTCAGATATTCTCGGCCTAAATCTACATTAGGGCATAGTACAGGGCGACGTCACCACTGCAATGCAGAGGGAATGTTGCATTGTCCGTGACTGAAGTTAAGCCGAGGGGCTTTTGACTGTTCTGTGGTTCAGGTGGATGTTAGCTATTCGTGACACCTTTATAAGAAGTGAAATGTGTTCTTCCAGTCCTTTTCCAACATTCCTCCCTCAACCAACAGATTAACAGAAGTTGCCTAACTTGCTGAGTATTTCTCGCATTTTCTGTTTTTATTTCAGATTTCTAGCATCCACAATATTTTGCTTTGGTTGAGGCTAAAAATAAATTGAAAATATAGAAACATAGAAAATTTACGGCACGGATAGAGGCCATTCGGCCCATCGTGTCTGTGCCGATCGACATAGAGCTACTCAGCGTAATCCCACTTTCCAGCACTTGGTCCGTAGCCTTGGAGGTTACGGCACTTCAGGTGCACATCCAAGTACTTTTTAAATGTGATGAGGGTTTCTGCCTATACCACCCTTTCAGGTAGTGAGTTCCAGACAACTAACACCCTCTGAGTAAATTTGATTTCCTCTCCTTCAATCCTTCTACCAATTACTTTAAACCCATGCTCCCTGGTTATTGACCTCCCTGCTAAATGAAATAGATCCTTCCTGTCCACTCTAACGAGTCCCTGCATAATTTTATACACCTCAATTAAATTACCCCTCAGCCTCCTCTGTTCCAAAGAAAACGACCCCAGCCTATCCAATCTTTCCTCATAGCTAAAATTCTCCAGTTCTGGCAATATCCTCGTAAATCTCCTCTGTACTCTCTCTAGTGCAATCACATCTTTCCTGTAATGTGGTGACCAGAACTGTATGCCGTACTGAAGCTGTGGCCTAACTAGTGTTTTATACAGTTATAGCATAACCACCTTGCTCTTATATTCTATGCTTCCATTAATAAAGGAAATTATCCCATATGCCGTTTTAACCACCTTATCTACCTGCCCTGCTATCTTCAGGGATCAGTGGACTTGCACTCCAAGGTCCTCTCTTCCTGTACACCTCTCAGTATCCTCCCATGTATTGTGTATTCCCTTGCCTTGTTTGCCCTCCCCAAATGCATTACCTCAAATTTCTCTGGATTGAATTCCATTTGCCCCTTTTCTGCCCACCTGACCAGTCCATTGATATCTTCCTGCCGTCTACAGCTTTCCTCATCACTGTCAACCACTCGGCCAATTATTGTATCATCTTTAAACTGCTTAATCATGCCCCCTACATTTAAGTCTAAATCATTAATATATACCACAAAATGCAGGGGACCTAGTACTGAGCCCTGCGGAACTCCACTGGAAACAGTCTTCCAGTCACAAAAACACCCGTCGACCATTACCCTTTGCTTCCTGCCACTGAGCCAATTTTGGATCGAATTTGCCACTTTTCCTTGGCTCCCACGGCTTTTACTTAGTTGACCAGTCTGCCATGTTGGACCTTGTCAAAAGTCTTGCTAAAATCCCTGTAGACAACATCAAATGCATTACCCTCATCGACCCTCCTTGTTACCTCCTCATAAATTCTATCAAGTTAGTCAGACACGACCTTCCCTTGACAAATCCATGTTGACTGTCCTTGATTTATCCATGACTTTCTAAGTGATCGTTTATACTGTCCCTCAGAATTGATTCCAATAATTTGCCTATCACTGAGGTTAGACTGACTGGCCTGTAATTACTAGGTCTATGCTTTTCTCCTTTTTTAAACAACAGTACAACGTTGGAACATAAGAACATAAGAAATTGTTGCAGGAATAGGCCATACGCCCCCTTGAGCCTGCTCCGCCATTCAATCAGATCATTGCTGATCTCTGACCTCAGCTCCATTTTCCCACCCGATCCTCATATCCCTTGATTCCCCTAGAGTCCAAAAATATGTCCATCTCATTTCATCCGGGTCTGGCGATTTATCTACTTTCAAAGATGCTAAACCCCTTAGTACTTCCTCTCTCACTATGTTTATCCCATCCAACATTTCACACTCCTCCTTAACTACAATCTCTGCAACATCCCCCCTTTTTTGAAGACAGATGCAAAGTATTCATTAAGAACCATACCCACATCTTCTGTTTCCACACATAGGTTAGCTTTCTGGTCTCTAATGGGCCCTACTCTTTCCTTAGTTCTCCTCTTGCTTTCTAATGTATTTATAAAACATTTTTGGGTTTTCCTTAATTGTACTTGCCAGTATTTTTTCATGCCCTCTCTTTGCTTTCCTAATTTCCTTTTTAATTTCACCCCTGCACTTTCTATACTCCTCTATGTTTTCTGCAGTATTGAACTCTCCGTGTCTGACATAAGCTTCCCTTTTTTGCCTTATCTTACCCTGTATGCTCCTTGTGATCCAGGGGGCTCTAGATTTGGCAATCCCACCCTTTTTCTTTGTGGGAACATGTTTACTCTGAACCCCTTGAATCTCCCCCTTGAATGCCTCCCACTGCCCTGACACTGATTTACCTTCAGGTAGCTGTTTCCAGTCCACTTTTGCTAAATCACTTCTCAGCTTATTAAAATTGCCCTTTCCCTAATTTAGAACTTTTGCTCCTGTTCTATTTTTAGCATAGTTATTTCCATAACTATGCTAAATCTTACTGAATTATGATCACTACCACCAAAATATCCTCCCACTGATACTCCTTCCACCTGCCCAGCTTCATTCCCTAAAACTAAATCCAGATCTGCCGCCCACCCCCCACTTTTGTTGGGCTTGCCACGTACTAGCTAAAAAAAAATCCTGAATGCAAATTAAGAACTCTGTGCCCTCTATAACTTTTACACTGATTGTATCCCAGTTAAAATTAGGGTAGTTGAAATTCCCTACTATTACTGCCCTATTGTTTTTGCACTTCTCAGAAATTTGCTTAAATATTTGCTCTTCTATCGCCCTCCGACTGTTTGGGGGTCTACAGTACACTCCCAGCAGTGTGACTGCCCCTTTTTTGTTCTTTAGCTCAACTCATATGGCCTCATTTGATAATCCTTCGAACATATCATCCCTCCTCCAGCCATAATTGTTTCCTTAACCAATATTGCCACCCCCTCCTTTTTATCCTCCTCTCTATCTCGTCTGAAAACCATGTAACCAGAAACGTTGATCTGCCATTCCTGCCCCGTTTAAGCCATGTTTCAGTAATAGCTAGGATATCATGCTTCCACATGTCTATCTGTGCCCTCAGCTCATCTGCCTTATTCACTATACTTCTTGCATTGAGTATGGTTATTGGTTTCATTGCGATTTGCCAAACCACACTGTCTCTTAAATGTCTGCCGGAGTTTCCCACAACAATCATTTCAATTCAAAAGCAATTCCTTGTATGTAATGCGCTTTCACACTTTTCTAGCATGATGCTCTATAAATGCAAGTCTTCATTTTCTTTCTTTTTGCTTTCTTCCGTCCTTCCTTCCTCCCCGACGACCCTGGCTGCAAGTTAGTTTGTAAGCCATAACTTTGGTTACTGGTACTTCTGATATCTATTTGAATAACAGTTTTTTTTTAACAGGGAACATTGGTAAGCCTCACTGATTTCCCAGCAAAGATCATCTGATGCATTAGGACAATTTTAAGATAATTGGCAAAAGCACCAGAGGGGACAAAAGGAGAATTTACTTTACGCAGCGAGTTGTCATGATCTGGAATATACTGCCTGAAAGAGTGGTGGAAGCAGGTTGAATAGAAACTTTCAAACGGGCAGTGGATACATAATTGAGAAGTATAAAATGCAGGGCTATGGGGAAAGAGCAGTTCCGTCAGAAGGCAATATCATTTTTTGTTGAGTAATAATTATTGGTGTATCTTGTTGGAAAACTTCAACAAAATTATCAATACTAAAAGTAGTTTTGAGACAGTTATGACGAGCTAAGAACCCTTGCTTCCATTCCTTATAACAAGGTTCCAAAAGCAGTGTGCTCTGAAAGCTGTCCACATGGAACAAGAAAAGCAGGAAGGAAAGGACAACCGATTTGTTGTTTTGATTGCATACAATGTCCTTACGGTGAAATTAGCAACTCCACTGGTAAGAGCAAACTCTTGTATAAAATGTTTCGTGCACATTTATTTTTTTGCAGATTCACTTTTTCTAATAATTTAAACTTACGTCTTTTTAGATTCAATAGATTGCATTGAATGTCCCATGGAATATCGACCCAATGAACAACAAGACCGATGCATACTGAAGGAAATTGAATTTCTTTCCTTTGGAGAAATTATGGGAATGATTCTGGTGACACTGGCATTGCTCGGAGTCTGCTTAACGACAAGTGTACTTGCTTTATTCTATGTTTACAGAGATACGCCCATTGTTAAAGCTAACAACTCTGAATTAAGCTTCCTTCTTCTTTTTGCATTAATCCTGTGTTATCTGTGCTCAGTAACATTCATTGGTGAACCCTCGGTCTGGTCTTGCCCATTACGTCACACAGCATTTGGTATTATTTTTGTTCTTTGTATTTCTTGTGTTTTGGGAAAAACAATTGTTGTGGTGATGGCATTTAATGCAACTCTTCCCAATAATAACTTGATGAAGTGGTTTGGACCAACACAACAACGCCTTACTGTTTTTCTCCTTACACTTGTACAATGTGTAATGTGTATTATATGGCTAATTACATCGCCACCTTATCCTATGAAAAACAGTGATTATTTTAAGGACATAATCATTTTTGAATGCGACATAGGGTCAGCAATAGCCTTTTACTGTGTACTCGGTTACATTGCATTTCTGGCATGTGTGTGCTTTGCTGTTGCATTTCTAGCTCGACATCTTCCAGATAATTTCAATGAAGCCAAACACATAACTTTTAGCATGCTTATCTTTTGTGCAGTTTGGATAACTTTTATTCCAGCTTATATAAGCTCCCCTGGAAAATATACTGTTGCTGTAGAAATATTTGCTATTTTGGCCTCCAGCTTTGGCCTGCTTCTCTGTATTTTTGCCCCTAAATGTTACATTATCTTGCTGGAGAAAGAAAAAAATACAAAGAAACATATTATGGGTAAAATAGTTACCAAGACAATCTGAACGGTCTTCTAATTATAAAATACAGTGGTAATAATACTTTGATTGTAACACAATGCACACTTAAAAATGAAATCTATTCTGTGATGTCTATAACTGCATAATGGAATACTTGCGCACTGAAAGAATGCAAGAGGGATTGATAAAAATGCAAATATGTAAAAACGTTGTTAGTTCATCATTATGCATTATTTTGTATGTAATAAATGGCGACATTGGAAAGGAAGGAAAAGCGTGCATTTATATGGCGCCTTTCACGTCCCCTGGACATCCATAAGCGTTTCACAGCTAACAAATTGCTTTTTATAGAATCACAGAATCTTACAGCACAGCAGAAGGCCATTCAACCCATTATGACTGTGCCGGCTCTTTGCAAAAGCTATCCAATTAGAACCACTCTCCCGTTCATTCCCCATAGCTCTGTAAATTGTTCCTTTTCAAGTATGTATCCAATTCCCCTTTGAAGGTTACTATTGAATCTGCTTCCACCACCCTTTCAGGTAGTGCATTCCAGATCATAACAACTCGCTGCATTAAAAAAAGCCTTCTCATGGTCACCTCTGGTTCTTGTCCCAATTATCTTAAACCTATCCTCCAAAGTCAAAGTTACCCCCCTTCAGCCAATTCTCCTTACCTCTTGGACATGGCTTATTATGTCAGTGAGTCTTTTGGTAACTAATGGTGTGAGTCATCTACTGAGACGCTCTACTCGTTCAAGATGCTTCATTTCCCATTCTAGTGTTGATAATTATGGACTTGCTCTTGCAAATGCCGTCCAAGCTGTTTTATTTGGGAGGCAAGGGACTTCTCTCATGGTGATTTCTTTGCAACTTATGAGGCTGGCAGTTGACCATTCATGCTGCACCTACCATGATTAGGCTTCAAAGTTTGCAGGTGAAGAGATCGCTATCCCGCTGGTGAATGCCGAAAGCTAATAGGTTACTATAGGAGCTACTGCTATCGGGGTCCTCGTAGTGGTGACACATTCCCGGATCAGAAAGCCCTCTGAGGAAGCTTTGGCTAGGAAATTAAAATAAACTCCCATCCGCTAGAGCCCGCTTAGCACCCCAGCCAAAGGTGAATGTTACTCGCCAAAGCGTATTTACACAAATGTGAAAACAGCACCAAGACCAAAGGTGGTTAAACGGTAATGTTTCTCTGAAGAAAGAAATCTTAAGCAATTCATTACATTGTCTCATCGAGAAATGTTTCACCACCATTGGGCAGAACTTTCAACTTTGGTCGTATTTGCAAAATGGGTGGTAGTGGAGTGGCCGTTATATGCCCCGTCTGACTCCTTTTCTTTGAAATAACTTGACTTCGATGGAAAATAACATCAGGCGAGCTGTGTAAAACGGGCTGCCGATTCGGTATTGGCCATTTCCCACTACCATTGAAGAACAATTTCACGCTTATTGTGTTGGAAAGTCACTGGGGTAGATTATCAATTTGCTGGCCATTGTTGTTGCTCATCGATCGCTCGTTACAGAAGCGGCCTGATTGTCTTCTCGATTGATTTCAAATGGAAATGGAAATATGGTGGGTAAAATTCAACTTTGCAGGGAGCCCAAAATAGCCAGTAGCTGATTGGCCGCCTGTTGTACACCCCTTCCGAGTTTCCTTTCCATTTACACCATTAGAAACAAAATGTGGGCGGTGAGCATAACAGGTGACCAATCCACCACCGTTCCATTTAGGTCCCCACCGAAGTTGAATTTTACTCCCCCCATACCCATGACGGTTGGCTGATCGAGAATGCTCAGAGGGCAAGTTGAAAATCTGTTCTCCCATTTCTGACCACTTGGCAGAGATTTTCAGGCATTAACCTTCCTCTCTGGTAGTGAACATAGAGAAATGTCATCAGGGACAGAAACAGACCCTAACAGTCAAGTTTTTTTTTAACATGAAAACTTCTAGGGCAGGCTTCCACCTAGACTCAGAAGGTTAGGATTCAGCAGGGAAGTTGGAATTTTTTTGCCTAAGTCAAGCAAGACAACCCACTATTGTACGGAAGAATGGTTATAATTTTGCATTATTCCATTCAAATAAGCTCATTGAAGTAAGAAGCAAAATTGTAACTGTTGCTCTGTAGCACTTGCTGTCTGAGGAATAAACCATGTCCTCGTCTCATTAAATTGTAAGCAGTTTGCCTATTGAAAGATTGGAGAAGTACACACGATGGTGCTTGCAGAAGACAGGATATTCAGTTTGCATGTCAATGGTAGTGCATTGCTACAGCCCATGGGTTATTCTGTTGTATATGTAGATACTGGTCCAGTGTGAGTCAACTCCGCAAGGAAAGAGAAATGTGATCTTCTTACAGGAGTGACTGTTGCCACTGAACCCCAGAAGGTATCTACAGCAAACCATTAACTTGTAACAATGGGGGCAGTTTAAATTTGGGCAATGGTGTAAAACGGGCGATATCAAATTAGCCACCCATTATACACGTCGCCCGACTTTCCTCTACCTTGAAGACAATGGTAGGAAAAATCGATCGGGGTGTATAATGGACGGCCAGTTCGATATTGCCCATTTTACACCATCTCTCAAAGCTAATAATTACCTCCAACTGGCGGTACTTAAGAATGATACCAATTCATGCTCATGGCTTGGGGAATTCAAGAGATTTAAAACTAAACGTGAACTGAACCAAAACAGCGAGATTTTAAAAATGTTCAAATCAAAAGAAGTCAAATTTGAGTTTGCCATGTTGATGGTTGAAGGCACGTAGACAGGAGGAAGAGAGGCAATAAAAAATTCGAAGACAAGATGGATATGATGCCAGTATGAGGGCAAAATGGTGGAGAAAGAGCATCGCTATGCTTTTGAATTGGCAGAGCAGGGCATAGCAGCATCGATTTTGTTAAGTGAGGTCCTGGACACACAGAGCCCACCGTTTTATTAAATTGAATCTTGATTTCAAATTTTAAACATCAGTATTATGTTGATTATCGGGACATGTGAATTGTTAGCCAATCACCGCAAACGGGAGAAAAAACAAATATGCCAACAGATTTGAGACATTACTAAGCAGAAAGACACTCACAGCATTTTCGCATGTTAATGCCGCTGAGAGTATGGGCTATATTGTAAAGTGAACTATCCGTGGGCTTTATATTTTAATGCGTGAATTGTACTGGCAGAAATTTAAGAAATGAAGGAACGGTTTTGGTACTCAAAGAGAAATGGTTATCCAGCTCTAAGAAGTTGCAGATGTGCCTGGAAAGTATAATAAACTACCAATGCCTTTACCATTTAATGCTAAGAGACAGATACGAACATACACAATTGATGGACAGTAAAAGACCAGCTCGTGCATCAAGTCTGTCTCACACCATGATGGCTGGATCACCATGGCTAAACACTTCTTCCCTCCCCACCCCACCCCGCCCCAACACCTACCCCCGCAGCCATGTAATCATTTGGGAGAGGCCAATAAAACAGAAAAAACTTGGGGCCAATAAGGGAAAAAATACTCTGTAAAATTCCTCTTCGATCCCCTCAGGTGATCGAAACCAGTCCAGGAGATCACATCGACCAAGTGTTATCTATGAAGACACTTACCTTCTAAAAGATGCAATCTCTGCCGCAGTCAGAAACTGGTCCAGCTCCTTCTTGAAGGCAGAGAGTCAGCACCCTCCACACCAGCTGGCAATGTATTCCAGAGGCTCACAATTCTCTGGCAAAAGAAGAATCGCCAAACATCCACTCTATTCGTACTCTTCCATAGTTTAAACTCGTGTCCCCTTGTCCTCCCCAATCTGTGAAACTGGAATAATCTATCAATAGGGATGCTCTCCATCCCTTTAATTATTTTATAGATCTCTATCAGGTCACCTCTAAGTCTACTCTGCTCAAAAGTAAATAGACCAAGGTCCTTGAGCCTATCTGAGTAGCTGAGATTCTTTAAGCTAGGAATCGTTCTTGTAGCTCTCCTCTGGACCTTTTCCAAGGCCACTATATCACCCACCATATGTGTGTGTGTGTGTGTGTGTGTTGGGGGCGGGGGGGGGGGGTTGGTTGGGGGCCACAACTGGGCACAGTACTCTAGATGCGGCCTGATCAGCGACCTTTATAGTGTCAAAATGGTGTCTTTTGATTTATACTGAAAGGTTCCATTAACACAACCCAATACCTTCTTAGCTTTAGCTACAGTTTCTACATTGGTCATGAACCATCAGTGATCTGTGCACAATAACAGTAAGATCTTGTTCTTTCTGAACCTCTTTCAGCATTGTTCTCTGCAAATGATACGTGTATTCTGTGTTGGCCCGACCAACATGCATGTCACTACATTTATCTAAATTAAACACCATTTGCCAATGTGTGGCCCACTCCACTAGCACATCTAAATCATTTTGGATTTGATTGCACTCCTCCATCGTCTTAACCCTTGCACAGATTTTGGTGTAATCTGCAAATTAACCTACCATACTCCTAACACCACTGTCCAGGTCATTAATAAAGACCTTGAAGAGTAGTGGGCCTAGGACCGATCCCTTTGGGACACCATTAGTAACATGTCTCCAAGCTGAACCACATCCGTTAACTACAACATTTTGACTGTGGGATTGTAGCCAATTCCTAATCCAGCTTTCTGGATTTCTACTGATACCACAAGATTCTATCTTGTGAAGTAACCTAGTGTGAAGTACGTTATCAAAGGCTTTCTGAAAGTCCAGGTAGACAATCGCTAACGTATTTCCTTCATCCATTACCCTAATGACTTCCTCAAAAAACTCTATTAAATTTGTTAAATACCACCTATTTTTTGGAAGTTGTGAATTTCTAATGGCCCCTGGCCTTTCCCAGTGATCATAAAGGTCATCTCTTACGATCTCTTCTAACATCTTCCCAATAATGGATGACAGGCTGATTAGCCTGTAGTTCCCTGGCTCTGATCTGCCCCGTTTTTTTGAAAATAGGAACTACATGAGTTAGCTTCCAGTCTAAGGAAACTATCTCTAACACTGCTCAACTATTAAAGATACGGGCATGGGTCTCACAGATCTTGTGTCCCATCTCAGGATATTATCCAGACCTGGAGCCTTATCAAATTTGAGCTTACCCAATCTAGACATTACTATCTATTTTAATATTAATAATGCTATTCAATACTAAGCACCCCTCATCTAGAACATAAGCTTCATCGACATGATTATAGACTGATGCAAAATAATATTTTAGCAGCTGTGCCATAACTTGAGAATCAGTTTGAATCTGCCCTACAGTATTCTTCAGTGGCTCGATGTTGTCCTTTATGTTATCATAGTATCATAGTAGGTACAGCACAGGAGGAGGCCATTCGGCCCATCGTGCTTAAGCCAGCTCTTTGAAAGCACTATCCAATTAGTCCCATTCCCCTGCTCTTTCCCCATAGCTCTGTCAATGTTTTCGCTTCAAGTATTTTCCAATTCCCTTTCGAAAGTTACTATTGAACCTGCTTCCACCCTCCTTTCAGGAAGTGCGTTCCAGATCATTATATCTCGTTGCGTAGAAGAATGTTTCTTGATGTCGCCTCTGGCTCTTTTGCCAATCACCTTTAAATCTGTGTCCTCTGGTTACCGACCCTTCTGCCACTGGAAACATTTTCTCTGTCAAAACTGTTCATGATTTTGAACACGTCTATCAAATCTCCCCTTAACCTTCTCTGTTCTAAGGAGAACAACCCCAGCTTCTCCACATAACTGAAGTCCCTCATCCCTGGCACCATTCTCGTACATCTCTTTTGCATCCGTCCAAAGCCTTGACATCCTTCCTAAAGTGTGGTGCCAAGAATTGAACACAATACTCCAGCTGAGGCCTAACCAGTATTTTATAAAGGTTTAGCATAACTTCCTGGCTTTTGTGCTCTATGCTTCTATTAATAAAGCACAGGATCCCATATGCCTTTTAATATGACTTCTCAACTTGACCTGCCACCACCAAAGATTTGTGTATGTGTAACCCCAGGTCTCACTGTTCCTGCACCCCACTTTAAAATTGTACCATTTAGTTTATATTGCCTGTCCTCATTCTTCCTGCTAAAATATATCAATTCGCACTTCTCTGCATTAAATTTCATTTTTTTTCATTCATTCATGGGATGTGGGTGTCGCTGGTGAGGCCGGCATTTATTGCCCATCCATAGTTGCCCTTGAGAAGGTGGTGGTGAGCCGCCTTCTTGAATCGCTGCAGTCGGTGTGGTGAAGTTTCTCCCACAGTGCTGTTAGGAAGGGAGTTCCAGGATTTTGACCCAGTGACGATGAAGGAACGGCGACATATTTCCAAGTCGGGATGGTGTGTGACTTGGAGGGGAACGTGCAGGTGGTGTTGTTCCCATGTGCCTGCTGCTCTTGTCTTTCTAGGTGGTAGAGATCGTGGGTTTGGGAGGTGCTGTCGAAGAAGCCTTGGTGAGTTGCTGCAGTGCATCTTGTGGATGGTGCACTCTGCAGCCACAGTGCGCTGGTGGTGAAGGGAGTGAATGTTTAGGGTGGTGGATGGGGTGCCAGTCAAGCGGGCTGCTTTGTCCTGGATGGTGTTGAGCTTCTTGAGTGTTGTTGGAGCTGCACTCATCCAAGCAAGTGGAGAGTATTCCATCACACTCCTGACTTGTGCCTTGTAGATGGTGGAAAGGTTTTGGGGAGTCAAGAGGTGAGTCACTCGCTGCAGAATACCCAGCCTCTGACCTACTCTTGCCGCCACAGTATTTATATGGCTGGTCCAGTTAAGTCTCTGGTCAATGTTGACCCCCAGGATATTGATGGTGGGGGATTCGGCGATGGTAATGCCATTGAATGTCGAGGGGAGGTGGTTAGACCCTTTCTTGTTGGA
Source organism: Heptranchias perlo (assembly GCF_035084215.1). Lineage (NCBI taxonomy): Eukaryota > Metazoa > Chordata > Chondrichthyes > Hexanchiformes > Hexanchidae > Heptranchias > Heptranchias perlo. The sequence continues at coordinate 8,579,462 of NC_090337.1, forward strand.
GATGGTCATTGCCTGTCACTTGCCTGGCGCGAATGTTACTTGCCACTTATGAGCCCAAGCCTGGATGTTGTCCAGTTCTTGCTGCATGCGGGCTCGGACTGTTCCATTACCTGAGGGGTTGCGAATGGAACTGAACACTGTGCAATCATCAGCGAAAATCACCATTTCTGAACTTATGATGGAGGGAAGGTCATTGATGAAGCAGCTGAAGATGGTTGGGCCTAGGACACTGCCCTGAGGAACTCCAACAGCAATGCCCTGGGGCTGAGATGATTTGCCTCCAACAACCACTACCATCTGCCCATGTGCTAGGTATGACACCAGCTACTGGAGAGTTTTCCCCCTGATTCCCATTGACTTCAATTTTACTCGGGCTCCTTGGTGCCACACTCGGTCAAATTCTTTCTTGATGTCAAGGGTAGTAACTCTCACCTCACCTCTGGAATTCAGCTCTTTTGTCCATGTTTGGACCAAGGCTGTAATGAGGTCTGGAGCCGAGTAGTCCTGGCGGAACCCAAACTGAGCATCGGTGAGCAGGTTATTGGTGAGTAAGTGCCGCTTGATAGCACTGTCGACGACACCTTCCATCACTTTGCTGATGATTGAGAGTAGACTACATTAATGACTTGGATATGAATGTAAAAGGTATGATCAGTAAGTTCGCTGATGATACAAAGATTGGTAGGGTGGTAAATAGCGAGGAGGATAGCCTCAGTCTGCAGGACGATATAGATGAGTTGGTCAGATGGGCGGAACAGTGGCAAATGGAATTTAACCCGGAAAAGTGCGAGGTGATGCACTTTGGAGGGACTAACAAGGCAAGGGAATACACAATGAATGGGAGGACCCTAGGCAAGACAGAGGGTCAGAGGGATCTTGGTGTGCAAGTTCACAGATCCCTGAAGGCGGCGGAACAGGTCGATAAGGTGGTAAAGAAGGCATATGGGATACTTGCCTTTATTAGCCGAGGCATAGAATATAAGAGCAAGGAGGTTATGATGGAGCTGTATAAAACACTGGTTAGGCCACAGCTGGAGTACTGTGTGCAGTTCTGGTCGCCACACTACAGGAAGGATGTGATCGCTTTGGAGAGGGTGCAGAGGAGATTCACCAGGATGTTACCAGGGCTGGAGCGCTTCAGCTATGAAGAGAGACTGGGAAGATTGGGTTTGTTTTCCTTGGAGCAGAGGAGGCTGAGGGGGGACATGATTGAGGTGTACAAAATTATGAGGGGCACAGATAGGATGGATACGAAGGAGCTTTTTCCCTTCGTTGAGGGTTCTATAACAAGGGGACATAGATTCAAGGTAAAAGGCGGGAGGTTTAGAGGGGATTTAAGAAAGAACTTTTTTACCCAGAGGGTGGTTGGAGTCTGGAACTCACTGTCTGAAAGGGTTGTGGAGGCAGTAACCCTCACAACATTCAAGAAGCATTTGGATGAGCACTTGAAATGCCATAGCATACAAGGCTACGGACCAAATGCTGGAATATGGGATTAGAGTAGACAGGGCTGATGGCCGGCGCGGACACGATGGGCCGAAGGGCCTCTATCCGTGCTGTATAACTCTATGACTCTATGACTCTATGACTGATAGGGCGGTAATTGGCCGGATTGGATTTGTCCTGCTTTTTGTGGACAGGACATACCTGGGCAATTTTCCACATTGTCGGGTAGATGCCAGTGTTGTAGCTGTACTGGAACAGCTTGGCTAGAGACGCAGCTAGTTCTGGAGCACAAGTCTTCAGCACTACAGCCAGGATGTTGTCGGGGCCCATAACCTTTGCTGTATCCAGTGCACTCAGCCGTTTCTTGATATCACGTGGAGTGAATCGAATTGGCTGAAGACTGGCTTCTGTGATGGTGGGGCTATCGGGAGGAGGCCGATTGATTTTCCTCTCCCAGGGAGAAACGGGCGGGAGGTGAGTGAGACAAGATGAACAGCTGTAGAGATGTCGGCGAGGGAACCCATCCAAGCCTCTGGACGATCCTTCATTTGTATGGTTGAGACAAACTGCAAGTACCAAATGCATTCCTGATTAGCTAGAAATCCGGTGAATCAACATGAAGGGTAGAGTGTAATATAATAAGTTAACAGCTTGGAACAGGTAAAGAGCATTATGGTTAGCTATTATATGAAGCGACAGTGAAAGTAGAGATTGACAAGAGGGACTAGCTCAATTCTATCGAATATACAGAACAGGTTGCTTGAGCAAGAATAAAAATAAAAACAGAACTATAAAACAATTGGCATTGATGTAACCAACCTCACTACTGGCTCAAGCTAGTTATAGATAAGTAGGGTGCTTAATTTAGATCGAAATTATAGATCACATGACTTTGATAGTGAAAATGTCAAACATACTTTCTTGGGCAGACAATTAAAGTATTGTCTTGTGCAGACTAGCACGGATCTAGTGGAAGAGTGCTGGGTTAAGCTCGAGCAGAACACTGTAAGAAATACAAGACGCAGCAGCCTTGAGATGAGATAATAGTTGTAACTCATGTCCAACAGTTTCTCACTGAAACCAGATAAGTGATATATTACAGTTCTGATTTAAGTCAATTTCAGACAGAGGGATATCACGTTTTGCTAGGGTTGCATCATATCCTATGGCCAAATATAGTGTGTTATAGTAAAAGCATAAATGTTGAATCCCATGTATCTTTGGGGGATATTTCTGATCAAGAACTGGCTTGGATTGGCGATGCTCCTGTTCCCCAATGGATATCTGACTTGTGAGTATAATAGGCCTATTTGCTTGCTCGTAAACACATATATGTTCAATACATCTTGAAAGTTCCCTTGTATCTAGAATCCAAGCTTTTGTTAGGATTGGACTGGAGGCCCTATAAGGTATCAGTCCAACTATTCACTGTGACTTGGTGAAGGTAAGGTGTCAACCTATCTTTATGGGCATTCACCACTTAATTTGCCTTCTTAATGCGTTATGAATTCACACGGTCTCCCAGATTGTGCCATAGGATTCGTAAGAGACCAGCAGTGGTTCATCTTGTGATCCATCTTACCTCATTTTAAACACCTTAGATTATTATTTTCAGATCTCTGAATTGTGTTTGGCCAACCTGTCTGGCATTGTACAGGGTTTTTTTATTATTCGTTCATGGGATGTGGGCGTCGCTGGCATGGTCAGCCTTTATTGCCCATCCCTAATTGCCCTTGAGAAGGTGGTGGTGAGCTGCCTTCTTGAACCACTGTAGTCCGTGTGGTGATGGTTCTCCCACAGTACTGTTCGGAAGGGATTTCCAGGATTTTGACCCAGCGATGATGAAGGAACGGTTATATATTTCCAAGTCAGGATGATGCGTGACTTGGAGGGTGTTCTGGTCAGCAGACACACTGATTGCCCTGTCTATGGGATGCCATGAGGCATCTAATCTCCCACCAATTCAACGGCTCACATCTGCTGATGAGGCCTTTAAATCGTCAGTACTTGTGCCTAACTGCTTGAGAGTTTCACACTCGTGATTAACTAACAATGGATGACGATTTGGCAAAATTTGACTGGCCAACCTTACTTGATAGGTAATCAAATACTAATGGGTTCTATATAAAACCATTCTCAAACAGAATGAAGCCATGTACGTCCCAATGGTTAAAAGAAGGGCACATGGGCAAACAAAACCATTATGGTTGATGAGGAATGAACAGAGACAAATAAGGCATTCTACACACCTATGGCATTTAATTCGCAGGAGAACCGGGAAAAGTATTGCAAGCAATTAACGAAGACATAAACAGCCATAAGATTAGCTAAGAAACCACTGGAAAATAAGATGGTGTGTAATTATGACAGTAGTAGCAAAAGATTTTTAGCTATGTCAGTAGTCAGAAGACAATAATCCGGGACAAAATTAATTGGCACTTGGAAAAGTATGGACTAATAAATGAAAGTCAGCAGGGATTTGTTAAAGGAAAATCATGTTTGACTAACTTGATTGAGTTGTTTGATGAAGTAACGGAGAGGGTTGATGAGGGTAGTGTGGTTGATGTTGTGTATATGGACTTTCAAAAGGCATTTGATAAAGTACTACATAGTAGACTTGTTAGCAAAATTGGTGCCGACTGGATTAAAGGGACAGTGGCAGCATGGATACAAAATTGGCTAGGGGTCAAAAAGCAGAGAGCAATGGTGATCGGCTGTTTTTCAGACTGGATGGAAGTATACAGTGGTGTGCCCCAGTACCACTGCTCTTTTTGATATGTATTAATGACCTGAACTTGGGTAGTCAGGGTATAATTTCAAAGTTTGCAGATGACACAAATCTCGGAAATGTTGTAAACATTTCGGAAGATAGTAACAGACTTCAGAAGGACATAGACAGACTGGTGAAATGGGCAGACACATGACAACAGGTACGGAAGCATAGTGGCTATGTTAGTGGACTAGTAATCCAGAGGCCTGGACTAGTAATCCAGAGTCATGAGTTCAAATCCCACCATGGCAGCTGGGGAATTTAAATTCAATTAATTAAATAAAATCTGGAATTAAAATACTCGTATAAGTAATGGTGGCCATGAAACTACCGGATTGTCGTAAAAACCCATCTGGTTCGCTAATGCCCTTATAGGGAAGGAAACCTGCCGTCCTTACCCGGTCTGGCCTATATGTGAATCCAGACCCACAGCAATGTGGTTGATTCTTAATTGTCCTCTGAACTAGCCTAGCAAGCCACTCAGTTGTAAAATCTCGCTAAAAAAAAGTCACAATAAGAATAAAACCAGATGGACCACCGGACACGACAACGGCAAACCAAGCCCAGTCGACCCTGCAAAGTCCTCCTCACTAACATCTGGGGACTTGTGCCAAAATTGGGAGAGCTGTCCCACAGACTAGTCAAGCAACAGCCCGACAGAGATGTACTCTCAAAATCATACCTTTCAGCCAACATCCCAGACTCTTCCATCACCATCCCTGGGTATGTCCTGTCCCACCGGCAGGACAGACCCACCAGAGGTGGCGGTACAGTGATATACAGTCAGGAGGGAGTGGCCTTGGGAATCCTCAACATGGACTCTGGACCCCATGAAATCTCATGGCATCAGGTCAAACATGGGCAAGGAAACCTCCTGCTTATTACCACCTACCGCCCTCTCTCAGCCGATGAATCAGTCCTCCTCCAAGTTGAACGCCACTTGGAGGAAGCACTGAGTGGTCGCAAGGACACAGAATGCACTCTGGATGGGGGACTTCACTACTGACCGAGCTGGCCGAGTCCTGAAGGATATAATTGCCAGACTGGGCTTGCAGCAGGTGGTGAGCAAACCAACATGAGGGAAAAACTTACTTGACCTCGTCCTCACCAATCTACCTGTCGCAAATGCATCTGTCCATGACAGTATTGGTAGGAGTGACCACTGCACAGTCTTCGTGGAAAAAAAGTCCCACCTTGGCACTGAGGACACCATCCAATGTGTTGTGTGGCACTACCACCGTGCTAAATGGGATAGATTCAGAACAGATCTCGCAGCTCAAAACTTGGCATCCATGAGGCGCTGTGGACCATCAGCAGCAGCAGAATTGTATTCCAGTACAATCTGTAACCTCATGCCCAAGCATATTCCTCACTCTACCATTAACAACAAGCCAGGGGATCAACCCTGGTTCAATGAGGAGTGTAGAAGAATATGCCAGGAGCAGCACCAGGCGTACCTAAAAATGAGGTGCCAGCCTGGTGAAGCTACAACTCAGGACTACATGCATGCTAAACAGCAGAAGAAACATGCTATAGACAGAGCTAAGCGATTCCACAACCAACGGATCAGATCAAAGCTCTGCAGTCCTGCCACATCCAGTCGTGAATGGTGGTGGACAATTAAACAACTAACGGGGGGAGGAGGAGGCTCTGCAAACATCCCCATCCTCAATGATGGTGGAGTCCAACACGTGAGTGCAAAAGACAAGGCTGGAGCGTTTGAAACCGTCTTCAGCCAGAAGAATGTGTGGCTCACACATGAGCAACCTACCCTGGAGGGTAGGTTGTCATGTTTTGATATTCTGTATATTTTTCCACAGAAAGGAGTTACATTGAAATGTTGGGGTGCACATTTGTATCCCCAACCAACCATCATCAGGCCTCGTTGTAAGTGGTACCTTTTAAGTCTATGTTTAAGTGCTATGACATGTACTATGACGTAATGTGTGCTTAATGAATCGTGATACCTGATATTCGATGTATAATAACATTATTGATTGGAGGAGTAAATTATAAATAAGAACCCTCATCTAACACTTCCCTCCATTCCTGAATCGATCCCTGGGTGACATAAAAGAAACAAAAAGAAAGCCTTGCATTTATATAGCGCCTTTCACGACGTTAGGACGCCCCAAAGCACTTTACAGCCAATGAAGCATTTTTGAAGTGTAGTCGCTGTTATAAAATAGGACACGCAGCAGCCAATTTGCACACAGCAAGCGCCCACAAACAGCAATGTGATTATGACCAGGTCATCTGCTTGTTAGGTGTTGGTTGAGGGATAAATAATGTCCAGGATTAGTCAAGATTCTATGAGCACCAATCACACTCCCGTGCCTCGCCGAAGTGTCCATTAGCACGTGTCAGGATGCAATCGGACTGCGGGGCCAGCACAACTGCGCCTGATCCTTTACTGTGTGACATTTATGTAGAATTCAGGCAGACGCCACTGAAAGCCACCAGTAATGGGAACCATGGATGGTTTTCCTCTCCCTAATCCATTGACTCTGATGCCAGTTCTTGCTCCCCCACTACGACGCTGAGCTGAGACACCTCTTTGATTGAACCTGGGCTTTGTTCGTCTGCTACTTACAGAATAAAGTTACTGAGCCAACGGGGGAAACTCAAATCAACACCTTTCTGTCCTTTGGATGCATCGTTTGATTCTTTACTTGTCCCATGACACCCCCTTTGTCTTGCACCATCATCCTTTTTGTTATCCCTCTTGCCCTCCATTCCATCACAGATCGTCCCCTTTGTTCTTTCCTCCACCTCCTGCTTTTCTCTGACTCTGTAATTGCTTATAAACTATTAAATGTCTAACTTCTTTCAGTTCTGATGAAAGGCCACGGACCTGAAACGTTAACTCCGTTTCTTTCTACACAGATGCTGCCTGACTTGCTGAGTGTTTCCAGGATTTTCTGTTTTTTTTTACTTTTCTATCTATGTTGCCTTCTCCCACTTTTTCACTGCGGGTATTATCCTGTATTATGATCCTAATCTTTCAGCTAGCTCTTTGTTCCCTCACTGAAGAAAAAATGAATCAGGTATATTTAATGAACACTTTAGGTGGGCCGGCCTGGTTTTACTTCCTCTCATGTTCGCCAGAGAACCACTGCGCACGCCCGTCGTACCCCACCCCACCTCCCAGATTGGGGATAATTTTGACTTCAGTGGAAGTAAAAATCGGGAGAAATGTAAAACGGGCTGCCAATTCGCTGTCACTCATTTTACACTATCGCACAAAGTCAAAATTACTCCCATTGACTTTTAATGGCGTTAGTTAAAATTACCAACATAGTTCCGCTCAGAGGGCAAAGAAATCTGTTCTGAAAAATTCCCTTTTCAGTTGTTGAGTTGCAAAACACTTCGAAGGCCAGTAAACTAATTTCACCTCAACTATTCTCACTGAAAAGCAACGATGGAACATTAATTTGCCAATTTGTACGTTATGTCATTAAAATTATTCCCTTCACGTTTTTTTTAATCATCGTGTTGACTAAAGTGGTGATGTCTTTCCTTGGGGGATTTCTACGTAATTTGTTTAAACTCAGTGGAGTTTGAAATCTATTTGACGGAAATTAACGCAAGTGACACGGCAACAGTGTATAAAAACGGCAATAGCGTTGCGGGCTGAGGAAAGTTACTTTCACCGTGAACAATGTATTGTTGGTTCCTTTTGGTATTTTTTTCCGCTCTTGCCCTGGCACGGTTGAGGAATGAGGAAACCTGCAAACGTTGGGGGATGTTTGATTTACTCGGCGTGTCTAAGGATGGAGACGTCATGTTGGGTGGAATTTTTGGGGTGCATTACCATGCTGAACATCCTGATCTTTCTTTTAGCAACCAACCAGAACCGATAAAATGCGTAAGGTTAGTGGAAGTCATTACCTGAATTGGATGTACCATATTGTTGATTACATTTTCAAATAACTGAGCACATGCTGTTACATATTGTTTTGCATACCATCATATATAAGAGAAAAAAGTAATTGGGTTTATATAGCCTTTCAAGAACTTAGTACTACCTCAGGTGCTTTACAGTCAACTCAGTACTTTTGAAGTGTAGTCACTGTTGTAACAGCAAGCCACTTTGTGCACAGCAAGCTCCCACAAATATCAATGTGATAATGCCCAGATAATCTGTTTCTGTTGTTTCGGTTGAGGGACAAATATTGGCAAGGACAAGGGGAGAACTCCCCTGCTCTTCTTCAAAATAGTGCCATGGGATCTTTTACAGCCAGTTGGGAGGGCAGACTCAGGTTTAACGTCTCATTCGAAAGACTGTGCAGCACCTTCTCAGTACTGCTCTGGAGTGTCAGCCTGGATTATGTGCCCATGTCTCTGGAGTGGGACTTGAACCCACAACAGAGACGAGAGTACTAGAAACTGAGCCAAGCTAACACCTATAGCCGTGTAGGTGAATGTCTCAGTGATATAAATGTACTTGGTGCTTTCTTTGCTATGTTACTAAAATACTAATGCGTTTCCTGCAGCTTTCGGTTCAGGCCTTTCCGTTTTGCACTGGCCATGATCTTTGCAATAGAAGAAATAAATAAGGACCCAACGCTGCTCCCCGATGTTACACTGGGTTACCGTATATACGATTCTTGTAATTTGCCTCTTTTATCACTAAAAGCAGCCTTTGAGTTTTTAAACAAGCCTGAGGAAACTTCGTCCTATTTTAACTGCAAACGCTCCTCTATGGTTTCTGCTATTGTTGCTGATTCTGGATCCACACAGTCTTTAGCAATAGCACCTTCAATCGGTTCCTTCAGAATTCCTATGGTAAGATACAGCGCTTAATAAAATTTCACAAACAATGCATAGTAATCGAAGTCACGTCTATACAATGTGAGTTTTAATTTCTCGTTTAATTCATCCCCCATTGGCAACGTTATTCAATAACTCAAAGCAGATGAAATTATTAATTTACGTTAGCTAAAGTAGTCGGAGTCTGGATTCCGTATTTTGTTAATTAACTACTCCTTGGTTCAGTATGTCTTCGTAGTTTCGTAAATAGTCTATTGCGTCTTCGCCATTTTTTCAGATAGTGTTTCGAAATTCTGATTTAAGAAACTTGCAATGCTTGAAAGAAAAATATGGTAAATAATAAAACTTTCAAAATGTTTCTCAGCTGGTAAATTTAGATTAATGCTGTACAGTTGCCATAACTGACCAGATATATGCAGAGTCAGCTGTATGCAAAATAACTCAATCAACTAATTCTGTGCACCTCTTCGCCAACATTTTGATGGGATCTTACTATACATGAAAAAAAATCTTTATTCACTGACAGGTAACCAATCCAGCCATTACCAACCTCAGATAAGGTTAGAACTACTAGCCTACCAAAGCTTAATGTTTTATGATATTCGTCTGTCTTCCGTTTTAAGTGAGACATTAACCCATTTATTTGAAACGGTTAATCTGCTTAAATCACCTCAAAGCGGAACGATTCCGAGTTGGGGTGCTTTCTACTCAGAAAAGCGCTCGCAGGGCGGACTGGTGGGAAATCACAGACACTCACTGCCTGATTTTGCGACATTTAAAGTAAGGGATCCAATGGCAACATTCGAACAAAGGATCCCACCTCGGAATTAGCGCATTTACAGCCACGCGTTAAGCGTTGGTGGGCTAATACAGCGAACAGTGATCTTCAGTCTTGTGTCTTCTCCGCCGAGTGTTGATTCTCTCTCCAAAACTAAACCAATACTGCAAATACTGCAAATTTATGTTTTGCAGTCTTGAAAGGTATATGAGTGGTTGGGGGGAGGGGGGGGAGATAATTTTAAATTTGGGCCATGGTATAAAACGAGCGATATCGAATTAGTCGCCTATTGTACACCACGCCTGATTCTCCCTTCCACTGACTTCAATGGGGAGGGATATCGGGTGAGATGCAGAACGGGAGGCTAATTTGATGTCGCCCAAAGTTAAAAATATCCCCAAGTAACTTGTACAGAAAAGGTACTTTGATGACATTATTTCAAATTATATGGTGAGAACTGGACACCGTGAGCTGGTTCCAGCCCGAGAAAGGCAAATCACGAATGATGAATGTGTGGAAATGACTTTGAAAGTAGATAGAGGAGACACAAACTCTGGAGTTATTTAATAAATAGTTGATGCTGTGTTTAGGACAGACAGTTATACTCTCTCGAAGGATGAATTCAGTTAGAACTTATGCTCTCCCTCACCTGTATCCATCTCATGATATCGCAAACAATGATACACGACAAAGATTATAATCGAAAAATTGTTTTCAATATTTATTATTTTAATATCGACAGGTTAGCTACTTTTCGACCTGTGCGTGCCTGAGCAACAGAAAGGAATATCCGTCATTTTTTAGAACAATACCGAGTGATTACTATCAGGCCAGAGCATTAGCCCAACTCGTGAAACGTTTTGGATGGACGTGGATTGGGACAATTAAAAGCGATGATGACTACGGAAACTTTGGAATGCAAGCATTCACAGAAGTAGTCCAACAGTTAGACGTGTGTATTGCTTTCTCCGAGTCGTTTCATAAAACGTACCCCAGGGACAAGCTACTGAAAACCATTGACACGATAAAGACTTCTTCTACGAAAGTTGTCGTTGCCTTTGTCGGAGAATCAAACATGGGCATTATACTAAAGGAAATGGTAAGACAAAATGTCACCGGCATACAATGGATTGGAAGCGAATCGTGGGTTTCAACATTACTTCTTCCGCCGGAAGAAAGTAAAAAGATTGCTTCTGGTACAATTGGAGTTGCAATTCGTAAAGTCGATATACCAGAGTTGAGAGAATTTCTAATGCAGGTTCACCCTTCCTTGTATCCAGGAAACCTTTTAATAAAAAAGTTTTGGGAAAGATGTTTCAGCTGTACCCTAAGAAGTACAGAAAACAAAACGGATCCTCTAAAAGCTGACTCGCAACTTAAGGACTGCACAGGGAGAGAGGATTTAAAGAATGTACGTAATGAATTTACCGATGTATCTCAATATAGAGTTACTTACAATGTGTACAAAGCGACGTATGCTATAGCTCATGCACTTCACAATATGGTGTCATGTGAAACTGGAAAAGGACCTTTTTCCAATAGGAGTTGTGCAAATATTTCAAATTTTCAACCATGGCAGGTGAGCGATATTCAACATGGTTTAAGAACAATTTTTTTAATGTATAAATTGTGGTAGAATTTGAAGCTGAATGTTGAAATAAGCATTGATTTATAATTCGATCTTTATTTGCTTAAAGCTACTGCATTACTTGAGTACAGTGAGTTTCTTAACCAAGATCGGTGATAAGGTCTATTTTGATGAAAATGGAGACTCTGTCGCAACATATGACATTGTAAATTGGCAGCCAAATGCTCTTGGTGCCATTAATATTGTAAATGTTGGGCACTATGATGGATCTGCTCCTTCAGGAGAAGAATTTACGATAACCGAAGAGGCAATTGTTTGGAGTGGAGGTCAGATGACGGTAAGATTTGGGCGGAATGGAGCGTTAGCGTATCAGCCGCCCCTTTTTACACATTGCCTGATTTTCATTTCAATCGACTTCAAGGGAAACGAAATTCAGGCTGGGTGTAAAACGGATGGCCCATCCACTACCGTCCATTTTCTTGCGGTAAATGTGAAAGTTCACCCTAGTGGGTGCTTAAAATGGGAAGGGTTGAATTCCCCTGTATTAAGATCGCTCAGCTTAATGAGCACAGAATAATGTGATAATTTGCCAAGCTTTATTTGCTGACACTTCACCACCAGAGAGTACATAGGCAGTCACATAACTGATGCAGTTCAATATGGGAAAATATACGGTAATACATTTTAGAAACAACAGTATCTTAAATGATACTTTTGTGAATGCATTGCAAAAATTAAAGGGATCCAGATGTGCAGATATGAAAATACTTAAAAGTGGCTGAACATGTTTAAAAAAGTTATTCAGAATGTAAACGGGCAATCTAGATTTATAATGGAGAGACGTTGGGGTGTAAATTCATCTCGGAGGTAAAGCCATAATGTTTTAAAGAAATTAGTGTCTATTTTAGTCATTTAAGAATATGGCTGCTCAACTAATTAGATTTTAGTTGCTTTGTTTCCTTTTTTTGTATTTCGTTATAAAAGGAAATCAACTCTGTGAATGTTACAATAAGAATCGCGAATTTAGAAATTTTATGCTTCTGTAACTTCAAGTCTACCTCAGACACTTCAAAGTGCATTTAAATTGGGACAGGATTGCGTCACGAGGTATAACATTATTTAAAAGGCAGAATCCTATTAAAATTAATAAATTTAATACAAAAAAGCTTTGCGACGTTTGAATTTTGTAAATTTGCTGTATAGCAATTCCAACATTGCCACAATATAACTTTCTTTTCATAACCAGGTTCCTAAAGCTGTTTGCTCTGAAAGCTGTCTCCAAGGAACAAGGAAGGCTGTAAGAAAAGGACAGCCTATTTGCTGTTTTGATTGCATACAATGCGCTGAAGGTGAAATTAGTAACACAACTGGTAAGAAAAAATAATACCATTATCTGCCGTATTGTCATTTAGTCTAAACTTGATTTCTGTATTGCTGTATTGGATTTAATATTCTACCAATAATTATCACGTTTTTTGTTACGTTTTAGATTCTGTCCATTGCATAAAATGTCCATTGGAATACAGGTCTAATGAAAGACGGGATCGGTGCATACGAAAGGAAATTGAGTTTCTTTCCTTTGCGGAGATCATGGGAATCATTCTGGTGACACTGGCGTTGCTCGGAGCCAGCACCACAATTAGTGTATTCGCAATATTCTATGTTTACAGACACACTCCAATTGTTAAAGCTAACAACTCTGAGTTAAGCTTTCTTCTCCTTTTTGCGTTGACACTTTGTTTTCTATGTTCAATTACATTCATTGGAGAACCTTCAGTCTGGTCTTGTATGTTATGTCACACAGCATTTGGTATTACGTTTGTTCTTTGCGTTTCCTGTGTTTTGGGCAAAACAATTGTTGTAGTCCTGGCATTTAAAGCAACCCTTCCCAATAATAACATGATGAAGTGGTTTGGGCCTACACAACAACGTCTGACTGTTTATATCCTTACGCTGATACAATGTGTAATATGCACTGTCTGGTTAATTATGTCGCCACCTTATCCTCTGAAAAATACTAATTATTTTAATGATATAATAGTGTTTGAATGCAACGTAGGATCTTCCGTTGCCTTTTACTGTGTATTGGGTTATATTGGATTTCTTTCCGGTGTTTGTTTTGTGGTTGCGTTTCTAGCTCGACAACTCCCTGATAATTTCAATGAAGCTAAACATATAACTTTTAGCATGCTTATTTTTTGCGCAGTTTGGATAACCTTCATTCCAGCTTATGTAAGTTCTCCCGGCAAATATGCCGTAGCCGTAGAAGTATTTGCTATTTTGGCCTCTAGCTTCGGTCTACTTGTCTGCATTTTTGCTCCTAAATGTTATATTATTCTATTGAGGAAAGAAAGAAATACAAAGAAACACATGATGGGAGCAATGGCTTCCAAAAAGCTGTGAAAACTTTCACAAAGAAGGCAATAGCATTTTAATAGGAAATTAATATTCGTGATAAAAGCTGAATGTTGCAGTCAATGGAAATAAAAATTAGGAGCCATGTAAAAGGCGCTGCCGATTGGCTATCACCCATTTTACATTATCTCACCAAATCAAAATTACAGGCAGTAAGGGTAATTTTGGCTTTGGACGACTGTGCAAAACTGCCGCTATCTGATCAGCCCGTTATACATCTCCCAATTTTCAGTTAGCTGTATAACAGGCAGCCAATCCGCTAAGCACGTTTTAGAATAAAGCGCAAAGTCATAATTATCTCCACCGTCCCCCTCCCCAAATGTTAGTTTCTTTCTTCATTGCGACGATTTTGAATTTGAAACTTGTTTTATAATATGTACGTTTTTATTGTGAAACTTGTTTTACTGAGATGTGCAAAATAGATTATTCATATTGGTTTTGCTGAATAAACCACTGTCAATATACTATCATTGCGGTAGTTTATCACTGGGGGAGGGGTCATTTTCAACTTTACCACTTGGGTGGTAATGTGGAGAGTTATACAACTCGTCCGATTTTCATCACTTGAGGGAGTGAAGAAATGTTTTGCTTATTTACTTGTTAACATCTCTGTGGCGCCATAGTTCAACACGAAGTCTTTACATGTTTCTGCAATTAAAATAAACTGTATGTGTTACTGTTACATAAAAATATTTGTGGTATCATATTACTCAGACGCTATGATAATTCACTGCTATATTACAGATTTAGCACATATGAATATTGAACATTTATTTACCAAGTCACTTCCTAAAATGTTTGTTCTTTGACCCAGCCTCTCATGTACTGCACCCATAGTAATCTAAATTGAATAAAACCAATAAAATATGAACATTTAAGTTTCAACTCATTTATCTATCATCCATGCACATTAGGCACAGCAGGGAAAATAATGGATTGGTCCTATTATTGGGCGGGAGTAGCGCGGCCCACTGAACCCTGCACAGGCAAGAGGAGGCTTTGGTCAGGCCTGAGGACTTACCTGCAAGAAGCATTTGGAGTCAGGGTTGAACCAGGATTCAATGCAATTCGCACTTTCCACCAGCAGGGGAGTTCCAAACTCTTAAAAATCTCTTAAAGGTGGATAGTACCTGTTATTTGCTGAAAATAACAGTCTGCTGCCTGCATGGAGTCTGAATGGAGATCAGACATCGCACGTGCAAAACACAGATGCAGTTCCCATCCTTATGTTTACAAACTGATGAGTTATGTTAAAACATTGAATAAAGATTGCACACTACTAAATCCCACATGCTCCAATCTGCATGCCAGACCTCACCAATTTGCTGATCTGAGTTTGTACCATGCCTACGAGAGTGTGTGCACCAAGGTTCTCTGCTGATGCACTTGAGGCCTTGGTGCAAGGGGTGTACCGAAGGAGGGGCATCCTATATCTGCGGGGGAGGGGGGAGGGGCAAGAGGTCCTCCAGGTATATACCCAAAAGGCAGTAGGAGGCAGCAGAGGGACAAAGTCAATGCCAGGCACACAGCATCATGAACATGGATGCAGTGCAGGAAGAAGTTCAATGCTTTGACATGAATGGTCAATGTGAGTGAGGTCAACTGTCAAGTGATGTCTCCTACCAACTGCACCACTAGCCGCCTAAACTGCTCCACTCACTACACCCCCCATCACCCACATACCAACAAACTCTTTCCATCAATACTCCACTCTTCCAATCAGATGCTTTCTCTTACCCTTACACATTACCACTGTTGCAAGCTGCCCACCCACAACTAACACACACGCTGGCAGCTATTCAACCATGATGCAGACACACGTCCCGCTTTCTTGCAGGGGAAGGTGGCACATATCAGGAGGCAGCAAGAAGCAGTGGCATTTAGTCCCTCGAGACTGTTCCGCCATTCAATAAGATCATGGTGGACCTGTGACCTAATTCCATATACCCGCCTTAGCCCCATATCCCTTAATACCCTTGGTTCACAGAAATCTATCAATCTCAGATTTAGAATTCACAATTGAGCTAACATCAGCTACCGTTTGCAGAAGAGCATTCCAAACCTCTCCCATCCTTTGGGTGTAGAAGCATTTCCCAACTTCACTCCTGCATGTCCTGGCTCCAAATGTTAGGCTATGTCCCCTAGTCCTAATATTCAACTATAGGAGACCTCCAAAAACATTTGCAAATGTCTCGGCAGCCAGAAGCAATAATCCAGCCACTAACCTGTAAGTTATGCATGGTCCCTGCTGGTGGGGTCCTCCAGGCACTCTAAGACACGTTCAGATGGTCGGGGTTAAGACTGTGCGTTGAGTTGAGCGGTAAGTCCCAAAATGTTGTCTATCACTTTAAATCAGCGTTGCACACTGTATCCATTTTCTCCTTACTTTACATGCTTCTGCCGTTCGGTATTTGCACATGTGTTAACTCCTATACCAAGGTGGTGTCCGGCGCATGTCACGTAGGAAACGTGTGTGCACAGCCAAGACGCCATTTTGGATGCTGGAGAAGCCATGAAGTGCTGAAACAACGGGCACTACACGGCCCAATTTAGCAGCCAGCATTTTTAAGAACCTGCAATGTTACTCCTTTTTTTTAAACAGGTAGCAAAAGTGGCTCAGGAAAATACAGACCAGTGAGTTTGACGTCAATTGTGGGTAAAGTTAAGGAAACTTATATTAAAGGTAAGATAATGGAACATCTGGATAGAAATAAAATCATAAAAGATCGCCAATATGGGTTCATGAAGGGAAGGTCTTGCTGATTTAACTTATTGGTTTTCTTTCAAGGTGTGACAAAGGCGCTTGAAGGGTTAAGGTAGTGGATGTTGTTGACCGGAGGTCACCGGTTATGGTTACTGGCTTAGTACAAAGAGGAGAAGAGTCAATTCTCTCTTAACTCTCAATTCACTTTATTCATGCCGTTAGATCATATACATATAGCATATACGTCTGGTTAGATAAGACGTATATGCTATATGTATATAGGTTATACAGTTTTATACCCAAACTAGGATCTAAACACACACCCACTAGGTTTCTCTGACACTCCCTGAGTGGTCACAGAATATAAAGGATAATACCCGAAATGGAGAGCTGACGCTGGCCAGGCGTTCCCTTCTCTCTCTCGACGTCGTCTCTATGTCCCTGACGTGGGTTCTTCCACTTCAGCGATGGTTGGTCTCCAGAGTCTTCGCTCGGCGTCCATGCCCCAGATCCTTCATTCTTATTCCGAATCTTATCTCTTCAAGCTGTGTTGTCTCTTTCGTTGGTTTAGGCTTGCTCGCCTAGCCTGTGTCTTCTCCTCATTGGCTCTGTCCCAAGGACTTAGGTAGCATTACCTCATTACTCCTTTTCTAAATAAGGACTTGTGTCTTATCACATCTCCTTTGTCTTTCACAAAACTTAGCAAATTCAAACCGGTTCCAGCCAGCTCAGGCCAGCGACTGAACTCAGGTTACTTCAGTTCAAAAGTTGCTCTTGCCTGTGTGTCAGCAGCTGATGTCTCAGGTTACTTTCTGCAGCCCCTGGCCAACAATGTGGTGTACTTGGATTTCAGTAAGGCCTTTGATACAGTTCCTCTAGAAAGACTGGTACTGAAAAATGAAAGTGGCAAGTGATTGACCAATAGGGCCCAGAAGATAATGATACAGGGATTGTCATCAGCCTGGGAGAATGCTACCACTGGGGTCCCGCAGGGATTGGGACCTCTTTTGTTTAATGTCTTTATAAATGATCTGCAGCTAGGAGTCACAAGCTCAGTGGCTAATTTGTGGATGATACAAAGCTAATTAAGGTGGTAGACTCTAAAGCTGAATAGGATAAGCTATGCGAGCATTTGAATATACTTGGCAATTGGGCAGGCAAGTGGCAGAAGAGATTCATTGTAGAGAAATGCAAAGTGCTTCAAGTGGGGATAAAAAATATCGAGGAAGACAGTATTGCTTAAATAGAAAGAAAATAACATGCATAGAAAATGAAAGAGAGCTGGGGGTCCTGATTGAACAATAAATTGAAGTAACCGCAACAATGCTAGGTGGCAGTCAGCAAAGCAAATCAAATGTTGGGATGTATTAAAAGGTCAATGTTGATCCGAAATAGTGAGATGATCCTACCAATTTATAAATCATTGGTGTAAATGCACTTAGAATACCATGTACAGTTCTGGTTGCCACAGTAGAAAAAGTATATTGCACCTATTGAAAGGATACAGAATAGAGAAACCAGAATGATTGAGTGCATGGGGGGATTGGATTATGAGGAGCGATTATGTAAATTGGGCATGTCCTCACTGGAAAAGAGAAGGTTGAGAGGAGATATGGTTGCTGTTTTTAGGAATCCAGAGGGACATTCTAGGAATTTTAGGAATCTAGAGGAAAATTACATTTGCGATATAGCATATGTTTAAATTGTGACATAACGTATGGTAAGTGTAGCATGGTTGGGAGGAAAAGGTGATTTTGGACCAATAGTTAACAAAACTCTCAACCATTGGCGTTTTCCTCGTGTCTGGATCTGGTGTAGACTAAGTGATAGAGATTGATTGCTATGATTCATCAACAACTCCATTATCATTGTATCATGCAATTACCAGGATCGCAGAAGGCGAACTAGATGGACCTTGGTCTTCTTTCTTCTAGCAATTTATATGTTTCTATTCAATCAGGGAAGCTTTTCAATTTTTAATGTAATTTATCTTGATGGCATAAAAATGAATTCCAAGAAATAGAAAATAGAGTGCAGGCCTCAGTGAGGATAAGTAAAATAAATTGCTCAAAAAATTGCACTATACACCAGAAAAAATGATTTTATCTGCACCTAATAATCTGGTCATAATTTAAAGACAGCTTCTGAGCAAGTGCAATTCTTCGACAGCACCTCCCAAACCCGCAACCTCTACCATCTAGAAGGACAAGGGCAACAGGCATATGGGAACAATACCAGCTGCACGTTCCCCTCCAAGTCACACACCATCCTGACTTGGAAATATATCACCATTCCTTCATCGTTGCTGGGTCAAAATCCTGGAACTCCCTTCCTAACAGCACTGTGGGAGAACCGTCACCACATGGATTGCAGCGATTCAAGAAGGCGGCTCATCACCACCTTCTAAAGGGCAATTAGGGATGGGCAATAAATGCTGGTCTCGCCAGCGACGCCCACATCCCATAAACGAATAAAAAAAAATTGCCGGAAACTTGAGTATAAGGCTCTGCAACCGAGGGTAGGGTCATTATTATAGGTGGTGATGCATTTGGGCTGAGTGATCAATGGACAATTGTAAAAGATTGAGGAGATTTGCACATATTGGATAGGATTGGGAACTCAATATTCCATTATATACTCTACCCAGGAAAGGAAAATTGGATGAGGTGTGTAACAAGTTGCCAATCTTCTACTGCCCACTTTGCGTCCTTGCCGAAGTTGAATTTTACACCCTATGTTTCTAGTCCAACTATTTACTTCTGCGCAACAAAATGGGGCAGATAACTGACATGAGATTAGGAGAAAAACTGGGAAATAGTGACCACAACATAGTTAGGGTCAATGTAAGATTAGAAAACGATAATGAAAAGGTAAAGGTGCCCAACTGGAAAAAGGCAAATTTCAGTGAAGTATATAGGGATCTGACGCAAATTAACTGAGCACAAAAGTAAGCAAACAGATTGTCTCTTCAGCAGTAGGAAGTCTTTAAATATGAGATGCAAGATTACAAAATAAATGCTTTCCTCTAAGGTGAATAGTATACTGTTCCAAGGATTAATAGAGAGATTATCACTAAACTGAAACTTAAAAGAGAAGCATATGATAAAGTTAGAGCTAGCAGTATTAAAGATAATCATTAGGAGTATTGGAAGTGTAGTAGGGAGGTGAAAAGGGATATTAGAAGGTTAAATGGGAATAGGAAAAAAACAGCTGATAATATAAAAGTCAGTAGTAAGGACATTTATAAGCGTATAAAAATTAAAGAATAGTTAAAGACAGGGTAGACTATTCAGCGATGATGAAGGAGTCCAATTGTGAAGGATGAAAGTATGGCCGAGATATTAAATATTTTTCAGCAGTATTTACAAACGATGCTGGATGTGAGAATGTAAGTATATCACAGGAGGATATGGAACGGTAGAAAAGGAATTGGTTCCGAAAACATGAGCAGATGTCATGATGGTGAAGTCACAGGCTATGCTGGCATACGACATGTCAGAGAGGAGATAGCACAGACTCTGGCCAAAATTCATCAACCTTTCTCAAGTATAAAACTGAGCCATGGATTTAGAAAATACCCGATGTAACACCCTTGTTAAATAGGGAGATAATGATAAGGTGGTTAACAACAGACCATTTAGTGCAATACCAATTGTTGGCAAACTCATAGAGTTCATAATTCAAGATTTCTTTACACAGAGAGTTGTAGCTACATGGAATACTTTACATCGAGTTACATCAAAACTATAGCACAGAAACAGGCCATTCAGCCCAACTGGTCTATGTCAGTGTTTATGCTCCACTCAAGCCTTTTCCCTCCCTACTTCATCTAACCCTATCAGGATACCCTTCTGTTCCTTTTTCCCTCATGCGTTTATCCAACTTCCCTGTTAAATGCTTCTATGCTATTTGCCTCAACTGGTCCTTGTCGTAGCGCATTCCACATTCTTACCTTCTTACCACTCTTTGGGTAAAGAAGTTTCGCCTGAATTCCCTATTGAATTTATTAGCGATCATTTTATATTTATGACCTCTAGTTTTGGACTTACCCACAGAGAATCATTCAAATAGAGACCATTACATTTTTTAAAGGAAAGTTGCATAAATATATGAAGCAAGTTAGGTACAAGACTATGATGAGAGAGCATGGCACTTTTGGATTGTTCTAGTACGAACAAAACGGCTCCGATATTTTTGGGGAAGGTGCGGGTGAGGCCGAAAAGAAACAGGCAAGGCTGGGGATGCAGAGGTCCCGCCGATCTTAATTGCAGCCAGACAAATAGACAGCCCGGCTGATGGGCGAGAGGCAGGGCCTGAGACAGGAGGCCACAGCCTGGGACCCTTGGGGACCCTGACAATCAGAAGGGGGCAGATCGGCAATCAGAGCTGGGGGGTTGAGGTCAGCAATCGGGGCTGGTGGGGGGGAGGTGGAAGTCGGCAATCGGGGCTGGGGGAGGGTGGTGGTAGGCAATTGGAGCTGAGGGAGGAGGTAGGCAAATGGGCTTGGGTAGAGGTTGACAATTGGTGCTATGGGGGAGGTCGGCTATCGGGGCTGGGCTGGGGAGGCTGGTAATCAGGGTGCAGCTTCCACCTAGAATCATAGAATCATAGAAAGGTTACAGGATGGAAGGAGGCCATTTGGCCCATCGAGTCCATGCCAGCTCTATGCAAGAACAATCTAGCTAGTCCCACTTCCCCGCCCTAACCCCTTAGCCCTGCAATTTTTTTCCTTTCAATTATTTATCCAGTTCCCTTTTGAAGGCCATGATTGAATCTGCCTCCACCACCCCCTCGGGCAGTGCATTCCAGATCCTAACCACTCGCTGTGTAAAAAGTTTTTCCTCATGTCACCTTTGGTTCTTTTGCCAATCACCTTAAATCTATGTCCTCTGATTTTTGACCCTTCCACCAATGGGAACAGTTTCTCTCTATCTACATTGTCTAGACCCTTCATGATTTCATTGCCTATTTTCCCGACCCCTAGGAAACCCAAGTAGCAGGTTGTAATTGCTCCGTGGGAGCCTGATTTAAGTATGTTAATTAAGCGTCCCGCCTCTCCACAAAGGTGGTGTGCGCATGCACAGCTGGTTGGGGTCACATTCCGTGCATTTCACTTTTTAACCCCATTGAACCCTCTCCTGCCCATCGTGGGTTGGGGGGGGGGGGTGGGTGGAGCGATGGGCGGGTTAATATCGGGGACTCTCTTTGTGCTGCAAGCTTCTATGGATCGGTTCTGTCTGAACACATCTCAGTGCATCTCCCAATCTTCGCACCTTTCCCTTGTTGATTCATCGTATATGCTAAGAAAGTAAGATCGATTCTAAGTAATGTCTAATTGCACATAATAAATATCATGCAGAAACGCTCAATTAGTTAACAACCTTCCGGACTCAATAATGAGTGCAGCAACTTCTGATCATAACCACTGCTCACATTTTTTTCGGACAGCAGGTGCTGATGATGGTTCTGTTGTTGCCATTTACAGCTCCTCTAGACCCATCTTTTGTTTTTTTACTGGTCCCATCAACACCCCCTTTTGTCTTGCACCATTATCCCTTTCGTCATTTAATCACACCTGCCCTCCACCCTATCACAGACCTTCCCTTTAGTTCTTTCCTCCCTCCCCCACCCCCACCCACCTTTTTCATTTGGCGCTGTACTTGCTCATAAATTGTTAAATCTGTAACTTCTTCCAATTCTGATGAAAGATTATCCACCTGAAACATTAACTCCGTCCCTCTCTCTCCATCAATGCTGCCTGACCTGTTGAGTATTTCCAGCATTTTCTGTTTTTATTTCAGAGTTGCAGCATTCTCAGTATTTTGCTTTTGTTGTAGTTGAGACTGAGGGTCAGGTAAGAAAGCACCATTCTCCTCCTCATGAAAGCCTTCACTCTAGCCAACTCATTGACTCTCTTGAAATGGGTTCTAGAGAGCTTGTTGCCTCACCAGAAAGTTCAAGCAATACTCAGAAATTGTTTTTTAGAATTTTACATTTGCTTTCACGTCAATGGAGCCTTTGTGCATTTTCTTGTAGGTTAGCATTTAGCATAGTTATATATCTCACTTAATAATCAAATCATCCATGTAATCTTACATTTTACACTATTCATCATTTATCAGTTACTTTCCTTGGCAAGACATTTCCAAGTCACCTTGCTCCACAAAGTTTGGGTCATCTCTTGATTCATGTAAAATCTCTTTAATCCGCAGTGACATTGACATGCAGATAATCATTCAACCTTTTTTGAAGAAATTAATTGGGAATGGTATTAGCATCACAGAATCATAGAGTCTTACAGCATAGAAGGAGGCCTTTTGGCCCATTATGCCTGTGCCAGTTCTTTGTAAGAGCTGTCCAATTTGACCCACACCTCAACTTTTTCCCCATAACCCTGAAAATTAGTCCTCTTCAAGTGCATGTCCAATTGCCTTTAGAAAGTTCCTATGAAATCTGCTTTCAATACTCTTTCAGGTAGTGCATTCCAGATCTTAACAACCCTCCATGTGACAAAATTTCTCCTAATTTCCCCTCTAGTTCTTTTGCCAATTATTTTAAATCTGTATCCTTTGGTTACTGACCCACTTGCCAGAGGAAACAGTCTCTCCCTACTTGCTCTATCAAACCTCTCATAACTTTGACTACCTCTATAAGGTCCCCCCTTAACCTACTCTGTTTTAAGGAGAACAATCCCAGCTTCTCCAAGTTCTCCACATATCTGAAGTCTCTCATCCTTGGCATCATCCTCATAAACTTCTTCTGCACCCTCTCCAAGGCCTTGACATCCTTCCTAAAGTGTGGTGCCTACAATTGTACCCAATACTGCAGCTAAGTCCTAACCAGTGATTTGTAAAGGTTTAGCATGACTTTTTTGTTTTTTTCTTCAATGACCCTATTTAATAACCAGTTTTATGTGAGCATTTCTGTCACCGCACTTGTGGAACGACTACGTTTTGAAAATATAATAGGGAATTGGTTGGAGCAGTGACAAATTACACTGAGATACCC
This sequence comes from Heptranchias perlo, assembly GCF_035084215.1. Lineage (NCBI taxonomy): Eukaryota > Metazoa > Chordata > Chondrichthyes > Hexanchiformes > Hexanchidae > Heptranchias > Heptranchias perlo. Next base: position 8,602,944 of record NC_090337.1, read on the forward strand.
ATATTTAGGATTTTATTACAATGTACTACTATAATTTGTGATCTACACTATTTATTTGTCAGTATGCAAACTGCAATACCTGAGTATTGTTTTGGAAGTTAGAAAGTTGTTTTCTGTGCTCTTCGTGGCAGTCCCTTCATTATCCTGCAGTAACTGGGGTCAGAGCCTGCGCTACCCATATTACAACAGTCAACATTCATGAAGACCTGTGAAGGATGACACTAGTAAGCAATAAGTTCAATGGATCACAAACTCCAGACTGAAGACATTTAGGTCCACCTGACAGCATAACATGCAAGTGCCCGGCCTAGAAATTCGATGGCGCCGCATCCATTTTTGGGACACTCAATGGGCACTAAGTCTCCAATATGGCGGGCAGGAATCACACACTCATTACGCCACTTGCCATATTGATGTAGGCAAAACAATAGGTGTTAAGAGTCCGTGCCTGAAGGAGGGGTTAGGACCTTTCCATATGCAAATTAGGGGCCTTGTGTCTGTTTGATGCCCCCTGAGCAAAATTGTGTTGCCCTGAAAGCAGCAGGCACTGAGTTAACTTCATTCAGAGAAACCAAGTCTACATACAATTCTGCACCTTAATTTCGAATGTAATGCCTTAAAATCCCTTTGCAGAATCCTAAGCCTACTCCTATTTATGTCATCAGTTCTCACATGAACCATGCCCTCTGACTGTTAACTCTCCCATTCTAGAACCTTTTGTATGCTCTCTTCTTATGCTTTCCTGGACAGCTCACCAAATAAGTCTTGTCTCAATAAGGGTGGGCCCTCTTATTCCATAATGCCATCTGCCTTGCAGTAGACACACACAAACAATATCTTGGATTCAAACTCTTACCTATACAGAAACGAAATATTAGCCAACCTTGTGTTATTTCCAAAGAACAACAATTACCATCCAGACTCCAGAGCACAATTGCATCACACACCACATCAGAAAACCAGCACAGGAAAACAGCAAATTGGACCTCCACAATCCAGTGAGTAATCAGCACAGAAGGACTCACAGGGCATGGAGGAGGTATTAACACTACTAGATAAAAAGTGGTTTGGTGCAATCCATAAACGGTCACAGAGGTCCCAGATCCAAAGGCCCAAACAGAGGAATGTATTAATGTTGAATTACATTTAAAATTGTATGATAAGGTCTTCTGAAGGAAAGTCTCTATTTTGCTGAGCATGGGCTAATTGTGCTGTTGTGTAATGAAGTTTTTTTTAACTAGTGATTTATGAATAACTGCTGCATAATGCTTTATAGTGGCTATATTCACTTTTTAGTGGATTTTTCTTCCCATTTCGTGATCCAACTAAATCCCGTTACTCACAGGTGGAGGACTGAACACTTCTATTAAAAATGCTTTTTTTTGTGATAAACCCATTTTCAGCTGCATCAATAAAAGTAGACCACGTTACTATTAATTACATGAATGAAAACTTCTTAATGGGAAAAAATAAACGTATGCTCTATTACGCTGCCCGATTGCGCTGGTTCATTGAAGATTTTACGTTTGTGATTATGCCAATGATTTTTATCGGAAATTTGAACTGTAACTTAACCAGCTCAGTTTTGAGCGCATTTTAGGCACAAATTCCCGATTGCGCCCAAAGCAGAAACTCTACCCTTTATGTATCTAAACTCTGCGCCGATTCTACTATTTCTTTACCAACCTACAAATTTGTATGGCAACCAGCAACTGCAACTGCTCCTCACTAAGTTGATTTCGCTTTTCTCCAAATGATCTTCTAAAAATACAGAGTAAGGTCCGTAGTACATCGTTCATGTCAACTTGTGAGAACGAGCACCCTGAAGGGGACTGATTACTTCTATAATTGCTATGTTGACCTACTTGCTGCATTCCTACATGAAACTCACTACTAAAATCGTTATCGGTGAGGTGTACCCTTGAATTCCGCAATAATTGCCCTTGTTATATCATCTTGCATTCATACTTCTGATGCAGCACATTCAATTGTACGTGAAATGCAGAAGGACATTTTCATGCCTACCATTTACTATTGAATCTTAGCAAAGGGCCAAAAACTGTTCATTCAGCCCACCGTGCCTGTGTTGGGTCTTTGAAATAGCTATCCAATTTGTCCCAATTCCCTGCTCTTTCCCCATAGCTCTGCAATTTTTTTTCTTTTCAAGTAAATATCAAATTCCCCTTTGAGTGACAAGACCCCTGGGAAAACCTGGTTAAGGCTCCCTTTTTCCCCTTCTTTCTCTAGAGTTTGGGATGTGACAGGACATGCCCGTCACCTGTTTTCTTTAGGGATTTTGAGGCGGTTGCTCAAAATTTCCTTTATTGTAAATCGATTTAAAATGGAAGTAACCGGAAGGCAATCAAACACAACGGTATATAAAGGCATTTGGTAGTAATTTCCGATGGTAGATGGTATTTTTGCTCATAAAGCATGAATTGCCTTTTGCTTTGGGGCTCATTAACTATTTTAATTCCTGCCTGGGCGGTCTATGAACCAGCCTGTAATCACTGGGAGAAATTCGATTTACTCGGTTTATCCAAGGACGGAGACATCGTTCTGGGTGGAATTTTCAGCCTGCACTCCAGTGTAGAGGATCGGGAGCATTCCTTTCAAACCCAACCAAAAGCGGTAAAATGCAAAATGTTAGTTGGATTTTGCAGTTAACCAATTTGCCTTAATTATATATTTTATATAGTGTTCTTTACGGTGGTGTGATATCATTGAGCCTGATTGCATATGTAATTCCATTGTAAATGTACAAATGCAGCAATAATAAACGGACGTTTGCACTAGAGATTTGTGTTAATGCTCCAGATGGTCGGTATTTAAAAATGCTACTATTTATATTACTTTTTAAAAATTATTTTCACAGTCGATCATGGAACTGCCACATGTCTACTAAACTTTGAGCATGTCTGACTTTCCATAGCAATTTGATTTTAAAAATGGCAAAATGAAAGACACGAACTATAACATGTGTATATGAAATTAATACAGGCTAAAAACCAGCCTATATGTGTAGTTATTAAATTACCTTTATTTTATAAATTCCAGGGACATTATCTACTTTGGGAAATTGAACTTTTGTATAAATTTGAACAAATTCCATTGGCTATATAAAATATAAACGATTTGTGAAACACGCTAGTGCATTTATTGCTTAGTATAGAATAAGCGTTCTGTCTGAACACTCCAGTCTGATGTGAAGCGCCTCACCAAATTTTGCCACCCCTTGGGTTTAATGGTTTTCATTTCCTTCTGCATTGTATGCCATACCTGCTTTGCCTATAATACTGCATTGTATTAAATGGTGCATTTTTCTTGGCTGCACTAGGGGGAACAATACGCAGGGAGTTGTTACGATCTGGAATGCGCTGCCTAAAAGGATGGTAGAAGCAGATTCAATAATAACTTTCAAAAGGGAATTGGATAAATACTTGAAGGGAAAATATTTTGCAGGACTAAGGGGAAAGATGGGGGTGGGACTAATTGGATAGCTCTTTCAAAGAGCCGGCACCGGCATGGTGGGCCGAATGACCTCCTCTGTGCTGTACCCTACTATAGTTCTATGATTCTATGACATAAACCGCAGTTTCATTTCTGCTGTGTGATTGTTCAACGGCAAAGGATCGGATTGTTTACCCGCAACAGTGAAAACGCAAAAAGAGCTTTGAAACTACCTGGAAAATTCCTATTGTTCTCAGGAAGGAGTACCGTTGGATATATAGATTCATTAAACATTGGGGCATTTAATTTCCTTTTGATGTAAACATTAAAAAGTTTTAAAAATATGAAATCCTGTGACAATACTGATCTCAAACATCTATACTTAATAGTTTTAAGTTAATACCAGTACTGCAGTCTCTTGGTAAATATGCAATTTTGTTAATACCGCTCTTCAACCTTAGTCTGAGAACATATACTTTAATCGGCTAATTGTACCGTCGCGATGATCCCGAACTATCAGCTTGACTTAGTGGACTCAGTCCAAAAGTTGTGGGTTTAAACTCCACTGCAAGACTTGAGCACATCATTTGGCCACTGACAATTCGGTATCCTACTTTTGGAGGTGCCATCATTCACATGATGCGTTATACCAGGCCTTATCTGCCTGGGTAAGTGCTAAGTCCTGTGATACCATTCAACAACGAGCAGAGAAGTTCTCCCTGTCTTCTGCCCAACCTTTATCCTTCAACCAACACCACCAAAAACAGATTAACTGGACATTTATGCATGTTTTATTTTCCGTTGAAACCAGCCTTTATATCACCTAGGTTGTTTATATTATATTATATATATATATATATAGGTAAGTACCACACTTCACGGGAACAGTGTTGATCGAGGTTTTTTTAAATTTCAGTTCAAGTTTAATTATGTATGAATTGAAAGAAGGTAAGAATATATATATATTCACTGAACAAGCACGGGACGAGAGTTTGTTGCTATTGCTTTCTGTCGCTTTTATATTGATGATTTCGAACTACTTAATAAATGTATCTCAGTTACTATGAAATTCTACTAATAGTGCATTCACTTACGTAGAAATCGTACAATTGGACAAATATCAGTGTGAATGTTAGCTGTTTGTTGCTATTTGTGTTTTTGTAGCTTTGATTTTAGGGAATTTCGCTTTGTGCGGGCTATGATGTTCGCGGTTGAAGAAATAAACCGGAACCGTACACTGCTCCCGAATATTACACTGGGTTACCAGATTTACGATTCCTGCGGTATGCCATCCTTGTCTGTAAAAGCAGCCTTTGAGATTTTGGATGGGCAAAAGAAAGCTCATTCAGATGATAACTGCAGAAAGATCTCTCGGGTCTACGCTATTGTTGCTGATTCCGGATCCTCCCAGTCCGCAGCAGTAGCAAGGTTAATCAGTCCTTTCAGAATCCCAATGGTAAGTTACTTTGTAGGAATTTACGACGATGTAATTTTCATTGAGAAATGCCTAGAAAACAACCCCCATTTTCAGTAAGAAGTGTAAAGGTTGATTAATATGACACAACTTTACAAATCTTTCCAACTTTATAATAAAATCAACCGGTATAAAAGTTGAAACGAAGATATGTAACATTGTAATATGTGCGGAAAAGCATGAGATTTTCAAAGTACCATTTCATTAATTGTTCTGCCACCATTGTGGGTGCAGAAAAATAAACGTGCAACAGAATATATAATTTAATCAGTATTCCTCTCCTCCCCCTCAATCTTTTGAATTGCAGGTGATCAAATATTTATTTGGAATACATAATTTTTCTATAAGTAAAAAAGATGAAATATTGCTGAACTAACGGTATTTTCTTGAACAAACGTGTCATTGAGTGTGTGTTGCATAGTGAAGTTGTATAAATGTTCCCAGGGCTATGCTTACAATCCAACATTCAATAGCAATTGCTTTCCAATTTGGTTTGAACTTTTATGACCCCTTTCCCATTTTATATTGTGAATGGTTTCACGTTATATTTGTAGTTCATTATTTATATCACATTTTTTTTGTATGTCTATTGGTTATTTTTCATCCCTTTCGTAAATACCCATTGTTTGTGTGCGTCATTTTCTAAGAGCTCTACTCTGAGACGATGGAGCTAAATGTCGAAACGCCTCAGTTTTAGGTACACGTTCTTGGGTTTTCAGCATATAGGACCCTCTGTTTTTCTGGAGGCTAGAATACCTAATGAAATAGTTGCGAAATCGCCCGGTTGTCATCAAGCATAATTATTTATCCCTTTGTCTCAACCTTAAATATGTTGGAAAGGTATAAATTATAATCTGGGTTACATTCCAAACTACTTTTTTGAATAATTGTTTTGAATGCAAAAAGCAGTATTCCTTGGCAATTGTTCACCATCAGGCCGGAGTGCTTTTAAGAATTACTCGGTATAGCTAATATAAGAACAAAAAAAAAGGAGCAGGAGTAGTTCATATGGTGCCTCGAGACTGCTCCTCCATTCAATAAGATCATGGCTGATCTTCGACCTCAACTCCACTTTCTCACCCGATCCCCATATCCCTTGATTCCCCTAGAGTCCAAAAATCTATCTATGCCAGCGTTGAATATACTCAATGACTCAGCATTCACACCCCTCTGGGGTAAAGGATTCCAAAGATTCACAACCCTTGAGTGAAGAAATTCCTCCTCATCTCAGTCTTAAATGGCCGACCCCTTATCCTGAGACTATGTCCCCTAGGTCTAGACTCTCCAGCTAGGGGAAACAACCTCTCAGCATCTGCCCTGTCAAGCCCCCTCAGAATCTTATATGCTTCAATGGGATCACCTCTCATTCTTCTAAACTCCAGAGAGTATAGGCCCATTCTACTCAATTTCTCCTCATAGGACAACCCTCTCAACCCAGGAATCATCTCGTGAACCTTTGTTTCACCGCCTCTATGGCAAGTATATCCTTCCTTAGATAAGGAGACCAAAATTGTGTGCAGCACTCCAGATGAGGTCTCACCAAAGCCCTGTATAATTGAAGTAAGACTCCTTACTCTAACGGAATTAACATGAATAAAATGGCATTTTTTCTTCAGACACAAGTGCACATTCCCAACATTTGCACCTTGACAATGCGTGCCAGGCAACGTTTTTTTTACGATGGGACCATAACAACCAAGCCTAATTCTGTTCTCATCTGACGTTCGTATGGACTCACTTTCCAGCATGGCTCACTGGTTGGTGATTAGGGACCAGCTGTAGTCTCCCTGATCCATACCAACTGGAATCGGCTAACGAAGCACAGACCAGTGATAAAGCCCAGTACCTCCCTGCTCTGAATAGCCTAGTACTACATGAACAGGGCAGCGGATTTGACTACTGACCCATTGGGGATCTGTTGCTATTCTTCCATTTAAGAATATACTGATTATTTTAACATTTTGATTTCCCACAGATCAGTTATTTTTCAACCTGTGCATGTTTGAGCAACAGAAAGGAATATCCAACATTTTTCAGAACAATACCGAGTGATTACTTTCAGGCAAGGGCATTGGCCCAACTTGTGAAACGTTTTGAATGGAACTGGATTGGAACAATCAAGAGTGACAATGACTACGGTAACTTTGGAATGGAAGCGTTCACAGAAGCCGTGCGACAGTTGGGGGTTTGTATTGCTTTTTCCGAGTCATTTTATAGAACATATCCTAGGGAAAAGCTACTCAAAACTGTTGGTGTTGTAAAGAAATCAAGCACAAAAGTTATTGTGGCCTTTGTTGCCGAAGGAGATATGGCTATTTTGCTAAAGGAGATTACAAGACAAAACATCACAGGCATACAATGGATAGGAAGTGAAGCTTGGATATCCACGCCGATCCTTCCCTCAGAAGAAAGCAGACGGTTCCTTACTGGAGCAATAGGAATCGCAATACGTAAAGTAAATATACCTGGTTTTAAGGAATTTCTAATTCAAGTTCACCCTTCGGCATATCCAGGAAACATTTTACTCAAAGAATTTTGGGAAACAACTTTTAGTTGTCGTCTAAGCTTGGCAGAAAATAAGTTGTCTGAAACGAAGCAAACTTCTCAATGTACAGGGAGAGAGAATTTGCTAACAATTAAGAATACATACACCGATGTATCTCATTTGAGAGTTACGTACAACGTGTACAAAGCCACATATGCTATAGCCCATGCTCTGCACAATATGCTGTCATGTGAAAGTGCTAAAGGAGCATTCACTAATGACACATGTAAAAATATTTCCAATTTTCAATCACAACAGGTATGGAAAATACAGTTAAAAATTCTAGTATACAGTATTCCAATTATATTCATGATAAGAAACAAAATAAAATTGAAAAGCTTCTGTACAGCTAGATATTTTTATACCTCACACTATTTCACTTGTTTCTATAAAGCTTTTGCAGTACTTAAAAATGGTCACTTTCACAACTAAGACTGGTGAAACTGTGTACTTCAATGAAAATGGGGATCCAGTTGCAAAATACGACATTGTAAACTGGCAAAGCTCCATGGGTGGTGCTGATGTAGTAACTGTCGGATATTATGATGGATCTGCAACTCCAGGCCAAGAATTCATCATAAATGAAGAAGCAATTGTTTGGAGTGAAGGCCGGAGGAAGGTAATTGAAGATTGCTTCAAACATAGAAGCATAGAATGGTACAGCAAAGGAGGCCATTCTGCCCATTGTGCTTGTGCCAGCTCTTTGGAAGAGCTATCCAATTAGTACCGCATCAATGCTCTTTCCCCATAGCCCTGCAATTTCTCCCCCTTTTTTGAAGGTTGCTATTGAATCCGCTTTCATGACCCTTTCAGGCACTGCATTCCAGACCATGATAACTTGCTGCACAATGTTTTTTCCCCGTCATGTCACCTCTGGTTCTTGTGGCAAGCACCTTAAATCTGTGTCCTCTGATTACCGACCCTTCTGCCTCTGCAAATAATTTCTCCTTATTTACTCTATCAAAACTGTTCATGATTTTGAACACTTCTATCAAATCCCCTCTTAACCTTCTCTGCTATAAGGTGAACAACCCCAGATTCTTCAGTCTCTCCACATAACTGAAATCCCTCATCCCTGGCACCATTCTAGTAAATCTCTTCTGCACCCTCTCTAAGACTTTGACATCCTTCCTAAAGTGTGGTGCCCAGAATTGAACACAATACTCCAGCTGGGGCCTAACCAGTGTTTTATAAACATGAAAACAAAGTCTACTCCTTGATATTGTTCCAAAATATCTAATAGAATCTTCATTGCAAAATAAGGAATTTATAAACAAAATAACATTTAGGAACAAGAAAGAGCAGTAAGGTCCAAGATACGAGTACAATTTTTGACAACTAACTCCATCCATCTTCCGATCATATTGGTAACGCCCCCCGCCCCCCGTGCTCTCTCCACAAACACATCACTCTTTTAATGAGAACATTCTAGTTGACTTTACATGATATTCCTAATTTTTAAGCTGTCCCCTGGTATTTGAATCTGTGAACATTTTGTCTGAATCAGCTTTCTCAATCTCTTCATAGTCATGAAAACATTACCATAATCACATCAAAGTCTCTATTTTGCCAAGGAAAATAAGTCTGACTTCCCTAACCTTTGATGATAACTTATATTGCTAACATTACTCACCTCTAGTTTGTTTCAAAGGCATGATATCCGTCTTTCCTATAATGCAATGCAATTAATGCTGCACAGAGAGGAATAGTTTGCTTTATTAATGGGGTCTTTATATGTTGCTCTGCTCTCCAACAGACCAGTTCTGCCCTCCAGCAGACCACCAATGTTGATTGGCTTGGGAAGCCTATGCAAATTCTGATCCCTATCCAATTAATTTTCATGGAACCCCTGCTTGTGTGGATATAAGGTGAGGGCAAACCAGGTTAGGGCTTGGCCATGGTTGAATAACCCATTGGAATCATTGTCCAGATTCACACATCACACTTTCTAACACAAGTCACCTAATATTCCCACCTATATAATCCGTGGGTATATCATCCAATTGTAGGATCCCTACCATGCTTTGGCTAATTCACCACAGAACAGAAATCAAACCTGGATCATGCTGGCCTTTGTGACCTTTGCTACACCAGGCTGTGCTTCCAATCACTAGACCAAGTTTAGGATCTTGCAAAGCTCCAAACATTTTTTTTCTTCACATAAGGTACCACAGGCAGTTTGCTCTGAAAGCTGTCCCGCTGGAAGAAGGAAAGCTGCCAGAAAAGGACAACCCATTTGCTGCTTTGATTGTATAGAATGTGCTGATGGTGAAATCAGTAATGTTACAGGTATGTAAATATTAGCTGTTCTACACATTCTAACCTATTTGTATAGATTTATTTTCTAAAAAGAGGCCTTATTTAATGTACTTTTACTTTTTTTTAGATTCAATAATGTGCCTAAAATGCCCTTGGGATTATTGGTCTAATCAACATCGAGACCAATGCATACCAAAGATAACCGAATTTCTTTCCTTTGAGGAGATCATGGGGATTGTTTTAGTGACACTGGCATTAATTGGAACCAGCTTCACTGTAACTGTAGCCATAATTTTTTATATTCACATGAACACTCCCATTGTTAAAGCTAATAACTCTGAATTAAGTTTTCTTCTTCTTTTTGCTTTAGCACTGTGCTTTCTGTGCTCGATAACATTCATTGGGGAACCTTCACGCTGGTCTTGCATGCTACGTCACACAGCATTTGGTATTACATTTGTTCTCTGTATTTCATGTGTTTTAGGCAAAACGTTTGTTGTGATGATGGCCTTTACTGCAACCCTTCCCAATAATAACACGATAAAGTGGTTTGGGCCAACACAACAACGCTTGGCTGTTTTCATCCTTACACTAATACAATGTCTAATATGCACTGTCTGGTTAATTACATCACCACCTTATCCATTGAAAAATGGTGATTATTTTATAGACGTAATTATTTTGGAATGTAATGTTGGGTCTGTGACAGCCTTTTATTTGGTACTTGCTTACATTGGATTTCTGTCTTGTGTTTGCTTTGTGGTTGCCTTTCTAGCCCGTAAACTGCCAGATAATTTCAATGAGGCTAAATATATTACCTTTAGCATGCTTATCTTCTGTGCTGTTTGGATAACCTTCATTCCAGCTTATGTAAGCTCCCCTGGAAAATACACAGTAGCTGTAGAAGTCTTTGCTATTCTGGCATCCAGCTTCGGCCTACTTGTTTGCATTTTTGCTCCTAAATGTTGCATTATCCTACTAAAACCAGAGAAGAATACGAAAAAGAATTTGATGGGTAAAGTGGCTTTAAAGAAACATTGATACTTTTCATGTATCCTGTAATAGACCTTTGTAGCAATTTCTTCATTTTATCAGAATGATACTGGGGCTAAAAGAGTTAAATTATGAGGCCAGGTGGCATAGACTAGGCTTGTATTCCATTTAGTATACAAGGTTAAGGGGTGATCAAATCGAGATGGTTAAGATTATTAAAGTATTTGATAGGGTAGATAGAGATAAACTATTTCCTCTGGTGGGGGAATCCAGACCAAGGAGGCATAACCTTAAAATTAGAGCCAGGCCTTTCAGGGGTGAAGTCAGGAAGCATTTCTTCACACAAAGGGTAATGGAAATTTGGAACTCTCTCCCCCAACAAGCTGTTGAGGCTAGGTCAATTGAAAATGTCAAAACTGCGATTGATAGATTTTTGTTAGGTAAGGGATATGGAACCAAGGCCATAGATGGAGTTAAGGTACAGATCATCCATGATCTAATTGAATCGTGGAACAGGATAGAGGGGCTGAATGGCCTGTCCTGCTCCTATGTTCCTATATGCAAATTATTTCAATATTAAACTTATGTTTAAAATTAATAAAGTTTCAGATTGGCTTTCTTTGAAAATTATGTTGGGTAGACCATATAAATGACAAACTTTCAATAGGGGTCTAATATTTGTGGTCTTTTCAAAGATGCAAATAGTTTACCTGTTACCTTATTGGAACAGTGCACACCAGTGTTTCAGCATTGCATTAATGTATTTTTCAGCTGCATGTTTGTGATTATACAAACGAAACATTCACTTCATAAGAAGACCTTCCTGAAAAATCAAGCCCTAACCCATTGTTTGGCTGGAAATTGTTCTGCAGGATATTCTTTGAGAAATGCTTAATGTGCTTATATCAAATTTCTTTATTTGTTACATCGAGTTACATAGAAACTACAGCACAGAAACAGGCCGTTTGGCCAAACTGGTCTATACCAGCATTTATGCTCCTCATGAGCCTCCTCCCTCCCTACTTCGTCTAACCCTTTCAGCATAGCTATCAGTTTCTCCTGAATTCCTTATTGGATTTATTAGTGACTATTTTATATTTATGACCTCTAGTTTTGGACTCCCCCACAAGTTGCTGTAACATTAGATTGTTTGTACTTGGGATTGCACTTGTACTTTGACTTGCACAAGTACCTCTCATCTTAGCATGTCTGTGGAAAGGTGGGAATAGTTTGGTGAGCTGTAACCCAGCTACTGACAAGTCAACTGAATGCACCACTTTGATTTCAGTTAGTCTCCTATGCTTTTTAAATTATAGCCTAAAGTATCTTTCTTGACTCCAGTGTTTGTATCTCTCACAGCTGTATACATATAAAGGAAAATAGACAGAAAAAATGTGAACATTTGAAAATTAGCAACATTAAAGATGAAATAATGTGAAATGACAAAGGGGAATTAAAACACTTATAAGTAAGGGAAAAGTAATATAGAATAGTAAAGATAGTAAAATGATGAGATGGATCATAAGAAAGAATGGAAATTGGAAATAAAAAGAGAAAATGCAATGTGTGTCTCTGATTAAATGGGATGCTTCATTGATTTCTGGATATCATGCAGCATCTTTTGTCAGTAGGGCTGGATTTTTGGGGACAACCAAAAATGTGAAGGATTGTATCTTCACTGCCATCTGATTCTCCACATAGTAACCTCACATACATCACAACATAAGCAAGTTTTTGTTTTGAGTTTTCTCCTAACTTCAATCCATTAATAAATGTCTCTTGTGTGGTGATAGGAGCCACCTATCCCCCAACTCCCACCTAAATGGATTGATGAACTAGGGAAGGTAATGCAATTGAGAAAATCATGTATTCCATATCGAAGATGCAAGAGAAATTATTCAAGATCTGGCCCCCATTCCTAGCTCACTGCCAGTGTCTGGCCAGCATGTCAAGAATAACCTCCATGAAAACTGAACACCAAGCTCATCACACACGCTCCACCCATCCAAATATGGTAGCTACCAAAGCTTTGGTGGCACAGCAAATACAAACAGGTGACATACAGGTGAACACATCAGCACACAGTAATGCCACGGCCATGCCACCACACAGTCAACCCCCAAGGACATTCACAACTCAGCAACTTATTGCATTGTAGCAGGTGAATGCAACGATGCAATGTATGTCAATGTGTTGCAATCGTAAAGGACAATTGCATGAAAACTATATAACAATGGTAGAGCCAACAACACGTAAGGGGAATACAGTATACAATAAAGCCATAACATAAAATTCTATTGCACAGCAGGTCACTGAGCATCTCAAAGGGAATGCCAGGTTGTCACTTCAGGTGTAAACTTTTATCAGAACATAGCTCTGAGTTCTAATGAAGGGTCCTATTAGAAACATTAGCCAACATTTCCAGAACTTTCTGCTTTTATTTGGGATAAATAATAACATTTTGGAAAAGCAGATTGATTCATTTATTAGTTGATTCCTGTAGGACCTCAGGAAGAATTTAAATTGAGTGCATGATTGTTTATATCTAACAAGGCATCTTCTTCTTGAGGGTGTCAAGCCAGGGTTTGTTTAGGAAGACATCTATTATTGACTTTCAGTTCATGACCATAGAATTGGCATTGATGGAGCCTCAACTTTCTCACTGAAGGTTGTCAATTTCTTCTTATCTCATTTTTTTGTGAAAGAAAACTGGTGGTGAAAGTTTTCTTGATATTTTGGCTGCCTTCTCCATCTTTCTGCCATGTACAAGTTTAACGACTTACATTTAGACTATGATTCCAGGTCATGTATGTATATAAAGAATAGAAGGGAACTTCTAGAGCCCTCTACTCAATACCATTTTCCATTTTGACCTAATTCCCACTGCAACTATCCCCTGAAACTATTCTTTCATCCAACTGCTAATCAAGTTTCATGAGGCATAAATTCATCTTGGGCGCTATTCAAGAAAATCAGGCGGAGTGCAAAATGGGCTGCCGATTTGCTGTCACCTGTTTTTACGCTGTTGTCAAAAAGATGTATTTATACCCCCATGTCTTACCCTTAGTTTATAAAGGAGCCTCTCATGGTATATTTATCAAAAGCATTTCAGCTGTCATAGTCCTCAATATCATACGGCTTTCCTACATCCATTTTGATGTTATCTCCTCGATAACATTTATGAGCTTGGCTAGGTAAGCTCTACTCCTTGTTGGTGGTCTAAAATTGCATTGGCTGTTATGTTTTAGGGTATTTTTTATGGCGAAACCCCTCTATGTTTTCTGATTATTGATTCTGCTATCTTTTATGATTATTAAGGTCAGGCTAATGGGTCTGTCCATTCCAGGTATGACTCTGTCATCCATTTTTGCCACTTTCTATCTATTGGAACCTCCTCAGTGTTCATTGTCTCTCTAAAAGTGGAATTCAGTGCTTCAAAAATCTTGTACCTTCACTCTGTAAGTTACTTGGGTTATAGTTCATCTGTGTCACACTTCACAATTTTGGACTATGCCACCAGAGGGAAACATCTGTGAAATGTTAAAACATTTTTAGGGTTGAGCTAAACTCAGCTCTCTAAGGGTTAAATTCACAGACATTAGGGCTGGTATAGGTTGTATGAGCCAGTTTGCTTGAGATAGTGGGAGAAAATTTAACATTCTAGTCATTGTTCACACTCATTGCTGCTGTGACAACTCTGTTTGAACTCAGCAGGGTGCAGCATTGGCAAGTGAGCTGGTCGATTCCATTCTCGGGTGGTTAAACAGAAAGCTGTAAGGACCTTTACTGAAACAACAAGGTTTAGAAATGCTGGAGGATGGTTAGAAGACATCAAGTAAGATGACTCACTAATGTGGTGAAGGTGATCTTTATTTTGTATCGTTATTCAAAGAAAGCTGCAATGATTGAATCAGGCGAATCTGATCATAATGGTTCACTCACTTTGAAATAAAACAGCTTAACAATTCATATAAAACATTGCCTCATCAAGTTTGCATCACCTTTGGAGAGATATAAGAAGTAAACGTGAAAAACACAAACATCTGGTTCATATCACAAGGGGGTATTATTGGCCCAGAATTTGCTGGATCAGGGCATATCACAGTTCAGCTGTTAGTTAGACTTGACCCTGCATCCTTCAGCTTGCTGGAAGTGTGAGCTGATAAAAGCACAGTGAGGGCAATGGGGCATCTGGGACCTCAGTGAACTACAGAGCAAATAGTGCATCACCTGAACCAAAGAGATAAATGGATTGAAAAATAAACAGAGGAAGGACTGAGAAGGAGGGTGAATTAGAATCAGTGTCAAATCAGATACAGAAAGAAAAATAAAGAGATGGAAAGAAAGGTTGGCTAAAGAGAGGGAAAGAAAAGAGACAGAAAGGAAAAATAAGAATTTTTTTAAAAAAGAATTAAATTTGACATTTTTAAAATCTCCAACAACAATTCACAACCTGAAGGAATGAGACTCCACTTTCTGGGCCAGAGAGGTTCATTGCCAGCCATTAACAATTATCACACCATTAAAAGGACTTACTTTCTGTGGTGAGTTTAATTGGCAATTAATGTACTCATGCAGTAACTTCATGAAAATCACGGGGAGGTTAAGGGTAAGATGCCATTTTCGCTGAGCTAACGGCGGAGCGGCGCAAATCATCCAGTAACTTGTGGCGATTTGTAATTCACAGGGTATCTCTTCCTCACTACAAGTTGCTGGCCCATTTGCACATTCATTTTGGCGTGTGTCGTTCACATGCCATTATTTTTTCAGCAAATTCTGGGCCATTGTTACAGAATCATAGAGTCATAGAATCATGGAAAATTTATGGCATAGAAGGAGGCCATTCAGCCCATTGTGTCCGCGCTGGCCGAAAATGAGCCACCCAGCCGAATCCCACTTTCCAGCACTTGGTCCATAGCCTCGTAGGTTATGGCACTTCAAGTGCATTTCCAAGTACTTTTTAAATGTGATGATGGTTTCTGCCTCTACCACCCTTTCAGGCAGTGAGTTCCAGACCCCCACCATCCTCGAGGTGATTTTTTTTCCTCAGCTCCCCTCTAATCCTTCTACCAATCACTTTAAATCTATGCCCTCTGGTTGTTTACCTCTCTGCTAAGAGAAATAGGCCCTTCATAATTTTGTACACCTCAATTAAAGCACCTCTCAGCCTCCTCTGTTCCAAAGAAAATGACCCCAACCTACCCAATCTTTCCTCATAGCTAAAATTCTCCAGTCCTGGCAACATCCTCCTAAATCTCCACTGTATCCTCTCTAGTGCAATTACATCCTTTGTGTAATACAATAGCATAACCTACCCCAGGTTATGCTATTGCACAACCAGATATTGGGCACAATGACTGAATCCCATGCAAATAAGCTACTGACCACTCACAGAAGCGACTGATGTCACTAAACCTAAGAAGGTATCCATGGCGGACCCAAATTTGTTGTTATCCACCTGATGAGATTTATTGGTTTCAGACCTACAAGGCTACTCCGGACCTTTGCTTCAGTAATATCATAGTACCCGAGCGTAAATGGTGCTTTTTTGGCATTGGATGGAATATTTTTGGTGTCCTCCCTGGTATATACCTCAAAGAAATAATTATTTAGCTTGTTATCTATTTCCTGTTCATCCTCATGTTCAACTTCATTTGCGTCCCTAGGATTTGAATTCCCTTTCCTTGTACATTCTTGCTGTTATTGTATTGGAAAATTTTTTTGTGGTTTTGTTTTGTATCTGCTTTAATGTCTTTTTCCATTCTTGGGGTTTCATTTTCCTCAACAAGGTTAGAATGCTCAATGGCAGAATTGCCACTGAAAGTATGAAGAACTTTGACCAATTGTGACCTTGTCCCATTTTCTTCAGTTCAAAGCAATGACATGCTCACGTCACATTCGCAGTTCTGCTAATGCTCTTCAAGGGTGCACACCTCTGTGGGAGGGGCGTGCTATTCTGCTGCAGCAATACACTTGCTGCAACAGCTTCAAGGGGCCTTCCAGCAATGTCTCTTTATTTATTTTTTGTTCATGGGATGTGGGCGTCGCTGGCGAGGCCAGCATTTATTGCACATCCCTAATTGCCCTTGAGAAGGTGGTGGTGAGCTGCCTTCTTGAACCACTGCAGTCCGTGTGGTGAAGGTTCTCCCACAGTGCTGTTAGGAAGGGAGTTCCAGGATTTTGACCCAGCGACGATGAAGGAATGATGATATATTTCCAAGTTGGGATGGTGTGTGACTTGGAGGGGAACATGCAGGTGGTGTTGTTCCCATGTGCCTGCTGCCCTTGTCCTTCTAGGTGGTAGAGGTCGCGGGTTTGGGAGGTGCTGTCAAAGAAGTCTTGGCGAGTTGCTGCAGTGCATCCTGCGGATGGTACACACTGCAGCCACAGTGCGCCGGTGGTGAAGGGAGTAATTGTTTAGGGTCGTGGATGGGGTGCCAATCAAGCAGGCAGCTTTGTCCTGGATGGTGTCGAGCTTCTTGAGTGTTGTTGGAGCTGCACTCATCCAGGCAAGTGGAGAGTATTCCATCACACTCCTGACTTGTGCCTTGTAGATGGTGGAAAAGCTTTGGGGAGTCAAGAGGTGAGTCACTCGCTGCAGAATACCCAGCCTCTGACCTGCTCTTGTAGCCACAGTATTTATGTGGCTGGTCCAGTTAAGTTTCTGGTCAATGGTGACTCCCAGGATGTTGATGGTTGGGGATTCGGCGATGGTAATGCCGTTGAATGTCAAAGGGAGGTGGTTAGACTCTCTCTTGTTGGAGATGGTCATTGCCTGGCACTTTCTGGCGTGAATGTTACTTGCCACTTATGAGCCCAAGCCTGGATGTTGTCCAGGTCTTGCTGCATGCCGGCATGAATTGCGTCATTATCTGAGGGGTTGCGAATGGAACTGAACACTGCGCAATTGTCAGTGAACATCCCCATTTCTGACCTTATGATGGAGGGAAGGTCATTGATGAAGCAGCTGAAGATTGTTGGGCCTAGGACACTGCCCTGAGGAACTCCTGCAGCAATGTCCTGGGGCTGAGATGATTGGCCTCCAACAACCACTACCATCTTCCTTTGTGCTAGGTATGACTCCAGCCACTGGAGGGTTTTCCCCCTGATTCCCATTGACTTCAATTTTACTAGTGCTCCTTGGTGGCACACTCAGTCAAATGCTTTCTTGATGTCAAGGGCAGTCACTCTCACCTCACCTTTGTAATTCAGCTCTTTTGTCCATGTTTGGACCGCTAATGCCAGAGGCAAATGAATGAACAGTATCCTTGGGAAACTATCATCCTGGGGAGGGGAGGAAAGCAACGGCTTCTGATGTTTATTCATCACTGCAATACAGCAAACTTAGTGAAGCAATAGATCAAATGATGAACATATGGTGAAAATATTACAGATCATTCTGATACTGATAGTTACAAGCATCTATAAGTAGAGAGTCAGGAAAAAAAAACTTTTAATAACTAGGCTAGTGGTAGAGGGAAGTAACCATCAATTGAAAGGGGGAAAGCTCCAACATGCTATCGAATTGCACAATTTGACACTAAAGAGGAGAAAAAGAGATAACACAAAACAGAATTTGAAGAAATGATCAAGGAACAACTGCATGAACCTCCATTGGCAGGAAAGGGTGTGTCTCCCTGAGGCCAGTGAGCGCCAAGTCCTGTAGGTTCCATTCATAATTCATTACATAATGCCCAACGTCAACTTGCATATTTACATAGCACCTTTAATGGACTTATCATAAAATCATAGAATCTTACAGTCTTTGAACAGCTATGCAATTAGTCCCACTCCCTTGCTCTTTCATAGCCTTGCAGTTTTCTCCTCTTCAAGTATTTATCCAATTCCCTTTTGAAAGTTACTATCGAATCTGCTTCAACCACCCTTTCAAGCAGTGCATTCCAGATCATAACAACTCACTGCCCAAAAAAATTCTCCTCATCTCACCTCTGGCTCTTTTGTCAATTGCCTAAAATCTGCGCCTTCTGGTTACTGACCCTTTGTGAGTAGAAACATTTTCTCCTTATTTACTCCATCAAAACCCTTCATGATTTTGAATGCCTCTCCATTTAACCTTCTTTGCTCTAAGGAGAACAACACTAGTTTCTGTATTCTCTCTATGTAACTGAAGTCCCTCATCCCTGGTTCCATTCTAGTAAATCTCCTCTGCACCCTCTCCAAGGTCTTGACATCCTTTCTAAAGTTCAATGGAAGAGATATTCGGGCTAGTTATAAAACAGGCAATCGCCCATTTTGCACTACTGCTCAAGATTAATTTCACCTCAATTTGAGCATCTTTACCACCACAACACTCCTCAGTACCACACTGAAATGTCAGCCTAGATTGTGTGTTCAAGTCTCTGGAGTGAGGCTCAAACTTGCCTACCACCGTTTGATTTAGAGGCCAGAGTGCTACCACTGAGCCAACGCTGACGCACACACCACCTAAAACCAAGAAGGTAAAAGTGTGATATACTAAATAATAGAATACTTCTACAGAACATTGTTGAGTACTTAATTAGATCCAATCCAACATTATTAATCTGTTATAAAATCAGATATGTTTATTTGAATTAAATATTGTAAACAATTTTACAACACCAAGTTATAGTCCAGCAATTTTATTTTAAATTCACAAGCTTTCGGAGGCTACCTCCTTCCTCAGGTGAACGATGTGGAAAATGGAAGCCTGAGGAAGGAGGTAGCCTCCGAAAGCTTGTGAATTTAAAATAAAATTGCTGGACTATAACTTGGTGTTGTAAAATTGTTTACAATTGTCAACCCCAGTCCATCACCGGCATCTCCACATCTTGAATTAAATAGGTATGTTTTAATCTGATATCCGGGCAGGTGCCCCAAGTGAGAAAATTGATTGAGGCACCAGACATAATGTGGATGATGTTTTGATGTACCCTCCACTCATAACTTCCAGAGATAAATGTAAAGTACATTTCCTTGGGGATTTCTAGACATTAGTCCAGTTCAATTAACTCGCTGTGATCCACGATGTGGGCTACATAAAACTATATAAAAGGCACATTAATCTTTTTACTTGCAATAACGAACAACGCGTGGTGCCTTATTACGCACTGTTATGTATCACCTGTTTCGATGGTTGGTTTGTGTTGCAATCCCGCTACTGGGAGCAGGTGACTCGATGTGTAAACTTTTTGGAGACTTTCATTTGCCAGATCTGTATGAGGATGGGGACATCGTTATTGGCGGAGTATTTCCCGTCTATAATAAGGCACTAGAAGTAAAGCACTCTTTTAAAACTACACCAACACCTTCAGAATGTGTCAGGTGAGACTACACAATGGCAAACATGATACAGTTTCATGGCTCATTGTTATCTTGTGTTTAGTCGTTGTGATTATTTTAGAAGTTCAGAGCTGAGCTGACGAGGAACATTTGATAAGAGAAATATCTTCTCGCCTAGCCCATGTTGAGAATATCTCGCTGCTGGCTTTTGTTCCTTGCGTATTCTGCTTCCCTTCTTTGTAATCTCAAATTTACCTGGAATCTCCAGACTGCAGGATCAAAATTGTAAACTATAAATACGTTACAATTTAACAAAGTCTTAATTTTATCAGTTTGACTTCATTTGCATGTGCACATATTTATGTTCCATACCAATATAATCGTGTAGGCACTGTTTCTAACCTATAAATTCTATTATGTTTGATTTGAAGGACAACAAACTTAAGTATCACTTTAATCGTTGTTTTCGGTTTTGTAGGGAACAGGGTGAATATTGAATGTTCTAAAAGTCCTTTGCTTTTCTCACTCCCTTTCCAGTCCCTGTTCCCTTCATTCCATCCTTCCCTTGTCAATGCAAACCGTTTCAAATATGTAACAAAGATTTGTGTATTATTTGTGTATATTCAACCGCTATATATCCTGTAGTTTTGATCTCAGAGCGTTTCGCTGGACACAGATAATGATCTTTGCGATAAACGAGATAAACCAGGACCCAAAGTTGCTTCCAAATGTCACGTTAGGCTACAGGATCCACGATTCCTGCGCTTCGCCGTCCCAGGCTCTCAGGGCAGCCCTGACACTGGTTAATGGACAAGAAAAAATTATTCCGGAATTTAAATGCAAGGGAGATTCTCCTATTCCAGCCATCATTGGGGAGTCTGGATCATCGCAGTCAATAGTCATAGCAAGGGCAGTCGCATCCTTTGGAATTTCAATGGTAAGGCTATTTAATCAACGCATTCATTACAAATATTTTCATGGATGAGTATAATCCTAAACGGTGGGACAATCTATTATCATCAATGATCAAAACCAAGCGGTATTTTAAACATCTGAATGGGCATTTCACAGACTATGCAAATAGTTTTGCATTATGAAGGGTATTGATAGTAGATGGGGAGAAACTGTTTCCACCGGCAGGAGGTTCAGTAACCAGAGGACACAGATTTAAGATAATTGGCAAAAAAAACAGGGAGGAGGTGAAGAGTTTTTTTTTACTTTTATGAGTTGTTACAACCTGAATGCACTACTTGAAAGGGTGGTGGAAGCAGATTCAATAGTAACACTCAAAAGAGAATTGAATATAAACTTGAAAACGAAAACTTGCTGGGCAATGGGGAAACAACAGGGGAGTGGGATTAATAGAATAGCTTTTTCAAAGATCTGGCACAGTCACGATGGGCCGAATGGCCCCCTTCTGTGCAGTAAGAATCTATGATTTACACTGCAAGTTTACCATGGTTGCCAAGTCACTTCCAGCTTGACTCCAGAGCTGTCAGAAATGAAATATCCCGAAGGAGAGAGTCTCAAACTATTTGGGTTTGAGAGCAGCAGAGTGCAAATCTGGTGAGGTATCAACACTACATTACAAATGGGTTGGTGGTGTGTTGTACCATTTTAAATGTGGTTCAGCTCCATTCATATGTTCATAGAGTGGGTCTCCATTTCCCAGCTAAACATTATAGGTCAGATTTCCTCTTCCTGCTCCTAACGCTATTGGATCACCTGGGCACAGTGAATACAGGAATATTGGGCAGAGGAGTGCTACCCCGTAAGGGAACCCACCCAATTTCCCATTCATTTAAGTTAATAGATGGAAAAGACCTACAGGTCCATCCAACCTGTCCCATACAGTTGTGATGCCTTATGCATTGCAATACATAAAACTCTCCACCCTATCCGGAGCCGTGTAATCTCCTAGGAGAGGCGAAACATCAAATAAAAACCCAGGCCAATTATGGGGGAAAAAATTTGAAAACATTTCTCTGACCCCCTTAGGCGTTCTAGACTAGTCCAGGAGACCATGCTGGCCCTGATTGACGTTACCAGGTTATCTCCGCCCCAGCCAGAAACATGTCCAGCTCTCCCTTGAATTGAATGTACAGTTATTGTTTCCCCTAAACTAACTTTGACCATAATTCTGAAAGAGAAACAATTGTTGGTTGACCACGTCACGAAATAATACTGTGCATCACAAACTCTTGATTTCATTTTACTTCAAACCTTTGCAGGTCAGTTATTTTTCTACCTGTGCGTGCCTTAGCAACAAGCAAGAATTTCCTACATTTTTTAGAACTGTACCAAGCGATTTATTTCAGGCCAAGGCTTTAGCTCAGCTTGTAGAGCATTTTGGCTGGACTTGGATCGCTACTATTGGAGGCGACAATGAATATGGTCGATATGGGATTCAAGCATTCAGTGAGCTCGTGAAACGAGCAGGAGTCTGCATCGCTTTTTCAGAGACGGTCCTCAGAACATATTCTAAAGAAAGGATACTCAAGATTGTAGATGCTATAAAAATGTCGACTGCAAAGGTTATCCTCGCTTTTGCTTCCGAGGGAGATCTTTACCCTTTGCTGAAGGAACTTGTCCAGCAGAACATCACTGGAATTCAATGGATAGCGAGTGAAGCGTGGATTACGGCAGCGAGACCCTCTACGAAACAAAATTTTAAATCTCTGGGTGGAACAATAGGATTTGCAAGCCGTAAAATGGAAATCCCAGAATTTAGAAAATTTCTATTACGTCTACGCCCTTCATCGTATTCCACTGATAGTTTTATAAATGCTTTCTGGGAAACATTGTTTGGTTGCACGTTTAACATAGATATATATGGATCTACGTTCAGTACTGAGAAATGCTCAGGGCATGAGAATTTACTAAAGGTGAATAATTCCTTCTTTGATATAACTCAGTTGAGAGTTTCCTATAATGTCTACAAAGCAGTTTATGCAATAGCCCATGGACTCCATAGCTTGCTTTTTTGTGAAGATGAACTATTGGGAGTTAATCTCTGTGCCAATGTTTCAAACATCGAGCCATGGCAGGTAAGAGAAGTTTACTAGCAAATACTTTAACATTGAATTTAGCTGATGTCAATCTCAAATAGGCGCATCTGTAAACCACACACATGGCTTGCATTGTTAGGAAGATTCGTTGCAAATGACATTAAAATATATTTTATTTGAACCATACTAAGATATATAAATACATTTATAGTTAAAGAAGTTACACTGACAATGTGTTAGCATTTCAAAAAGAAAAAATAAATCATGCCCCCTTCCCAGCCCTAGGTTTATAGATATATTACATAGAATTTACAGCACAGAAACAGGCCATTCGGCCCAACAGGTCTACGCCAGTATTTGTGCTCCACGCGAGCCCCCTCCCAACTTACTTCATCTCACCCTATCAACACATCATTCTACTCCTTTCTCTCTCATGTACCTATCTAGCTTCACCTTATATGCATCTATGCTATTCTCCTCAGCTACTCCATGTGGTGGCAGGTTCCACATTCTAACCACTCTATATTGCCCGGTGTGGAAAGATGTATACAGAATTGACAAGCCCCAGATTCAACTCCTGGCCCATGTTGAGTAAAATGACCTTAGCAGCAATGGCAGCAAGGTATCATCATTGTTCCCTGTAACCCAGAGCTTTGGAGAAGAAAAGCAGCCAGGGCTCCTGCTCCTGTTTGCCATCCAATGACCCATACTAAAAGTTGGATGGGGACTGGATTGGGCTCAGCTGTGACCTTCCTCATAATCAAATAGCCGAACAACATTCATTGTCCAAACTCACATATGAAGAATGATTAGTTGGTTAAGGTACAGGTGCATGACCAGCAGCCTTGGAAACATACACCCGCATGAGTTAGAGCCTTTGGTAACCAGAGAAAACTGGAATGGCCTGGGGAGAGTGGGGAAGAAGATATCAGTCGAACACTTGCACTTGCAATATTACAGTACCATTACACCATACTTTGCATCAGAGAAGTCTACTTTGAAACTGCTTTTGCATGTTCATACAAAAATGTAGGGACATATAATGTGTAATTTGGTGAACAAGTGCTGCTGCAGTTTTTCATGATTTCAAATAGATTGTGCTATTAGAATGCCTTAAAATGAATTCCTTAATTGGATTTATTTTATAACTAAACTCTGTTTTCTGATCATTGCTTCAAGCTCTTCCAGCATTTGAAAGAAGTAAGATTTACAAACCGCCTTGGGGAACATGTATATTTTGATCGAAATGGGGATCCCACTGCATCCTACGATATTATAAACTGGCAGATGAACCGTAATGGTTTGGTTGAACATGTAACAGTCGGTTATTTTGATGCGTCTGCACCGACAGGAAAAGAGTTTGTGATAAATGAAGATAGTATTATATGGCATGGGAACCAAACTAGGGTAAGCCTCTGTTTAAAATAATGCTTCTTTTCTTTTTTTAAGGTTTGGTTACTTCATTACAGCCCCACTTAAAAATCCTCTCCACCAACACGTTTTTCTAACTACCATTAAAGTTACTGCAGTAAATGTTATTTGAAAGTGCAGGACAAGAGCATAAGGGGTGAAATTGATCTTTAACAGTAACGTAAAACGGGCGATCCTGGAAAGGAGAAAGGAAAATCGGGCATGGTGTAAAACGGGCGGCCGATTCGCTACCACCTGTTTTGCGCTACCTGCCGAAGACCAATTTCGACCCCTAAGAGTTTTTAGGAGCAGGAGGAGGCATTAAACTTAACTAGCCGATCTCTTTTTGACAGATTTCAATCTCACCTACTCTCCTTCTCGCTCAATGTAGAAATCAGGCGTCCACTGCTCCACTCGATGCAGTCATTGAGGGGGTTGTGCCATTATTGTCACCGGGCCCCATTTAAATGCAATTGGTGAGCTGCCAACGCTAACCGTACTCTCCATAGAGAGCTCGCTGATTGGGAGGGCAGAAAATCCAACAGGGCAGCACCTTAAAGAACACAAAAATTGCCCCCAATATCTTTTCATATTGAAAATCCCAGCTACAATACATTAACATCTGGTTTCGCTCTTTCATTATAAAGGTTCCGCAGTCAGTATGCTGTGAAAGCTGCCCAACTGGCACAAGGAAAGCTGTACAAGATGGACAACCCATCTGCTGTTTTGACTGCATATCATGTGCTGATGGTGAAATCAGCAATGCCACAGGTTAGTAAATGTCATGTTACCATTTAATGAGAAGGTTTTTAAAAACATGTGCATATCCTTTGCTAGAATAATACCACATACAATGAAAAATACATATTAATAGGAAAGGGGTTATGATGGGTTTTGATAGAGTAAATAAGGAGAAACTGTTTCCACTGGCAGGAAGGTCAGTAACCAATGGACACAGATTTAAGGTAATTGACAAAAGAACCAGAGGGGAGACTAGGAGAATTTTTTTTTAACACAGCGAGTTGTTATGATCTGGAATGCACTGCCTGAAAGGGTGATGGAAGCAAATTCAACAGTAGCTTTCAAAAGGGAATCGGATAAATACTTGAAAAGGAAAAAAATTGCAGGGCTATGGGGAAAGAGCAGGGGAGTGGGACTAATTGGACAGCTCTCACTAAGAGGTGGTACAGGCAAGATGGGTCGAATGGCCTCCTTCTGTGCTGTGTGATTCTAGGATTAACAGAAACCTGTAGTTAATTATTAACAAGTATCTATTGCTGATTAAATTCTCCTAGATTCACTAGAATGCATGAAATGCCCTTTGGAATACTGGTCCAGTGAAGACAGACAAAGATGTGTACTGAAAGAAATTGAGTTTCTTGCCTTTGAAGATACTATGGGGATTACCCTGATGATAGTGGCATTATTTGGAGCATGCATCACTTTGGTTATTGCTGCTATTTTCCGATATCGCAAAGACACGCCCATCGTTAAAGCCAACAACTCTGAACTAAGTTTCCTGTTACTTTTTTCGTTAGTACTTTGCTTCCTGTGCTCGCTTACATTCATTGGCAAGCCTTCGGTCTGGTCTTGCGTACTCCGGCACACGCTGTTCAGCATCACGTTTGTCCTTTGCATGTCCTGCGTACTGGGGAAAACGATCGTCGTGCTGATGGCGTTTAAGGCAACTGTCCCCCAAAATAACGTGATTAAATGGTTTGGGGCTGTGCAACAAAGATTCATTGTTTGCGCATGCACTTTCGTCCAAATCCTAATATGTGTTACGTGGCTTGCTGTGGCTCCTCCATTCCCAGTTAAAAACACGAGACATCATAACGCAAAGATCATTCTGGAATGTAATGTGGGGTCTCCAATAGCCTTCTACTGTGTATTAGGCTACATTGGTATTTTATCGTCCTTGTGTTTCGTGCTGGCTTTTCTGGCTAGGAAGCTCCCAGGCAATTTCAACGAAGCTAAACTCATAACCTTTAGCATGCTTATCTTCTGTGCAGTTTGGCTAACGTTCATTCCAGCCTATGTCAGCTCTCCTGGCAAATACACTGTCGCCGTTGAAATCTTTGCTATTTTGTCGTCCAGCTTTGGTTTGCTTTTCTGCATTTTTGTTCCGAAATGCTACATTATCTTGTTCAAACCTGAGAAAAATACAAAGAGGAATCTGATGGGGAAAATGCCTTCAAAAAAGCTTTAAGGAATATCCAATACAGAAAGAAACCTAATGGGGAAAAAATCATTCAAAAAAGCTTTAAGGAATACCCATTGGCACAGACCCGTAGTGACCATCAAGCCAAGTATGGCTTACAATGCTCCTGAAACTATCCTGCCCTATTGCTTTAATAGCTTGCTCTGCATTACGAAAGATTAATTTCTACACCTCCCTTACCATGTCCTGCCTGTCATGCAACATAATGGTGAGGAAAGGTTTAAGAAAACATTGAAAAATATAAAGGACAATGAGATTTTAAAAAGGAAAGGAAGATATGGCACAGGAACGGGGAAAACACACTTTCAGAAAGCATTAAATCAAAAATTCAAAACGAAATTGAAAAGTTGTCTATCTTTTCAATTTCTGTCATTCTTCTATGACAGATATTACAAGAGCAATATCTGTCATAGAAGAAAACAGGAAAAAGAAAACCCACAAAGAACATTGGATTTCCCTATGGCTTGATGAGTTTACCTAGAGAGTAACACTACCAAACACAGCAAGAAACGTTCAGGTTCGATCACCTGTCTGTGCTGAGTTTGCTGATTTTAGTCAGGACAGCAACTAAGTTGCTACAATTGGCTTCAGTACCTATGGGCAAGAGAGAGAAAGAATTTCCAGGGTTACCACTCCTAGGGCTCAATTTTAAGCTTAAATTGCGGGTGCAAGGTGGGGGGGGGCGCAAATTGCAAAAATGCAGAGTGGGTTCGGAAACCGGCTCCAACCCGCCAACTTCCGAGTTTTCCACAGACACACCTGTGCGCGCGCGGGCTTCCTGAATCCGGAAGTCCCGCCGGCAAATAAAGCTGGTGGGATGATAGTTAAAGAACCGAATGTACCTCATTGAGGTACTTACGGCAATTTACTTGTGACATATTAGGTAATTAGAACAATTTTTAATTCACCTGGGCGGCTTTCCCATGGCTTCCGATTCACACCTGGTGAAGGGCCGGATCAGGCAAAAATAAACAATATAAATTTTTTAAAAATTTGTGTGTGTCCCCCAACCCCAACAGGCAAATAGGCTCAACTAGCCAAGAGTGACCTGTGCCCATAGAACCATATCATAAGATATAGTTAACACCTTCAGGAGAGGAACTGAGAGGAAAACGTTGGTGAGGAAAATAAGGAAAACTAAGTCAAAAGCTGGAGACAAACAGTGAAGTAAGGTGAGGTCTAAAAAAAGCTATTGGAGATTTTCAGAGAGAGCTACATGTATGTTTAGACAGCTCAGAAAGACAGTCTGTTCAATAGCTGTACTACCATCAAACTGCTTCCTACAGGCCTGAATCACTTTGCACTGACAGTAAATGGGCCCACTCCAATGGCGGAAGTGCGGCAGAATAGGCACCAGTGACTTCTGATTCTGATGCTGCCGGAATATCTAGGGTCAGGGGAAAGACACCTCATTTGCAAAGATACAGTAGGCATCGGCGCCCCCAAGGGCGCATCTTAGGGGTGCTTGTCAGAGGTGGGCTGAGGGAAAAGCAATGCTGGCAAATTGCTTCCTGATCTGCCAGTGCCACTGGCCTGGGAATATTTTCCAGTTGTGTCCAAATGACCTTCTTTATAAGAGTGCCAATTTTAAAAGAAAGAGCTGGCACTTCAGGCCAGGACCCAGGCTCATCCCAGCATCCAGGGGACTCAGCAGTAAGGCTGCCAGCGCTAAGGAAATTCCCAACGTGGACATTCTTTTCCCCCTACCTCCGCCAGCTCTGACATTAGGGACCATGTTTGGGCTGGAATGAAGTTTCACCTCAACCAGGCCACTACCCAAATTTTTTTGTATTATAAAATCAATATAATCAGAAACATTTAAGTCTAAAGTATAAGTTATTCCTTTAAGATCCTGTGAAAAAAATATTGGAATTGGTACTTGCAGCATCCCCAGGGGTTTGTTGGTTTATTCAGCTGAATTTTGATATCCTATTAATACTGATGATAATAATATGTTCAATACTGATGATAATAAGAATGACGGTTATGTATAATATTGTACCATTATGATTACTGCTTTGTCATCTGAAAAATTACTTTGCCATTTAATAAATTGTGTCAGTGTGGTAACTAACAGAATTGTAATGGTTATGTTGAACAACAAAACAAAACCAATATTTTCAAAAATTCAGTAAGTTCCTTACTACTACACTTGTACAGTGAATATAGTTCACACTAAGCAATTTGGGTTTGTGTGGATTGGAAGTTAAGACCTTGCAGGCAAAATCTATGCATATAATTGTATTCCAGTAAAATAAGAATTAAACTCACGTTGATGAATTTTTTAACTTACAAAAGGATGACAGCTGTAAGACACAGTAATCATTTGTGTTTTACCTTGAAAAACATTTAGCTCCCTTGATGGCCTAGGGATACTGAGGCCAATTGTAACAATCCTATTGGGATCAAATAACTCAGCACAGAGAGTGGGACTGAACCTGAGACCATCCTGGTCTATATGATTCAGTAACATATCAAGCAGCGCATTCACCCACTAAACCATTGATGGAATTACCATTAATTAGAATCAAGTCTACTGTGTCAGAAAAATTGTTATGCAACATCCTTAATCAGAATTTCAGCTTAGTTCAGTGGTAGAACTCTGAGGTAGAAGGTTGTGAGTTCAAGCCCCAGTTTAGGATGCAAGCACATAATCTAGGCTGATGCGTTAATGCAGTACTGAGGGAGTGCTGCATTGTTGCAGGTACTGTCTTTCAGATGAGATGTTAAATCAAGATACTATCTGTCTGTACAAAAGTACAAAAGGACGTGAACGATCTCATGGCAGAAGAAGAGCAGAGAGTTCTCCCGGTGTCTTGGACAACATTCATTCCTTAACCAACATCATTTATCTCATTGCTATTCTTCGGACTTTGCTGTGTGTAAATTCGTTGCCAATGTTACAACAGTGACTACACTTCTAAAATTTTTATTTGTCTGTGTAGCATTTGGGACATTCTGAGAGAATGAAAGATGTGATATAAATGCAGGTTTTTTCTTTTTTCATGTGTGAGGATACGATTGGGTTCAAGATGGAGCAGAAAATAATGGTTCTTACCTAATTTTATGTGAAGTGGGTACTTTGGCAAGGTGGTGGGGGCGGTCAGCATTTATGATATGGTACCAAAATGTGGGTCAGTCTTCAGGAAAGGAGGGGAGAAAATCGGATTAGAAAATAAATAAACAAATAAAATTCTGTGCTCAGTTGCTGAATGAGTCATTCAAACCTCTCAACTATTAAATCCCTCTGATATTCACTGGTCCGAATCAAATTCACCTACTCAAAATGTTACCCAGTCCATTACTTTAGATAATGCACCACATACTGGAACATAAGCGATTATACTTTAATTATGCTGTAATTAAAAGAACAAATAACCTTTTTAAACATCTAATTGCCTTATACCATAACAAGATTAGTCTGTGATACGTGAGAACTAATTGCTTAAGGCACCTGTTAGCAGCGCAAGTTCTATGGTTCAACTGCTGTTCTTTTTTAATTGGGCCTTTTAAATCAGTGAGTTTGCATGTCAAGGTATGGGTTACACCATGCAATACCAACACATTCCTATGGTAAGGGAAATCCCATAACTCACAAATCAGGAAGTCAATGAATTACGAAGGGCTATCTCATATGTAGGGTAGTTTAAGCATTCCACTGTTACTAAGATGCCACGCAATCTCTAATTACACATATCTACTATTTGAATTATAATGGGTCCATTTTCACATCGAGGGCATTTAATACCCCTAAAGCAGCTTGTCACGAATTTCACCCAACACATTATACGAGTAATTCCGTGCTCGGGTGCTCCCAGCATTGGCTAACACTTGCAGAGAACGCTGGCCAAGAAACCACGGGGATGCAGTGCCCGAGTTTCTGTCCCTTTTATAGTAATGGATGGAAAATGAGGAACTGGTGCCCACAATGTCCCGGGCAGCCATTCCTGCTCGGAGTGCCAGGTCTGCCAAATCACACATCTAATGTTTTCAGGGAACCGCAGGTGAGAAATATCCGAGAAAGTAAAGGTCCGTGGGATCTCTTATTGATCGCCAGAGGTTGGCAAGTTTAACTCTTGGATATTGATCCATCCTCACAAACTCAGGACCTACCATGGTCAAGGCAGAGAAGTCACATTCTCAGGTGACAATCTCTTGGTCCTAGGAGCGCAGAAACGATCAATATCTCTTTGCACGAAGAATGGTTAGAAAGTGGAATTCTTTGCCTCAAACCATTGCTGAAGCAGAGTCCTCGGTCTCGGAATTGGTTTGCGCCGACAGGCCGGGTATGCCCAAGACCCACCCGATATTGGGCCTCGGGCCTCACTCACATCAAAACGGCGAGCTGTAGATGTCTGCTGGGCATCTCCAGGCAGTTTGCTGGCGTAGACCATTTGATTTTTGGCCTTCAGGTAGGTCCTGGACGCGGGGAGTAAGTGATAGGGAGGGAGGGTAATCAATCGGGAGAGAGGGTGTTGCCTGGAGGGTAGGGAAGCGATCAGGAGGAACGGGGATGTCCGGGAGGATGGGTAAGCGATCGGAAGGGAGGGGGTGACCGGGAGGGGAGGCAGCGATCGGGATGAAGGTCACCGTAAGTTCGGCAGAAGGTCAGTGGAAACCCCCTTTACAAATCTATCCGGGTTTACCTCTGATCTTTCACCGAAGTTACGGTCTCCAGTCAGAAGACCCCCATAAGAAGTTCCAATCAAACTTGGACTTTTTGATTTGTACACCTCAGCTATATGTTGCTTTGACCAATGAGGCAATGGAACAGCCCAGTAAAGAGAACTTGGATTTTTGAGAAATGGGCAAGTTGAAGGACAATATAATGTCATCTTTATTTAAAAGATCCACCTGAGCATTGAGCAGTCCTACAGCAGGAGAAAACAATTTGCCCTTTTACAATACTTTTTACATAATGAAACATCCCAAGGCATTTTACAGACTGGTTGGGGGATTTGAGCAGGAAGAGGAAGAGAAATTAAGGGAAGTGGCTGAAAACATCGTCAGAGAGGTAGGTGTTGAAGAGGTTTTGGAAGCAATGGGAGAGAAGTAGCAAGATGAAGCAGATTAGAGAACAGAATGCCAGAGTGCAGGGGCACGGTAGCTGAAAGGGAAGAGTCATATTGTAGACCAGAGTGGGAAGATTGGTGGGTGTGTTTTGGAATGCAGGATTGGAGAAGATTGCAGAATTAAGAGGAGTAAGGACATGGAGGAATTAGAAATTGAGAACAAGGATGCGTTAGGGGATAAATGGAATCAATGAACACCGGCAAGGAAGGGTGGAGAGAATAGATAAAATGTACATAGCATGTAATAGTATGCTCACACACATCAAGTGGTGAGACAATCTGCTATCTACTGAAGAGTCATCCTAGGACTGAGAGGCCCTCAAACAAGGCCACCTGGGTCCCAAGAGTCATGTGATGCCACAGCACAGTCAAACACCACTGCCATCCCTGGCTGTCACCTCAATATAGTGGCAGGATAGGTTTTAGAACCAAACAGAGAGCCACCATCAGTAGGCACAGTGGTAATCAGAAGCTGCTGTTGCAAATATATATTTGTACAGTGAGCCACTTTGTGACACGGGAGTTAGAAATCTGTCTGGGCCGGTAGTGCAAAACGAGTATCGAATCGACCATCTGATATTCACTTCCATTGAGTTAAATAGACCTGAGTATCAGCTGCTGAGTATAACAGGGATGAGAGGGTTGTCTCCTATGAGGAGAGATTGAGTAGAATAATAACATAAGAACATAAGAAATAGGAGAAGGAGTAGGCCAATCGGCCCCTCGAGCCTGCTCCGCCATTCAATAAGATCATGGCTGATCTGATCCTAATCTCAAATCTAAATTCATGTCCAATTTCCTGCCCGCTCCCCGTAACCCCTAATTCACTTTACTTCTAGGAAACTGTCTATTTCTGTTTTAAATTTATTTAATGATGTAGCTTCCACAGCTTCCTGGGGCAGCAAATTCCACAGACCTACTACCCTCTGAGTGAAGAAGTTTCTCCTCATCTCAGTTTTGAAAGAGCAGCCCCTTATTCTAAGATTATGCCCCCTAGTTCTAGTTTCACCCATCCTTGGGAACATCCTTACCGCATCCACCCGATCAAGCCCCTTCACAATCTTATATGTTTCAATAAGATCGCCTCTCATTCTTCTGAACTCCAATGAGTAGAGTCCCAATCTACTCAACCTCTCCTCATATGTCCGTCCCCTCATCCCCAGGATTAACCGAGTGAACCTTCTTTGTACTGCCTCGAGAGCAAGTATGTCTTTTCTTAAGTATGGAGACCAAAACTGTATGCAGTATTCCAGGTGCGGTCTCACCAGTACCTTATAAAACTGCAGCAATACCCCGCCCTGTTTTTATATTCTATCCCCCGAGCAATAAAAGCCAACATTCCGTTGGCATTCTTGATCACCTGCTGCACCTGCAAACTAACTTTTTGATCTTCTTGCACTAGGACCCCCAGATCCCTTTGTACTGCAGTACTTTCCAGTTTCTCGCCTTTAAGATAATAACTTGCTCGAATGGGCCAATACTCTCTGGAGTTTAGAAGAATGAGGGATGATCTCATTGGAACATATAAAATTCTTAGAGGGCTTGACAGGGTAGATGCTGAGAGGTTGCTTCCCCTGGCTAGAGAGTCTAGAACTAGGGAGCGTACTCTCAGGATAAGGGGTCAGACATTTAGGACCAAGATGAGGAGGAATTTCTTCACTCAAACTGTTGTGAATCTTTGGAATTTTCTACTCCAGAGGGCTGTGGCTACTGAGTCGTTGAGTATATTCAAGGCTGAGTTAGATTTTTGGATTCCAAGGGAATCAAGGGATATGGGGTCGGGCGGGAAATTGGAATTGAGGCCAAAGATCAGCCATGATTTTATTGAATGGCCGACCAGTCTCGAGGGGCCATATGGCCTACTCCTGCTCCTAGTCCTTATGTTCATATGTAACGGGCGGCCAATGCAATACCACTCGTTTAGCGCCCAGGACGAGTTTCTGCCTCGTGGAGTCCATTCTTCTGTTTTTTGCATTTCAGAGAATGTTTAAAGGTCAGTTTGCAACAGGAAATGGAGTTCCTTCTATTCCTCCTTACTGAACCATCGCCTCCTTAAACAGGCCTCGTCTGAGACTTCATCCAGGGGGCGGTGTTTTGTGTATGCCCTGGTAGACGGGTACCTCTTAGTTGATCTTTCTCTCCTTTGGTCTGACCTTATTCTGCTTGTCTCCCTCACCTCCTCTTCTTCCTGCTTCTGTCCTGTCTTCATTACAAGGACATATATGGGAAGGACCACAGTGAATCCCATGGCAAGGGCTCCAAGGGATCTCAAACAGCTGAGACACCGTTTACAGAATCCTCTCCAAGTCGCAAAGCTGAGAAAAGAGTTTTCTAATCGCTTCAGTTGAAGCTGTTAAAAAAGAACTGTTCTCCTATTTATCTTGCCCTCAATTGGAAAAGAAACTCAGAAATCCTGGGGGGATTTTAACTGGGAACGGGTTTCGCACAAGCAAGGGATGGGGTAAGCATCAAACCCCACCTCTCTGATGTCATCATCTTGAGGCCCGAAATATTTTAAGCCCAGGGCCTTACTTACATCCCATTGCCTATATCCTAACTCACACTGAGTCCCATTCACCCATCACCCCTGTGCTCGCTGGCTTACATTAACTCCCGATCCGGCAAGACCTTGGTGTTAAAATTCTCAGCCTTGTTTTCAAATTCCTCCATGACCTTGCCCTCCCTATCTCTGTAACCTCCTCCAACCCTACAATCCTTCGAGATCTCTGCGCTCCACCAATTCTGGCCTTTTGTGCGTTCCAGCATTGCCCCAGCATTGGCGGCCTTGCCTTCAGCTGCCTAGGCTCTAAGCTCTGAAATTCCCTCCCTAAACCTCTCCGCCTCTCTACCTCTATCTCCTCCTTTAAGATGCTCCTTAAAACTTGCCTCTTTCACCTGTCCTTATATCTCCTTATGTGGTTCAGTGTCAGATTTTGTTTGATAACGCTCCTCTAAAGTGCCTTGGGACATTTTACTATGTCAAAGGTGTTATATAAATATGCAAGTTGCTGTTGTTGGTGGTGGTGGTGGCCAGTTGCCTGCCCAAAATGGGATTAAAGTGACTGCTGGCCAGCTGACGAAGATCAGGTGGTCCAGAGGCCATCTGCTAGTGCACAGGTAAAGTGTGGTGGAGGGTTTCTGCAGGGTCTCACATGAGGAGGGAGGCAGCCCAGGGAAGCAGACTCCTGTTCCTCCTGGATCCACTAAGAAAAATTTAACACTTACTTTAGAAGGCCTTTTCCTCCAACGGACCAGGTTTCACTGAGCGGGGCGACTGTGTTAGGCATCCCGCTCAGTCGGCAGTTAAAATGCCATCAGGTTCCTAATGACGTCATCGGACCCCAATATGCGGGTGCCTCGACTGCCTACGTAGGGGGCCCAGTTAAGATGGCGGCGGGCGGGAATAGAGCGGGAACTGAGTGGTAAGTTTTTGGAGGCGATTTTAACTGTGTGGCTGATCAGTTCCTGCTGGGCGGGGTATTAAAATTCCACCCCCGCCACCGTTATATGGTGAGAAAAACAATCTTCCATTAACAGTAAAAGAATCCTAATGTTGCATCTTGGGGAATTATGCACACTGCACATGCTCAGATTGCAGCACCTCCCTCAAGCTCTGTGTGAAAGCTGTAGGAAAAATATGAAGTTTAAGCCTAGGCTCTTGAAAGAAGCTGAGGTCTTCAAGTAAAGTGTTAATTAAGGTACCTAAAGACTCGAATATCATTTTTTTTTAGAGAAACTTAATTATGTTAATGTTAATTTTTAAAGTTTTTATTGTGTTTACAACCATTTTTTTGAGATGTCACTGGTGGAGATGTACTGGCTTTTTTGGGACTGGTAGCCTTTAGATTTTAGGAGGAAGGAAATATAGCTTTGAGGTGCTGGGAAAGAAAAAAACTGGACAAGATGATTTCTGGATGAAAAGGATATAGTAGCCATTGAGTATGAGCAGCAGTGTTAGTTGCACTACAGCTTGAGAATTTGTTGTGTTGTAATGTTCAAGAACCATAATGGAAAAAAACCAGTCAGTTTCTTTGTGATTATTAAGAAGTTATTAGACGAATCTCACCATGGAATGATTTAATCAGCCATAACTGCTGCACATTCTTGTTCGGATGGAAATTAAGGAAATGTTGCAGTCGGGAGATTTCCCTCTGGGGTCCAGAACAAAATGTTTGCATGGCCTAGGTAACCAAGAAAACTTCACCATGAAATCAGTTATATATTCATCATATATAAATCATATGCTTTGTTAAGCAGATCAGGAAGGAATAGCTTGAACAGTAGCAATGCAAAAACAGCTTCCTACAGTCAGCTTTGTAGCATTTGTGACCCAGATGCCAAATTGCTCTATTAATATTCTCCATTAATCTAGATCTTGCATATTGCCATCATTGACACCTGAGGCTTTGTTATTTTTGACGATGATGTGCAAACGTTCGTAGCAAGTTGGAAACATTGATCAATTGTCAGCGGGATGTAAAGGAAAATGTTCATCTGCTTCCCCAGGTACAATTGAGCATGACAGGGTGAACACAATGAATGATAAATTGGATTGTCATATATCATCTTGTTTTCATTAACTAAAGATTAAAGTGATGCTAATCGTTTCTTTGAAAATGTGAACCGAACAGCGTATGTATTTTTAACAGTGCTTATTTTGTTAACTTATTTCTCTGACTTCCACACTTTGCTGTCTGAAATTATTTCTTTGCATAATACATTTGCTTACGGTCAATTTTCTGCATAAATTTCATCCGCTGCTAAACTCAACATTCGTGTGTTAAACTATTTATTTGTAAATAATTGTGCAGCAAATCACACAAATATGCCCCAAATGTAACGTTATGGTGTAAATTTTCAAATTATCCCCCAGGTATTAAACTGGTGTAGTGGATCTGTTGCATGTTATGGGAAATTGGAAATGAAAATATTATACCCTTGTGTTTACCCAGAAGTGTGAAGTGATACATTTTGGTAGGAAGAATGAAGAGAGGCAATATAAACTAAATGGTACAATTTTAACTGAGTTGGGGGTGTATGTACACAAATCTTTGAAGGTGGCAGGACAATTTGAGAAGGCTGTTAAAAAAGCATATTGGATCCTGGGGTTTAGTAATAGAGGCATAGAGTACAAAAGCAAGGAAGTTATGCTAAACCTTTATAAAACAGTGGCCAGGCCTCAGCTGGAGTATTGTGTTCAATTCTTATGTTCAACCACACTTTAGGAAGGGTGTCAAGGCCTTAGAGAGGGTGCAGAAGAGATTTACTAGAATGGTACCAGGGATGAGGGACTTCAGTTATGTGGAGAGACTGGAAAGGCTGAGGTTGTTCTCCTTAGAGCAGAGATGGTTAAGAGGAGATTTTATAGAGGTGTTCAAAATCATGAACGGTAGAAACTATTTCCAATGGCAGAAGGGTTGGTAACTAGAGGACACAGATTTAAAGTGATTGGCAAAAGAACCAGAGGCGACATGAGGAAACATTTTTTTACGAAGCGATTTGTTATGATCTGGAATGTACTGCCTGAAAGGGTGGTCAAAGCAGATTGAATAATGACTTTCAAAAGGGAATTGGATAAATACTTGAAGGGAAAAAAATTTCAGGGTTATGGGAAAGAGAGGGGAGTGCGACTAATTGGATAGCACTTTCGAAGAGCCAGCACAGGCACGATGGGCCAAATGGCTTCTGTGCTCTATCATACTATGAATCTATAAAATCGGGTAGTTTCTGTAATGGGCGGCCAATTAGCAACACCAGCTTCGTGCCCGGATGGCAATTTGAAAGCCTACCTCTTTGTCCTTTTAAACAGGATTGCTTCTTTTATACTGATGTAGAAGGTGCTGTACTTTATATCATCATTCATTTTGCAAAAATGAATTTTGATTCTGTTATTTGCATCCCAACCCTGTGACCTCCACCATCCAGAAAGGCAAGGGCAGCAGGCACATGAGAATGCCACCACTTCCAAGTTCCCCTTCAGATCACGCACCACTCCAACTTGAGAGATATATTGGCCGTTCCTTCATGGTCGCTGGGTTAAAATCCTGGAACTCCCTGCCTAACAGCATTATGAGAGCACGTTCATCACACGGACTGCAGTGGTTCAGGAAGAAAGCCCGCCATCACCTTCTTAAGGGCAGCTGGGGATGAGCAATAAATGACGGCATTGCTAACAATGCCCACAACCCCAGAATGATTTTTAAAAAAATTTGTCTGGTAAAAATGCATGCTTCTTCATTTTGTAGTACGGACTGTAAAGTTCAATTCAATTTAACATTTAATGTCAGTTACATTGCATGTTCGGCCTGACAATTCTGTAATGCCAAACATAATCAGCAGGACCCGAGCTACGTTACAAATCATACTTTCCTACCGAGAGAGAGAGCTCTGTGCATTCCACTCCCCCTCCCCCCACCCCCTTGGAAGTATTTTTTAGGGTGCAATTATATCCCTCAGCTTCTGCACCGAGCGCCTTCTCACCCTCTGTGATTTCAACCTCCATCTCAACTCATCACGCTCTCTCTCCCCTGAATTCATTGCCCGCTTAGCCTCTTTAATCTCTCCCTCCATATAAACTCCCTGACCCATATTCGCGGCCGCCCCCTTGACCTTGCCATCCCACGTGGCCTCTCAACTCCCGTTGTGTCAATCATGGGTAAGGCCATCTTTGATCACTTCCTTGTATCCCTCTCCACCCACATCCTCCATCCCCCTCTCAATCCCACTTCCTTCTGTGTCTGCCCCTGGAAAAAACTCTCCCCCAGGTCACTTACAACTGCACTTTCAAATTCCCAACTGTCTAACCTTTGGCCCTCCATACACCATGACATTTCTGCAGCTACCGATCTGCTCAATCACACCCTCATCTCCAGCTTTGATGCCTTTGTCCCTATTAAAATGATTACTCTCTCTCACCCTGGTCAATCCTCCTGGGACGGAGCTAATCTTGGCTCCCTTAAGTCAAAGGGATGCAGATTTGAACGTTTATGGCTGACAACTGGTTTAGCCTTTCATCGCCAGATCTGGCTGGACCACATAAAGCACTATCAGATCCTGCTCTCCTCTGCCAAAACTGCTCAGTATTCCAGGATTATCCTGGAATGCAAAGATAATCCCGGCTTCTCTTCACTACATACCGTCTTCTTAAACCCCTCTCCCCTGCCCCCTCCACCCTCACCTCCAATGAAAAGTGCGAGGAGCTCATGGACTTCTTTGTCACTAAGGTTGAGATCATCTGTTCAGCTGCCTCTGCCATTTCCCTCCCTTCGCCTAGACCACCAAGCCAAATTCCCCCTATGGTTCCCCCCTGCCCTAGCCCCGAACTCGCATCTTTCTCTAGTTTCTCTCCTATCTCTCCTCGTGCCCTCTTCGAGCTCATCTTGACCATGAGACTCACCTCCTGCTCCCTCATCCCTATTCCCTCTAAACTGCTGACTACCCAAATTCCCTTCCTGGCCCCCATGTTAGCTGATATTGTTAACGGTTCCCTCTTCTCCGGTACTGCCCCCCTCCCTTTCAAATCTGCCATCATCACCCTCCTCCTCAAAAAGCCCACACTTGACCCCTCTGTCCTTGCAAACTACCGCCCCATCTCCAACCTCCCTTTCCTCTTCAAGGTCTTGAATGAGTCGTCACCTCCCAAATCCGTGACCATCTTTCCTGCAACTCCATGTTTGAATCCCTCCAATCAGGTTTCCGCCCCTGCCACTGTACTGAAAAAGCCCTTATCAAAGTCATAAATGACATCCTATGTGACTGTGACAGTGGTAAACTATCCCTCCTCATCATTCTTGACCTGTCTGCAGCCTTTGACATAGTTGACCACACCATCCTCCTCCAATGCCTCTCCTCCGTTGTCCAGCTGGGTGGGACTGCGCTCTCCTGGTTCCATTCTTATTTATCCAGTCGTAGCCAGAGAATCATCTGCAATGGCTTCTCTTCCTGCTCCCGCACTGTTACCTCTGGAGTCCCCCAAGGAACTATCCTTGGCCCCCACCCATTTCTCATCTACATGCTGCCCCTCGGCGACATCATCCGAAAACACGACAGATTCCACATATACGTTGACGACACCCAGCTCTACCTCACAACCACCTCCCATGACCCCTCCACTGTCTCTCATTTGTCACATTGCTTGTCTGACATCCAGTACTGGATGAACAAAAGATTCCTCCATCTAAATATTGGGAAGACCGAAGCCATTGTCTTTGGTTCCTGCCACAAACTCCGTTCCCTAGCCACCGACTCCATCCCTCTCCCTGGCCACTGTCTGAGTCTGAACCAGACTGTTGGCAACCTTGGTGTCCTATTTGACCCTGAGATGAGCTTCCGACCACATATCTGCTCCATCACCTGCCTCAGCTTATCTGCTGCTGAAACCCTCATCCATGTTACCTCCAGACTGGATTATTCCAATGATCTCCTGGCTGGCCTCCTATTTTCCACCCTACATAAACTTGAGCTCAACCAAAACTCTGCTGCCCATATCCTAACTCGCACCAAGTCTCGTTCTCCCATCACCCCTGTACTCGCTGACCTATATTGGTTCCCCATCCGGGAATGCCTCAATTTTAAAAATTCTCATCCTTGTTTTCAAATCCCTCCATAACCTCGCCCCTCCCTATCTCTGCAACCTCCTCCAGTCCTACAACCCTCCGAGATCTCTGTGCTCCTCCAATTCTTGTCATTTGCACATCCCTGATTTTCTTCACTCCACCATTGGCGGTCGTGCCTTCAGCTGCCTCGGCCCTAAGCTCTGGGATTCCCTCCCTAAACCTTTCCGCCTCTCCACCTCTCCCGCCTCCTTTAAAACGCTCCTTAAAACCTACCTCTTTGACCAAACTTTTGGTTATTTGTCCTAATACCTCCTTATGTGGTTTGGTGTCAAATTTTGTTTGATAATGCTCCTGTAAAGTGCCTTGGGACGTTTTACTACGTTAAAGGCGCTTTATAAATGCTGTCGTTGATGTTGTTGTTGTCTGTATTGATATTGATATGAAAACTGTCTGCACTTTGCCTTTATGGCCTGATAGTGATTCAGGCTCTCAGGTTCAGGAGAGAGTTCTACGCATGCATGCGTACAAAGCTCCACTCCAGCAAGTAAATTTTAAACAATAACATGCATTTATTATAGCACCTTCAATGTAAAAAAATGTCCCAAGATCGTTCACACAAACTTAACCAACAAAAAAATGCGACAAGCCAAAGAATGAGATACCAGGAGGGGTCAAAGTTGGGTCAAAGAGGTGGGTTTTAAGCAGGGCCTTAAAGGAGAAGTGGGAGGTGGAGAGGGGAGATTGTTTAGGGAGAAAATTTCAGAGCGTGGAGCATAGGAAACTCAGGGTACGGCTGTCAAGAGTGGGATGAAGTGAGGGGGATGCATAAGAGGTCAGAGTCGGAGGAACAGAGAGCTTAGGAGATTGGGCTCCAAGGGCTGGGGAAGGTTACAGAGGTAAGAAGGGGCAATGGATGTAGATTTGAATTTTAAATTTGAAGTTTTGGGGGACCGTGAGCCAATGCAGCTCAGTGAGGACAGGAGTGATAGGTGAGCGGGGTTTGGGGCAGAATAGGATATGGGCAGCAGACTTTTGGATGAGGTGAAGTTTACGGAGGCTGGAGGCTGGGAGGATGGCCAGGAGAGCCTTGGAATAGTTGAGTCTGGAGGTGCCAAAGGCATGGTTGAGGGTTTCAGCAGTAGATAGATAGATATAGGGTGGAGGCAGGTAATGTTACATAGTAAGTAGGTGGTTTTTGCGATGGCGAGGATATGGTGTTGGAAGCTCAGCTCAAGGTTGAATAGAATGCTGAGGTTGCAAAGAGTCTCTTTCAGCCTGAGACAGTGGCAAGAGAGGGGAATGGAACCAGTTGCAATGGTATGGAGTTTGTGGCAGGGGCGGGGGAGGGTGGGTGGGGCGAAGCAATGGCTTTGGTCTTCCTGATATTCAGCTACAGGAAATTGTAGCTTATTCAAGACTGGACGTCGCATAGGCAGTCTGACAACACAGCGAGAGTGGAAGGTTGAGAAAGGTAATGGAGAGGTAGAGCTACCTATCTGTCTATCTGTCAATCTACCTGTCGCATCTGTCCATGACAGAATTGGTGGGACTGACCACTGCACAGTCCTT
Organism: Heptranchias perlo; assembly: GCF_035084215.1. Lineage (NCBI taxonomy): Eukaryota > Metazoa > Chordata > Chondrichthyes > Hexanchiformes > Hexanchidae > Heptranchias > Heptranchias perlo. Next base: position 8,644,761 of record NC_090337.1, read on the forward strand.
GTGGAGATGAAGTCCCGTATTCACTCTGAGGATTCCGTCCATCATGTTGTGCGACACTACCACCGTGGTAAATGGGATAGATTCAGAACAGATCTAGCAGCTCAAAACTGGGCATCCATGAGGTGCTGTGGGCCATCAGCAGCAGCAGATTTGTATTTCACCACAATCTGTAACCTCATGGCCCAGCATATCCGTCACAGTGGCATTACCATCAAGCCAGGGGATCAACCCTGGTTCAACGAGGGGTGTGGAAGAGCATTCCAGGAGCAGCACCAGGCATACCTAAAAATGAGGTGCCAACCTGGTGAAGCTTCAACACAGGACTATATGCATGCTAAACAGTGGAAGCAGCATGCTATAGGCAGAGCTAAGTGATCCCACAAACAATGGATCAGGTCAAAGCTCTGCAGTTCTGCCACATCCAGTCATGAATGGTGGTGGACAATTAAACAACTAATGGGAGGAGGAGGCTCTGTAAACATCCCCAACCTCAAAGATGGCAGAGCCTAGCATGTGAGTGCAAAAGACAAGGCTGAAGTGTTTACAACCATCTTCAGCTAGAAGTGCCGAGTGGATGATCTATCTCGGCCTCCTCCCGATATCCCCACCATCACAGAAGCCAGTCTTCAGCCAATTCGATTCACTCCACATGATATCAAGAAATGACTGAGTGCACTGGATACAGCAAAGACTATGGGCTCCGACAACATCCCGGCTGTAATGCTGAAGAGTTGTGCTCCAGAACTAGCTGCGCCTTCTAGACAACTGCTCCAGCAAAGCTACAACACTGGCATCTATCCGACAATGTGGAAAATTGCCGAGGTATGTCCTGCCCACAAAAAGCAGGACAAATACAATCTGGCCAATTACCACCCCATCAGTCCATTCTTAATTATCAGCAAAGTGATGGAAGGTGTCGTCGACAGTGCTATCAAGCGGCACTTACTCACCAATAACCTGCTCACCGATGCTCAGTTTGGGTTCCGCCAGACCTCATTACAGCCTTGGTCCAAACAGAGGTGAAGTGAGAGTGACTGCCCTTGACATCAAGGCAGCATTTGACCGAGTGTGGCATCATGGAACCCGAGTAAAATTGAAGTCAGTGGGAATCAGGGAAAACTCTCCAGTGGCTGGAGTCATACCTAGCACAAAGGAAGATGGTAGTGGTCGTTGGAGGCCAATCATCTCAGCCACAGGACATCACTTCAGGAGTTCCTCAGGGCAGTGTTCTAGGCCCAACCATCTTCAGCTGCTTCATCAATGACCTTCCCTCCCACATAAGGTCAGAAGTAGGGATTTTCACTGATGATTGCACAGTGTTCAGTTCCATTCGTAACCCCTCAGATAATAAAGTAGTCCGTGCCCGCATGCAGCAAGACCTGGACAACATCCAGGCATGGGCTGATAAGTGGCAAGTAACATTCACGCCAGACAAGTGCTAGGCATTGACCATCTCCAAGAAGAGAGAGTCCAACCACCTCCCCTTGACATTCAACGGCATTACCATTGCCGAATCCCCCACCATCAACATCGTGGGAGTTACCATTGACCAGAAAGTTAACTGGACCTGCCACATAAATACTGTGGCTACAAGAGCAGGTCAGAGGCTGGGTATTCTGCGGCGAGTGACTCACCTCCTGACTCCCCAAAGCCTTTCCATCACCTACAAGGCACAAGTCAGGAGTGTGATGGAATACTCTCCACTTGCCTGGATGAGTGCAGCTCCGACAACACTCAAGAAGCTGGACACCATCCAGGAAAAAGCAGCCTGCTTGATTGGCTCCCCATCCACCAACTTAAACATGCACTCCCTCCACCACTGGCACACCCTGGCTGTATTGTGTACCATCTACAAGATGCACTGCAGCAACTCACCAAGGCTTCTTCGACAGCACTTCCCAAACCCGCGACCTCTACCACCTAGAAGGACAAGAGCAGCAGGCACATGGGATCTCCACCACCTGCACATTCCCCTCCAAGTCACACACCATCCTCACTTGGAAATATATCGTTCCTTCATCGTTGCTGGGTCAAAATCCTTACCTAACAGCACTGTGGGAGTACCTTCACCACACGCACTGCAGCAGTTCAACAAGGCGGCTCACCACCACCTTCTCAAGGGCAATTAGGGATGGGCAATAAATGCCGGCCTTGTCAGCGACGTCCACATCCCATGAATGAATTTTTAAAAAAACGCTGTGTGTCATCAGTATTGTAAGCACACTGGGACCAATACCCTGGCAGGAATCTTTACCAAGGGCATCAAATGAATCCTTAACCTCTTCACTCTTCACCAGTACAGATTGTATTAACACTTACACAACCAACCTATCCATTAGGATATGAACAACCTCTAGGTAAATGATTTGACCCCTTCCTGCCAAATTATCAAAGAAGAAGCCAGCCAACAAGTCAGGAACTAACAATCTTTATTAATCTCAATATCATAATTAGCAGCATGTGAACTTAAACATTGAGAATGCAAATAATTAGTAGATAGGGTAGCTGATGATATGAATAGCACTTTACAAGGACAGCTCAGTTATGTCACAGTAATTCAGCATTAACTGCTTGTTGATTATAACGTTACAGTTGAGCTGAGATTGGTGAGATTAATTTAGGATTAGACTCCTTAGATAGCTGACAAGTTAGCAGCTTTAGATAGCCAAGTCTATTGGATAGATTAAAGTCTATATGCTTGTAGTTAGCAGTGTTTCCCAAGCTTAGACAACCATGCCCTTGTGCTGGCGTAGTTGAGCTGGTTGCCTCACCTTCTTCTGCGATGATGGCCTTACCTTTCTGGAACATCAGAATGATGCATCTCTGTCTCTGGAGGTGCTTTCCGTTCCTCTTGGCTCCTGGGTAAATCTACCTCATACACGGATAGCTGTAACTGGACTTGCTGGTTTAAATCTCATTTCCCTTGATCTCAGGTAAACTTGTCCATCTAAGTGACACACTTAAAGCTCCCTATGTCTGGATGGTACAGATGTACAATTTAAATTCTGTCACCTCTCTGTCTATCAGAAATGCACTTTCTGTCTTTTCCAGAGACACCCTTCTACATACACTAGAGAAAGAACACCTACTACAAGAATGCTAAAAGAACAAGAACTAAGAACTAACTGAAACTGTTTTAGTGTCAAATTCATCGTCTTATGTAACCTTGATTTTATTGACCAATCCGAGTGACATGCATTAGACAAGTTCACCTCTTTTCATGTCAATCACCTCAAACAGTCAATTTGGTACCCCTAGATGACCTTCAAGTAAATGAGGCATCAGTACCTCGACATGCCAGGTCGTGCTTTTACTTCCTCGCTTCTCAATTTCTCTCTAACAAAAAGTCTTACACAGGCCCAGATAAGGCATGCAATATTCACATCTCCCTAACGAGCAACCTCCAGGCCTGTGGCCTTGATGCTTATGTCTTCTATCAGTGGTAAGGAATGTTTTGTTTATATAACCCTTCATGGTATAATTAGCATTAGCAATAGCTCTTTCCTTTCCCAGCATTCAATCTAAATACTGACTCCATTTTGGGGGCAAATTTAAGGCAATTTTTAGGACATTTCTGCAATAGCATATATATAGGGACTCCATATTTAAGTATTATGTCCCCAAGTGGAAGCATTTAGATGAGAAAAAGGAGGGGGCCTAGGATAGATCTTTGAAGCAACTCTGGAGGATAATGATGCATTGGGCAGGAAGAGAAGCCACTGCTGAAGATGCTCTGGCTGCAATCAGATAGGTAAGAGTGAAACTAAGTAAGGGTAGTCCCACAGAGATGGACAACGGAGGAGAGGCATTGTAGAAGGATTGTGCAGTTGCTTGTATCAAAGGCTGCAGAGGGATCAAGGGGGATGAGAAAGGACAATGCACTGCAGTCATAGAGGATGTCATTTGTGACTTTGGTTAGGGCCATTTCAAAGCTGTGGCAAAGGTGGAAACTTGTTTGGCGAGATTCAAACAGGGAATAGATGGAAAGATGATCAAGGATTTAGGAGGCAACAACATTGGAGAGGAAAGGGAGATTGGAGATGGAGTGATAGTTTGCAAGGACAGAGAAGGTCAAGAATGGGTTTTTGAGAAGGTCGTGATGGTGAAGACATTGAAAGAGAGGAGGACAGTACCTGAGAAGAGGGATCCATTTACAATGTCAGCAGTGATAGGGACACTATAATTGGCCTTGATGTTGATGGACTAGGCAGGTGAAAAAATTAGGCAAAGTTCCCAAGCCTGATCATTATCAGGTGACTGCAGCTAGAAAGTGTACATCTGTGGACATCATGGAGGGATAGGATTTGTCTCAGCCCCTCTCGTGGCCCAAGAATTATGTGGAATATGCAGCACAGGAACTGTCCATTCAGCATTTATATTCCACACAAGTCTCCTCCCACACTAATTACCTCTTCCCATCCTGCTCCAACATCTCTTGTGTACAAGAGCTTGCACACAATCGCTGTCCAGACGTACATGTGAGGAAAGGTCGCTTATGCATGGTACTAGAGTGTACTCAGTGTCTATGGAACTGCACCCCAGAATGGACGCCTTCAGATGAGAATTGGAGAGGTGAAAAACATTTAGAAATATACCTTAAAAGGGACTTTTTCCTTTTCATAACCTAAATAACAGAGAACCTTAAATTTTTTCATCTTTTTTGAAACCATTCTATCAAAGAAACATAACTTCAAAACAATGATATACAATATGTACCATTCTGGATAGAACATTCAAAATCAATGTATGGACTGTTTTTTGTATAATACTATAGCAAATCAGACAAAAATACTTGTGCAATATTTATGAGTTTAGTAAGTTTTCAATCTATTCTGTGTGAAGAACCCACTGCAAATACTGTCACACTTTCAGGCGCCCTTGCAAGTATTCACACACTCCTAGTGAATCCTACAAACATTGCACACACCTCTGGAGACCCTCTGCAACTATTGAGACACTTCCAGGCAGCCCCAGCAAATTTTGACATGTCCCCAGTGACCCCTTCCAAATATTGATACCCTCTGTGGGCCCTCTTTATATACTGGTAAACTTCCAAGGAACTTTAACAAATATTGGCACACTCTGGGGGGCCCCTGCAAATAGTAATGTGCTCTTGCAGATAATTAACTTAATGACAGAAAGTGTGACAGTTCTCCAAGGGAAAACAGTTTCGTCACTGCCAAAATGTTTTTTTATTAATGTACAACAGAAACAATCAACTAATAAGTCAGCAACTACAGATTAGAAATGACCTCACAGGCCATTTGCAGACCAGATAGAGTCCAAGGTAAACTATGAATACTTGATGAGGGATTTGGCTCTTTTCTCATTACAGGAAAGCAAATAGTTACTAAAATAATAGAAAAAGCAATTGGACTTGAAGCAAATATAATTGAACAGAATGGAGAGCAAACATATGATTAGGTGCATGAATGTTACATCAGAAGAAGGGAGAGGAAATTTCATAACACAGAATTAAGTAAAGGGGGGATGGACAGAATTTGCTGTCAAAATGACGGTGAGGCTAATGGAGCTGACCATTATTTATGCGCAAATTGTGCAGCGACTTCAGGCGAGGGCGGTTGTGCGGTTAAACATGGAAATCCAGAAATTGCTGTCTGAGATGTGCCACTCTGCCTTTAGCTTCGCAAAAATGGCATCTCACTGTCTGCCTCACCATTGAAATGCATTGCATGGCGTTAAGTTCATGTATTTGCATGGTAGATATGAAATAATCTCGCCACAGAAAGTTAAGTCAAGTCAATTCAAGTTAAGTACCCATTTAACGATGTGATAAGTGTTAATTAATGCCAGTCAACCTCTCTGGCACTGAAAATTAACTATTATAAGTGTTGGAGATTTTTTTTAACTTTTTCTTTCTGTCTTTTAATCCAATCTTTCTTTCCCTCTCTTTATTTCTCTTTCTATACCTGATTTGACATTGAATTCACCATTCTAACTTACACTTCCTTCTCGGTCCATGTGCTGTTAATTTCACAATCCTTCAATCTGATTGGTTAAGGAGATACACAGTTGCTTGCCCTGTTCGCTCAGATCCCAGATGCCCTGTAGAGGGTGCCACACCGTTTCCATCTCGCACCCCCAGCAACTTGTGGCATAAAATATCATCGAGATTAAAAGGGCAAGGGAAAGTCTAACTAAGGGCAGGCACAATTCATTGCCCTGCTACAGCAAATGCTGGGCCAGTGTATTTTGGAGCAGGCTTGATGGACCAACTGGTCTTTTCCTGCCCATCAATTTCGCATGTTTGTATGTGACTGAAATATCTGCTAATGCTATGCTGGACTTCACTGTATAAAATTACATGTTAGGGTTAAACTATCTGCTAATATTGGGATAATAATTTGTCTGATTGCTATTTTTTGAAAATCAGTGGACAGCTTCTTAAAGAATGGGGCAGATTTTCTTGTTCTTGCAGTTGCGGTTAGTGGATTGCCTGAGTGCAGAGAATACAGGAAAATCAGGTGGGGAGGAGTTCACACCCCTAACGGAAACCGGTAGATTTTTTTTGGCCGTTAATTTAAATGGGAAGGAAAAATCAGGTAGGCCGTAATGAGCCTGGGCTCCTCCTCACCAAATTTTCCCGCAGGTGATTCAATAGCTGCCTGTTCAGGAGCGAGTCAATCTGTCCCAAAGTGTTTACGATTTCAGTAGAGAAACCAAACAGATTAAATTTTCACCAATGGGTTTACAATGTCGCTAAACAGACTGACCAGAGGAATTTTTATCCCATTGCCTTGCTGTCCCAGGACAGATGGTCCTCTTAAACTAACCACAATCTATCCTTCACAAAAGGCCCACAAAATGCAGCAGGGACAATAATGCAATCTTATTCCATGGACAAAAAGTTCCTCTATGCACATATGATGAAAGCATATACCCATCATTTGGAAACAAAGTTGCAATTTTGGTACATAATCTACAGATGTAATCATCCCCCTCCATATCTTTCTACAATGCATAACATTGTATGAAGCATCAAACTTAAATTCAATGAAGGAGAAACTAGAACTTAAATTGATTTTTTGGGATAGGATTTGGCCATTAGATGTTTCTTGGTGTTTTTTTCTGGTTTTAACAGGATTATATAACATTTTGGTACAAATATGCAGATGAGCAGGCCAAAGCTCGATGACAAAATGGCAAAGATCTCGACAGCGACGGTGTATTTTCCAGGGGAACTGACATAGGCTGGGATAAAGGTCAGCCAAACAGCACAGAAGATCAGCATGCTAAAGGTGATGAATTTAGCCTCGTTGAAATTATCCGGCAGCTTTCGGGCCAAAAATGCAAGAACAAAGCTCATGCAGGATAGAAAGCCGATATAACCCAGCACACAGCAAAACGCCATCACTGACCCTAAATCACACTCAAAAATAATCTTCTCCTTGTAATATTTAGTCTGCTTTACTGGAAATGGTGACGACACAATAAGCCACACAACACAGATTGCAACTTGGACGACTGTGCAGAGCAGGACGCTGAGGATTTGCTGCAGAGTCCCGAACCATTTCATCAGGTTATTGTTAGGGAGAGTGGCTTGAAACGCCATCAGCACAACCAGGGTTTTGGCCAGCACGCACGAGATGCAGAGAACGAAGCTGACACCAAACAGTGTGTGCCTCAGCATGCAGGACCACGCTGAGGGTTGGCCAATAAAAGTCAGCGAGCACAGGAAGCACAACATCAACGAAAAGAGAAGAAGGAAACTGAGCTCGGAATTGTTGGCTCGAACGATCGGAGTCTTCCTGTAATACCAGAGGACTCCGGCGACAGCCACTGTGCTGGCCGTTCCCAGCAAGGACACAGTGGTCAGTGTGATTCCCATGGCGTCTTCAAATGAGAGGAACTCAATTTCTTTTGGGATGCATTCATTTCTTTGTGGGTTGGACCAATATTCCAATGCACATGGAATACAGTTTAGTGAATCTGAGATAAATTTAAAAAAGAAGTAACGGTAGATTTATATACAATCTACCATCAAACAATACATTCCCTTACACATACTTAAACATTTCTCTGATTCTTCTTTTTTGGATGCAGCTCACCCCAATAGAATAAACTGAGTCTATTTTTGGTGAATTATTAGCTTTAACAAGTGAGTGATAATGCTGGGAAATACAGCACACATCATTTCCAAGCTCTCAGATTCAGCATCAAGTTCTCCCAGGTCAGGTATAGTACAAAATAAAGCTCGCTCTGTCCTGACCCAATGCCAATTATGTCTCCCATGCTACAGCATTGAAACATCTTGCGTTTTCCTCCTTTGTGGCATCTCTGAGTGAAATTGCTCATTTAGTGTCAATTAGAGCCAAATTAAGGAGAGTGTGCAGGGCAGTGAACACGTGGGGCATGATTTTGACCTCAAGCCGGGATGGGGGCAGGGGGGTCAAATTGCGGACAGCCAGGCGTCCTTGCAATTTTGACGTAAGGATGTCTTTTATTTCTTCTTGTTGCTTTGCCGTCGGACTGACCGGCTTGATTGACAGGCTGGTCTCAGTCGAACGGGAGAGCAGCGAGGAAGAGGACGTGTTCAGGTAAGTCTTCAGGTAAGTCTTTGTTTGTATGGATTGGGGGGGGCATGGGTGGGTCATGGGGGCACATGGGCATGGGTTGGCATGGGGGCACTGGTGGGCATGGGAGTCACAGCATGGGGTGTCAGTCATGGGGGCTGGGATTGGGGGTCAGTCACATGGGGTGTTGGGATCGGGCATCATCGCGGGATCCACGATCGTCGGGGGGGTAATCGGGGGGGTCATCGCAGGGTTCTGCGATCGTTGGGGAGGGGTCGGAGATTGGGAGGGGGTTCATAATCATTGTGGGGGGCAGAGATCGGGGGGTGGTCTACAATCGTTAGCGGGGGTAATCGGAGATTGGTGGGGGGGGGTCCCTTATTGTTGGGGAGGGGTCGGAGATTGGGGGTGTCCACGATCGTTGGGGGGGGGGATCGGAGATCAGGACGGGGTCCCCAATCATTGAGGGGGGGGTCGGAGATTGGGGGGGGTCCACGATCGTTGGGGGTTCATTGCAGGTAGGCTTGTTGGGCCTAGGGGAAGTGCTCCTGCTCCTCCGGACCCACAACCTTTGCCAGAAAGGCAAATACCTGTTAGTTTTGGGAACTTCTTGCCTACTTTCACATGCGTAAAAGGGAAGGCCCGGGAATCCCGGCCCCCAGGGGTTGAAATTGGAAACTCTGAACAAATGGAGGCCTGCAGCCTCCTTGAAAAGTTTTAATCACCAATCCAACTCCTGGGAGCGGGTTGGTCGCCCGCCCTGGTGAAAACCGGAATTGAGCGGGTTGGTGGCAGGTTGGGGGGGGGGCGGGTCTGAAATGATTGCGATTTTGAATGCCCCCCCGCCCCCCCCCCGCCACCCGTTTTTCCCTTTTAAAATCGTGCCCATGCTCACTAGGAACCGGTTCAAAAATGCTCAAAACTACCAAGTGAGAAGAAAAAAATTTCATCCCATAAACCCAGACTTGACTCAAACCCTGGTTTTAAAAAGCATGGTGCTTCCCACCGCATAATTTTATTTTAAAAGGAATTGGTAACTATTTGAAGAGGAAGAATATAAAAGGGTATAGACAAAAGGCAGGGGAATGGGATTAGAGCAGTCAGCTCCACTTGAAGCACCCAAGTTGCTGTTCCGTATGTGTGAGCCTGGGCAATGACTATTGGCGAGATATCAGACTACAAACAACAGCACAGCTGAATACAACCTGGCCCTCAACAGGCATCCCCATATGTGAACTTCTGGCATGGTTGCCTGGGTTGTGATTATGACCAGGAGCCCTTACCAGTTGTCTCCTTCTTAGCTTGAAAATGCTGAGGCTAACAGTAGCACCCTTGTTGCTGCCCTGACTGGGATGAGCTAACTCAGCAAACGTCAAACTCTGGACCTCTCCAGTCTTATTTGGGTCAGTGCCCCACAGCATGGTGCATTTATCCACTGGGTCATAGCTGTTGCGGAGGGGGTGGGTGGGGGGGGTGGAGGTTGCTAATATCCTTCCACCTTAAAGGAAGTATTATTATAGGATCATAGAATCATACAGCACAGAAGGAGGCCATTCGTCCCATCATGCTCTTTGAAGGAGCTATCCAATTGGTCCCACTCCCCTGTCCCTTTCCCCATAGCCCTGCAATTTTTTTCCTTTTCAAGTATTTATCCAATTGTCTTTTGAAAATTACTACTGAATCTGCTTCCACCACCCTTTCAGGCAGAGCATTCCAGATCAAAACAACTCGCTGCGTAAAAAAAATTCTCCTCATCTCCCCTCTTATCCAATGAATTGACATAAAGAATCCTTTTGAAGTCTACTCATGACAATGGACAATCATAAGATAAATATATGTACCTATTTCATTGCTAATTTCACCATCAGCACATGGTAGACAGTCAAAGCAGCAGATCTGTTCCCCATTTTGAATTGCTTTCCTTGTGCCAGGAGGACAACTTTTACTGCATAATGACTCTGGGACCTGAGATATTAAAGAAAAGAACAAAGTGCATGTATGATTACATAACAGATTATAACACGCGAAACTGAATAAAACCCAGAAATTTTGGGGTGAGATTTCTTCTGGTTGCGAAATGTTAGTGACCATATTTGTAAGATAGTGGCCATATTTCCTATGTTTGCTATTTCTGGCAAATTTGTAAAAGAGCGCCCTGGCAGTAGAGATCAGAAGAAATTTTGCCACCATATTCACAACATTATCAACACTGAGCAATCAGAACAAGTTTTCCCCAATGCAGATTGCATAAGTCATTAAGTGCCACTCATATTTTGTAATGATTCATTCTAGAAATTATACTTATATAATAATAGATATTAGAGGTCATCCAGTTGTTTGCATATACAATAACATCTGGGCCCTGAATTTCTGCAAAGGAGATTGGGACAACTCCTGCAGAAATTCAAGGTCAACTATCTCAATGAGAAATTGTCTAACCAGTTTGTAAAGTCAGTACATTCAAGATTCCTGAAAGACGGGTGTACTAGCTTGACTTCTAGAGTTGGAAGCCAATAGAATCAAAATGACTGCTGCTGTTGCAAAACATACTATGGATTCTAGACATGATGAAAATCGTACATTGACTCTGTATATTGAGCACAATGATAAGTCTTCAAGGTAGACACACGACTGCAATGGTTTACCTCAGCCTTCTCACCAGTCCAGACGATAGCGTTCTCATGTATCACAAGATCTTGTCCTGATTCTGTAGCTGCATCAAAACGCCCCACGTGCACAAATCTGACTGAGCCATCTTCACTCTTCTGCCAGTTCACAATGTCATATGTTGCAACTATATCACCGTTCTCATCAAAATAGATTTCTTCTCCCAACTTACTGGTGTATCTTACTTCTTTCAAGTAATGTAAGAGCTGAGCAAAAAGGTAGAGGTTACAATAGATTGCCAACAAAATCAATATAAGCTCTCAGTTTTATGTCTTTTTAGTCAATTCTTTATTTCCAATTTCTGCCATTGGTCTTTGAGTGGTAGCTCAAAACCGGTGATAGCAAATCGGCAGCCCATTTTACACCCGACTGTTTTACACCCTGCCCGATTTACACCCACCCGTTTTACACCCCTCCCGTTTTACACCCACCCGTTTACACCCACCCAATTTATATCCACCCGTTTTACACCCCCCGTTTTATACCCACCTGATTTACACCCGCCCGTTTTACTCCACGCCCGATTTACACCCGCCCGTTTTGCACCCACCCGTTTTGCACCCACCCGTCTTACACCTGCCTGATTTATATCCACCCGTTTTACACCCACCTGATTTACACCGCCCATTTTACACCCGCCCGATTTACACCCTGCCCGATTTACACCCCGCCCAATTTTCTTTACCATTGACTTCAATATGCAGGACTGCAAAAAAAAGTTTGTAGTTCTGATACCTAAATGAAAAACTAATATTTTTTGAGGTAAAAGAAAAGACCATTCATCCCATCATACTGGTCGGTTACATCGAATTACATAGAATTTACAGCACAGAAAAATGCCATTCGGCCCAATCGGTCTATGCCGGTGTTTATGCTCCATATAAGCCTCCTCCCACCCTACTTCATCTAACCCCATCAGCAAATCCTCCTATTCCTTTTCATCCCTCATATACTTATCTAGTTTCCCCTTAAATACATCTATGCTATTTGCCTCAACTACTCCATGTGGTAGCAAGTTCCACATTCTAATCACTTTCTGGGTAAAGAAGTTTCTCCTGAATTCCTCATTGGATTTATTAGGGACTATCTTATATTTATGACCACTGGTTTTGGATTCCCCGACAAGCAGAATCATTTATCAGTACATAACCCCCCAGCCTGATGATGTGCTAAGTGATTGTAAAACACTTTAGGACATCCTGAGGTTGTGAAAAGCAATATATAAATGCAACTTCTTCCTTTCCTTCTATATCCATAGCTGTTGCTCTCTGCCTTAAAGGCAGATTGTGGGTAAATCAGATTTACTAAGTTTAAAAGAAATCTTAAATGGAGACAATTATACCAGAGCTTCAGCTGAACGCAACTACACAGATTGCTTGTTGTGGCATGTTGCTGTTGCAACATTTCCCAACAAGCATGCATAAAGCAATAGCTTCATTACATTCCATATTACTCTTAGTTCCACATTTTAATTTTATTCTTATCCCTATTTGGAAGTATTTCACATCCTACAGACCCTAATTCCTTCCTGAATCCTCGCTGCATTGAAATGAAGACTCATCACAGCAACTCCCTCTCTAACTCGTGTTTTAGGACCTCAATAATGCAATTCTTTACCTCCTTCGTCCTTTTGTTTCTCCTAAAAGCTTTTAAAAGTCAAGCATCAAAAACTAAATAGTACGGCTCTGAATTTCCGCAAGGATTTTGCTGTAACTCCAGTGGGAGTCAGGCGAAACCCATTGGAAAAAGGCAGGGACTAAGTTATGCCGGGTTCCCGTTGCCACCAGGAATTCCTGTTAGCCTTGTAAGAGACAGAACCTTTGCCTGTCCCTTACGTAGAATTACATAGAATTTACAGCACAGAAACAGGCCATTTGGCCCAACTGGTCTATGCTGGCATTTTTGCTCCACACAAGCTTCCTCCCACCTCTCTTCATCTAACCCTATCAGCATATCCTTCTATTCCTTTCTCCGTCATGTATTTATCTAGCTTCTTCTAAAATGCATCTATGCTGGTTGCCTCAATTATTCCGTGTGGTAACAAGTTCCACATTCTTACCACTCTTTGGGTAAAGAAATTTCTCTTGAATTCCCTATTGTATTTATTGGTGACTATCTCATATTTATGGCCCCTAGTTTTGGTCTCCCCCCCCAAGTGGAAACATCTGCTCCACGTCTACTTATCAAACCCCTTCATAATTTTAAAGACCTCCATTAGGTCACCCCACAGCCTTCTCTTTTCTAGAGAAAAAAGCCTGAAAGACTGCAAGACAACAAAGCCATGGGCACGGACTCCCTATACTGGGAGTACAGCTTCTATGGCTCATAAGGGATCCAGTGTATTACTGGAGGCTACTATGCTGAGAGATATGAGGCGTACTGGCATCCAAATGGACATGAGTGGGCCTCGCCGAGGGGTCCAGCCCAGGGAAGTAGTCTCAGCCCCCCAAGAAATGGAATTTAAAAAAATCTGGGTTACCGCCCCGCTTTACATGGGGGTCAAGGGGAAGGTGGATAGGGTCTTGAGGAGTGAGGAGCCTGGGCAATCCTCCCTGATTGTAGGCAGGCATAGGATTTTCCAGGCCCATGGGGCAGATAGGCACAGGATAATAGACCATATTTCAGGCACCCAAAGGCCAAACAAGTGAAGTGACCTCCTGCTCACTCTGCAAAACTCCGGCCGGGTCAGTACTGGAGGGCACCGGCACCCGTGATCCCAATATAAGCACCCGAAATGTGGCCCGTTGATTTTTGCTCCTGGTTCTTCATTTATCTTCTCTTTCTCTCCGTCTCTTTTCAACCTCAGTGATGACATGCTCTCTGACCCTTGGATCTGCAGCACAGTGGAATTTTACGGATTTTAAATTGTTTTACAATTCTTAAAATACTTTACCTGCCAAGGTTGGAAGTCAAAGATGTTTCCGCAAGTTCGGTTGTCAAACGGGCCGCTACCATTTTCACATGAATGTAAATTGTGAAGGGAATGAGCTATTGCATATATTGCTTTGTACACGTTGTATGAAATTCTTAATTCTGATACATCAGAATATATATTGTAAGTATTGTTTAATTCTTCCGATCCTGTGCATTTTTTCCGAGGTAACATTGACGCGCTCTGCCCTTTGCGTTCGGCTGGTGTCCCAATAGAACATTTAAATATTGTTTCCCACAATTCTTTCACAAACACATTATTCGGAGTTTTGAAAGGATGGGCTTGAAGAAGGAAATTTCTCAGGCCTGGAATTTCTGCTCTGGGGATTGCAAACCCTATTGTCCCGCTCAGAGACAGGAAATTTTTACTCGTTGCAATTAAAGCAGATGTAACCCAGGCCTCGCTCGCTATCCATTGCCTACCAGTGATATTTTGCTTTACAACTTCTCTGATTAAAGGATACGCATCTCCCTCAAGAGCAAACATGACAATGACCCTTGCGGTAGACGTTTTGATTGTCTCTGTTATTTGAAGCATCTTTCGCCTGGAATACACTTTTGGAATTACTTCAGTAAAAGCGATGCAAACGCCATGTTTTCTGACTTCGTCGCTGAATGCTTGAATCCCATTCTGTCCGTAGTCATCATCGCCAGCGATCGATCCAATCCAGGTCCATCCGAACCGGTGCACTAATTGAGCTACAGCTCTGGCCTGGAAGGCATCGCTTGGTATTGTTCTGAAAAAGGCTGGGAATTCATTTCTGTTGCTGAGACATGTACAGGATGAGAAGTAGCTGACCTGGAGAAAATCAACAATGGAAGATATCATGTAATGTTTCACAGATAATTGAGAAATGAGAATAGAACTATCACTTGAACATAATAAATTTGAATGCAGATGCAGAAACCACGTTAGAATGGTACAAATGGTGGAGGTTCCACTATATCAACTTAGGGGAGGGAAGATTTTGTGGTCTCACTGTTCTAAGTTTTATCCTCTTATTAACTATTCAGCAATGTCCATCCCCACATCCACTTCCAGGTCAGGATATCAGCCTGTTCTAATCCTTTATAATTGCTATTAATGCTGCTCAATCAATTGGATTTAGTTGGACAATGTTAGATTTTTTTTTCTCTTTTGCATACATGACAATCCTCAACCAAGTAAAACTAGCAAGTTGTAAAAGTGTGACTTTAATAGTTCCGCAACATTCAAACCAAATGACAAATTGAACCAGTTGGTAGTCCTAACCAACTCTTCTAATAATGATTCTCTCTCACCCCCAGCAAACACACTGAACATCAACACAACCTACTAGGGTCATCCACTGCTCACATCAAAGGGTACTAGGGACATTCTGATTGTCCTCACTGGCCTAGTCTAGACTGCGGAAATTGGCCAGGATCACCACTTTCTTCCCCCTGTGGACAGTATGAGTGTGTAAGCGATGCCCTCATGATGCAATAATCTGATAACACTCGGTATCAAAGCTTGTACATAAACAGTAGCCTTTTGAGAACATAGAAATATAGGAATTGTTAGACGACAAAAGACCAAGTTCCGCCTAGTTTGCCTTCTACCATCCTGGTAGTCATATGATACAACGATAATGGAGTTGTTGACTAATCATAGCAATCAATCTCTATCAATTAGTCTACAACAGATCCCAGAATTGACACCCCAGTGGTGGAGAGCTTTGGGAACTATAGGAAACAAAGTCACCTTTTTCCTCCCAAGCCTGTTACACTTACCACAGGTCATGTCTCAAATGACTCATAATTTGTATCACAAAATGTTATTTACTGAAGGAATCAATACTAACTGCTTCCACCATCTCCCTAGGGAGCCTGTTCCACTCATGCACTGAAATATTCAGGGCAATTTTAACGTAACCCTCATGGTGAGAACTGGACGGGTCCCCTGGACTGCCCTTTCTACACTCCGCCCGATTTTACGCTTCATTAAAGTCAATGGAGGGCAAAATCAGGCGGAGTGTAAAACAGGCGACAGACTTGAAGACGTTGCTTTCCCACCCGGCAAGTTAGGTTAAAATGGCCCTCATTGTTTCCGCAGATTTGTTTTGAATTTACTCCCCTTCAAGTGCAGGCCACGTCCTCAGGTTCTGCCATTCCAGATGAGGTGAAATAGCTTGTCACTGTCTACGTTATCTAGTCCCTTTAGAATCCTAAAAACAGCAATCGACCTCAATCATATAACTTCACAACTTTCTCTTTTCCAGTGAAAACATGCCCAATTTACATAATCGTTCAACACCTGCCACTGCTGAGCTCTAGCAAAGGGTCTCTGACCCAAATATCAACCCACCTCCCTTTCCCCAGACACTGATAGACCCTCCCTTACAGGGCTCGACAGGGTAAATGCAGGGAGGATGTTTCCCCTGGCTGGGGAGTCTAGAACCAAGGGTCACAGTCTCAGAATAAGGGATAGGCCATTTCGGACTGAGATGAGGAGAAATTTCTTCACTCAGAGGGTGGTGAATCTTTGAAATTCTATACCTCAGAGGGCTGTGGAGGCTAAACCATTGAGTACATTAAAAACAGAGAGCGATAGATTTCTAGAGGCATCAAGGGATATGGGGATGGTGCAGGAAAATGGCGTTGAGGTAGGAGATCTGCCATGATCTTGTTGAATGGCGGAGCAGGTTCGAGGGGCTGGAGAGCCTACTCTTGCTCCTATTTCTTATGCTCTTATGTTCTCCCCACAGCAGAAACATCCATTGCTGTGAAGGAATTACAGCTAAAGTTTGAAGTTATTAAAGTAACTTAAATACAAGGGTGCTGGATGCAGATTCAATAGTAACATTCTAAAGGGAATTGGATAAATACTTGAAAGGAAAAATTTACAACACCGTGAGGAAAGAGGAGGGGAATGGGACTAATGGCTAGCCCTTTCAAAGAGCCGACATAGGCATGATGGGCCGAATGGCCTGCTGTACCTCCTATGATACTATGATATTATGATATGCTATTTGTAGGACCTTGCTGGGCACAACATTGGTTGCATGTTTGCAACAATGACTACACTTTAAAAGTAATTTTTTGAATGTGAAGTGCTTTGGAGTGTCCTAAAGACATGGTAAGATTTTATATAAAAGCAAGTTTATAGTTAGAGAGAAAATATTTTCTCTGGTGGGGTAGTCCAGAACAAGGTAGCATAATCTGAAAATTAGAGCTAGGCCATTCAGGGGTGATGTCAGGAAGCATTTCTGAACTGTGGTCTAAAGCTCATGTGCACAATTATGATCTTACCATTGGAATTTTGAAGGGTGTCACAGTTTTTGCTACCACCAAGGATTGTGTTGACCCTGAGTCACCAACAATCACAGGAATGGAAGAAGTTCCCTCGCAGCTGTAATTGGAGACATCTTCATACACTCCACTGGCTAATGTTAAAGCTGCCCTTAATGAATGTGTTGGCGTGGTACACGTGTCATAAATATTATAGCCCAGTGTTACATTTGGCAGGAGCACTGGGTCTTTGTTTATTTCTTGTAATGCAAAAAGCATCGTCTGCATCCAGCGAAAGGACCTGGAATTGAAACTGAGAAATATATGGACATTGGTTAATGCTTGATTTACAAATCCAAAGCTTAGAAGGTTTGAGAATATCATGTGTCATACCAAAAAATGTAATATCAAATGTCATATCGTAAGTTTGAGTGGAAAGCAAATGATGAAACTGTAGCCTGTCAGACCATGAAATGTAACAGTAATTACTAATATTATTATTATAACTACCAGTTATATTGATAGCATTAGCTTGGCTTAGTTAGTAACATTCTGGCCTCTGAATTGGAAGATAATGGGTGGAAGCCCCCTCTCCTGGACTTGAGCATATGATCGGGGCTGACACTTCAGTGATGAGTGCTGTATTGTTGGAGGCGTCATCTTTTGGATGAGATGTTGAACTGAGGGCCTGTCTGCCTGTTCAGGTGGATGTAAAAGATCCCATCGCAAAATTCAAAGAAGAGCAGGGGAGTTATCCTGGACAACATTCTTCCCACCACTAAAACCAGATTAACTGGCAATTCATCTCCTCTTCTGACTGTGGGATCTTACATAAGAAACACTTGAAAAATAATTTGAAGTGTTTTGTGACCTCCTAAAGACCTGATAACAAAACAACAACAACTTGCATTTATATAGTGCTTTTAACATAGTAAGACATCCCAAGATGCTTCACAGGAGTGTATCAAAGAAAATTTCACACTGAGCCACATAAGGAGGTATTAGAACACATGGCCAAATGCTTGGTCAAAGAGATAGGTTTTAAGGAGCGTCTTAAAGGAGGAGAGAGAGGTAGAGAGGCGGAGAGGTTTAGGGAGGTAATTCCAGAGCTTAAGGTCTAGGCAGCTGAAGGCACGGCCGCCAATGGTGGAGTGCTTAAAATTGGAGATGTGCAAGAGGCAAGAACTGGAGGAGTGCAAAGATCGCAGAGGGTTTTATGGCTGGAGGAGGTTACAGAGATAGGGAGGGGCGAGGCCATGGAGGGATTTAAAAACAAGGATGAGGATTTGAAAATCGAGGTGTTACCGGACCGGGAGCCTATGTAGATCAGCGAGCACAGGGGTGATGGGAGAACGGGACTTGGTGCTAGTTGTTTCTTCCCATCTCTTCCATTTCATGCCACACTCATTATCTTCAAAACATATGTACTTTAGAGGACCAGACCACTGTAATGATGCAAAATTATTAAAGAGAATCATTTCATAGAATTACATAAAATTCACAGCGCAGAAACAGACCATTTGGCCCAATGGTTCTATGCCGGTGTTTATGCTCCACAGAAGCCTCCTCCCATCTTACTTCATCTCAACCTATCAACATATCCTTCTATTCCTTTCTTCCTCATGTACTTATCTAGCTTTCCCTTTAATGGATTTATGATGTATTTATACATTAAATGATGTATATTGAAATGAAAAAGATACACAGAAAGAAAATGGAAAAACAAAACAATCAAAGGTAATTTTTAAAAATTCTGCGGTAATATTTATACTTGGCATCTTAGGTCCTCTGGCCTTCATACTCAGGCTGTTGAAAGACTAGACAATCCCCCTTACAACTAGCGATGTGGGGCTCCATTCAGATGTGACTTGCTTTTCAGATTTCTCCTCCCCATTGCAGAGAGACACCATAACATATGCTTAGTAGTTCTCTCCTTGTGTAGGTCTGATTGAGAACTGAAAGAGTGGGTGTCAAACCTCCATCTGTCTCACTCTGACACTGGTGCTCTCAGTGGCAGCAGCACTGTACCATAGCGGAAGGAAGAGGAATGCTGGATGATAATTATCTTCACAATAAAACAGCATATGGTGCAGAAAACTAGAAACAAATTATGCTTGTTGGGAAACTGCAAAAACATTTGCAAACAGTGTTGGCTTCCCCTTTAAAGATTACTGCCTGTGCTATACGATATGCCACACTACTCCTGTTCACTTCTAGAGATGTTATTATGCTACAGGTACTGGTTTGAGGTTGGTATCTATACACATAGGGCTAGCAGACCCACGTTATGCTGGCACCTCCACATAGATCTCCGGTCGAATAAAAATGAATTCTCTGAATGCCATTTTAATTCTCCATCCCACTCCCACTCTGACCTCTCTGTCCTTGGCCTCCTACACTGTTTCAGTGAAGCTCAACGCAAGCTCGAGGAACAGCACCTCATCTTTCTACTAGGCACTTTACAGCCTTAACATTGACTTTAACAACTTCAGATCTTAACCATCGCGCTCAATTTCTCTTGGATATTCTGTAGCCATTTACACTTCCTTTAGACCCATCTTTTGTCCCATTATCACTTCCTTTTATCTTGTACCATCATCCCTTTTGTTGTTTAATCGTTCCTGCCCTCCACCTTATTACAGACCTTTCCCTTTTGTTCTTTCCTTTCTCCCCACCTTTTCTCTGGCTCTATATTTATTAAAAGCAGTTCATCTCCAGCATCTTCCAGTTCTGACGAAATGTCATTGATCTGAACTCTGTTCCTCTCTCCACAGAGGCTGCCTGACCTGTTGAGTGTTTCCAGCATTTTCTGTTTTTATTTCTCTGAATCTGAGTCGTGTGGCATCTCTAAATTACAGTAAGCGTTTAGATCAATGCAAAGATGAAACTATTTCACATCAATGCAAACCTGGTAGTATAACTGGCTTGAAAGTGAAAGCACTGTGTAAATGTCAAATCCATATAGACAAAGTAAAGCGCTCCACTACTTTAATTTATAATAATAAGTGAAATATAATCTGGCCTCTAAACCCATTTCCCAGTAGATATCTATGTGCAACATAAGATAGTTTTATGTTCAGTGCTAATTGACACTAATTTATTAATGTCTCCTTGGAGGCAACAAGATGAAAAAATATCTTGCTGGTTAAGAAGCAGTTCATATCCTGAGGCTGCAGTGGAGTGATTTTGTCAGAGTCATTTAAGGAGTTTTATATTACAACGGACTTCCATTGAAGCTGATCTAGCAGTTCATAGGTGCCATTGCAGGGCTCATCGAGTAGGAGAATCTTCTATTTCTCAGGGTTGCATCTCCACACTTACTGATAAGTGCAGGGGTGCAAAAATAAATCTAAGTTAATATAAATTTAAGGATAAAGATGCACTATTTTATATTAAAACATACTGGGGATAAAACACTTTGGGTTTGGGCAGAAAACTGTCACACATTGACCAGCCATTATACACTCATTGGTCAATGGAAAGGTAAATGGGATAGGGCGTATAACAGACATCGGTCCAGCTTTCCACAAAGCTCGAAGTAAAAACTACCCCAATTAATTTGATATATTTTATCTTGCATTCAATTTTTAAATTTTTTTTCCTTTTTTGTACCATCCTGACTCATCGGAGCACAGCTCCATGGACACCGACAACCCTCCAGTACTTATCTCAAATGTTCATTCTTCATGCTTGAACCCAGACAAGATATTTTACCATGGAGAGCATCACAGCTGGTCTCCATCCTATCTTCTTTCAATACTACCACGCAAGCACTTTTCAGTAAGTGCCCTTGACCGGAAATGGCAACCGTGGTAGATTTTTTTTTTTGCCTTCCTTTGCTCAGGGCCACTGAGCCGGTTGTGGGGCCCACTGCCTGCCTAGGTGAGATCAGTTAATTCAGCACAGACCGAACATGAGGGGAGTGAAACTGATCTTGGGCAGTAGTGCAAAATGGGCGATAGTGAATTGGCAGCTTGTTTTACACCACGCCTGATTTTCTTTTCCGTTGAAGTCAGCGGGCGAGGTATAAAACAAGCTGCCGATTTAATATTGCCCATCTTGCGCTACAGTGCAAAACCGGGAGCCTTCCTGTTCTACACTGGATGGTGCCTCGATCCACTGAGCCATCAGTGGAACTTCTTAAAAAACATATTTAACTGGTTGTAATATTTTTGTCATATCCGTTAAAAAAATTGTTAATGTTCTCTGATGCTTGACTGTTGCCATTGAAGACACACCTTGCTCAACAGACTTCTGAATACTTTGATTTTTCAAACTTAATTGATGTTGCTTACATGATCCGAACACTACTGATCTGCCCCGTAACTTTGAAAATTGTGCAAAACAGCTTAAGGGGGGTGAAATTTGACTTGAGTGGGGACACAAAGCGGGCGGAATCGCATCTGCTGCCTGTTATACGCCCCGTCTGAATTCAGCTCCGCTGAAGTTAATGGGACTGAATATCGGGCCGGGCGTATAACAAGTGGCTGATGCGATGCCGCATGTTTTGCATCCTCGCCCAAGTCAAATTTCACCCTGATAATCCTTATAACTGTAAATTATGTAAAAATATTGTCTTTATAATGTTAAAATAATATTGTATCTAATTTCACAATAAATTCAATGCACCTTTAGTACTGCTTCAGTGAAATTGGAATGTCTTCTCTGTAACTATCATTTATTTTCTTTTAAATTTAATAATAATTTACAGCGTTTAGGACAGATATCTTCTGTACTTTATTTTACAACAGATTACAATAAAGTATCTATTTGTCTAAATTTACAATTAGATGCCCTTCGATGGTTCAGTTGTTAAAGGCAATCTATTGAGATATCACTGAGCCACTCAGAGGAATAAGGGTTCCTGGTTAGATTCCCAATTTGTGGCTTTAACTGATTTTAGCAACGATACTACATTTGGGTCTCAATATCTCTGGGCTAGGAAATTTGAATAATCAATAATTCCTAATCATTACCCAGTGACCACGGCTTGAAAATGTTCATTTGTGGGCAGCAGGTAAGGCCAGGGATGGGACTGACTGATGGAGCAGTCAGTCTGCCTACACTCACTGCCTAGGCTCACACAGAAAGAATAACCACTTGGTCAAGATACCAGAGGCTAGCTAGTGCCAGTGGAATTAAACTACAGCATATTCTGGACAGTAAAGAAAGAAATAACTTGCATTTATGTATCACCTTTCATGACCTCAGGACGTCTATTACAGCCAATGAAATACTTTTGAAGTGTAGTCACTGTTGTAAAATACGGGAGAATATTGGAGGGATGGGTGCGAAAAAGTTCTCTAAGTTCTAGATACATTTATTTTTCATCAGAAACTCAAGGAAATTAAACGAAAATACCTTCTGGTCAATCTATTTTGCGACAAAATTCTGAGTAAAAATGTTTTGAGTGCTAACTAAATATTATTCCACCAATCTATCGGACTTATTCACAAATGTATAATATGGACAATGAGGCTACACTTAAAGAACTAAGAAAATTCTGCTTTCCCTGATGTTCAATATTACTGTAATGATAATGCCTAGTGCTCTGACAATATTATGAAAATTAACAACTTAAGATTATATTTATGTAGTTAGCACATACTAATACAGTAATGGCTATGTTATTACAATGGTATATTATTAAGCATTTTAATTATATGATCATAGAAATTTTGGTAGAAAGGAAGGTAATTTACCCATTGTGTCCATGGTGTTTCTACCTTCCCACTAGAGCTACCTATCCTCATTTCCCCTGTTCTATTCTCTAAATATTTTTTTTCTTAGATGTCACATTTGGCTCAGCTTTAATAGCTACTTGTGGTAAAACATTTCATATTCTAACAATACTTTATTTGAAAAAAATTCTTCCAACCTCCTCCTCTTAATATTAAATGCTTATTTGCGTTCTGTAAAAATGAAGTATTACTTTGCTGTTTGTGTTGATTTAAGGAACAATTAGATAGCGTTAACGATTTTAAAGCCATGTGAAAACATTCACTGGAATTGTTTGAGGTGATTTGCAGCGTAAAAAAATACAAATTCTGACTTACCCATCACAGAACTGTGGCTCTGGTTCTGCAGTGAAGGACAGGTTTGGTTTAATTATTCTAAAATGAATAGGAAACAAGCCATTCAGGACAACATCGCCCTTCATAGAAACTCCAGAAAGATCAAACTTCCCTTGGTGTCTGCATGTTGGTTCAACTGTCCCATCAGCTGGACTCATCAGAAGGAACAAACTCAAAGGCAAAAGGCAATACATTGTCATCTTTCTCATGCAGCAATTATAACTCACTGTTCCTTCCCATCCCCTTTTATACACTCTCAGCAGATTAGTTAATGTCAAGTGAATAGATAAGTGATTAAATGTTACAAGTAAATAAATCTGAATCGTTCAAACCTGCCCAAATCACTAAAGCCTTCATTACACTGGAGAATAGATACTAACTGAAGAATGCACATTGTTATAATTTATATCTGCATGGATAAAGACAATGGGAACTTAGCTTTACGCTTGGCTTTAAAATCTTGTAAAATAAAACATATGCCCCCACCCCCCTTCGCTCCCACCCCCTCCCCCAAAGGCTCAGTGGGTTTACACAGTGTGCAACTTAATCTGGCAGGTGGGAAGGCCCCGGGTTGGATCTCAGACCTGTGCTGATCTCAACAAGGGCAGCAGTTAACCAGAAAAACTCACATTTTCATTGTAGAATCTTAGAATCATACAGCACAGAAGGAGGCCATTCGGACCATCATGCCTGTGCTGGCTCTTTGAAAGAGCTCTCTGATTAGTCCCACTATCCTGCTCTTTCCCCATAGCCCTGCAGATTTTCTCTTTTCAAGTATTTATCCAATTCCCTTTTGAAAGTTACGATTGAATCTGCTTCCACCATCTTTTCAGGTAGTGCATTCCAGATCATAACTCGCTGTGTAAAAAAAATTCTCCTCATCTCCCCTCTGGTTCTTTTGCCAATTACCTTAAATCCATGTCCTTTGGTTACTGACCCATCTGCCATTGTGGCTTATCGTCCTCTTAAAAATGTCCAAATGCATTTCACATAAAATGAATTGATTTTTCTCAGTGTAGTGACTGTTGTTATCTTGGCAAACATGGCATTTTGCCAGCATAAGATTCCTTGGTGACCCAATGGAACCTCAAAAATGTAATTTCTAATCATTTTCAAGTAGAGATCTACACAAATGAGGTAATCCCAGAAGGTCTGCAATGTTATCAGATTTCTGTCCATCTACAGCTGGGCATACCTTTGTGCTGTGAGAATGTTGTCTCAAGCAGTCTATGGACTACATGTTTCTGAATTTTTTGCCTTACATGTACATTATTTCTTTAACTAAAATAATGGCATTGTTTATCTTTGGGTAGCTTACCTCCACAGCACACCTCTGTCCCGCAATCTTTACCACCAAGAAGGACAAGAGCAGTAATGTCATGGGAACGCCATCACCTCCAACTTCCCTCCAAGTCAAACACCATTCTGATGTAGACATATATCATCGATCCTTCATCATTGCTGAGTCAAAATCCAGGAATTCTCTACCTAATACCATCATGTAAGGAATCTTACAACACCAAGTTATAGTCCAACTGTTTTATTTGAAAATCACAAGCTTTCGGAGGCTTTCTCCTTCGTCAGGTGAGCGAGTGTGGGATTCCATGGAAGGTTACCGCATTTATAGTCAGAGAACAATACCTGGTGATTACAGATAATCTTTCCAACTGCCCGTTGTCAAGGCAATCAAAGTGTTCAGACAGAGTGATGTTACCTACAGGACCACCGAATACACAAACGGCCAGAACAAAAGACAGACAGAGAAAGAGAGAGAAACATCCGAAAGGAAGAGAAAGACAGAGAATGACCCGTTGTGTTAAAAACAGATAACTTTTTTTCGCTGGTGGGATTACGTGTAGCGTGACATGAACCCAAGATCCCGGTTGAGGCCGTCCTCATGGGTGTGGAACTTGGCTATCAATTTCTGTTCGACGATTTTGCGTTGTCGTGTGTCTTGAAGGCCGCCTTGGAGAATGCTTACCCGAAGATCGGTTTTGTTTTTAACACAATGGGTCATTCTCTGTCTTTCTCTTCCTTTCGGATGTTTCTCCCTCTCTCTCTGTCTGTCTTTTGTTCTGGCCGTTTGTGTATTCGGTGGTCCTGTAGGTAACATCACTCTGTCTGAACACTTTGATTGCCTTGACAACGGGCAGTTGGAAAGATTATCTGTAATCACCAGGTATTGTTCTCTGACTATAAATGCGGTAACCTTCCATGGAATCCCACACTCGCTCACTTGACGAAGGAGAAAGCCTCCAAAAGCTTGTGATTTTCAAATAAAACAGTTGGACTATAACCTGGTGTTGTAAGATTCCTTACATTTGTCAACGCCAGTCCATCACCGGCATCTCCACATCATAATACCATCATGGAAGCAACATCACCACAACGTCTGTGGTGGAACAAAAAAAAGGCCCACCACCAACTTTTCAGGGAAACTAGGGATGCACAATAAATGCACAATAAATACACCATGAGAACAATTTTTTTTAAGAAGCTGTCACCATCTATTGGAAGTTAGGACAGGCGATCCTGAGAGTACATCAGTATTCGACATAGATTCCCCCACACAGAAAAGGAGAGCAAAGAGAAGAATATTGGAGAAGAAAGAAAAAGCTGGCACGCTGCATCCAGTTCTGGGCACCGTACCTCAGGAAGGATATATTGGCCTTGGAGGAGGTGCAGTGCAGATTCACCAGAATTATATCGAGACTAAAAGGGTTAAATTATGAAGACAGGTTGCATAGACTAGGCTTGTATTTCCTCGCATCTAGAACATTAAGAGGTGACCTAATTGAGGTGTTTAAGATGATTAATGGATTTGATAGGGTAGATAGAGAGGAATTAAATACTGTGGCTACGAGAGCAGGTCAGAGGCTGGGTATTCTGCGGCGAGTGACTCACCTCCTGACTCTCCAAAGCCTTTCCACCATCTACAAGGCACAAGTCAGGAGTGTGATGGAATACTCTCCACTTGCCTGGATGAGTGCAGCTCCTACAACACTCAAGAAGCTCGACACCATCCAGGACAAAGCAGCCCACTTGATTGGCACCCCATCCACCACCCTAAACATTCACTCCCTTCACCACCGGCGCACTGTGGCTGCAGTGTGTACCATCCACAGGATGCACTGCAGCAACTCGCCAAGGCTTCTTCGACAGCACCTCCCAAACCCGCGACCTCTACCACCTAGAAGGACAAGGGCAGCAGGCACATGGGAACAACACCACCTGCACGTTCCCCTCCAAGTGATACACCATCCCGACTTGGAAATATATCGCCGTTCCTTCATTGTCGCTGGGTCAAAATCCTGGAACTCCCTTCCTAACAGCACTGTGGGAGAACCGTCACCACACGGACTGCAGCGGTTCAAGAAGGCGGCTCACCACCACCTTCTCAAGGGCAATTAGGGATGGGCAATAAATGCCGGCCTCGCCAGCGATGCCCACATCCCATGAACGAATAAAAAAAAATTTCCTCTGGTTCGGGAGTCCTGAACAGGGTGACATAACTTTAAAATTAGAGCTAGGCCATTCAGGAGTGATGTTAGGAAGCATTTCTTCACACAAGGGGTAGTGGAAATCTGGAACTCTCTCCCCCAAAAAACTGTTGAGGTTGGGGGTCAATTGAAAATTTCAAAACTGAGATTGATAGATTTTTGTTAGGTAAAGGGTATTAAGGGATATGAAACCAAGGCGGGTAGATGGAGTTAAGATACAGATCAGCCATGATTTAATTGAATGGTGTAACAGGCTCGAGGAGCTGAATGGCCTTCTCCTGTTTCTATGTTACTCTGAAAATCACTGGCTTAATATCAGTAAGGAGCCAATGGAACAGTTGGCTATCTGTTACAGTTACATTTTAACCAATTTGCAGAGCTCTGATTTTCTTGACCGAAGAACTACATGGATCTGGAAGTGTCAGTTGAGTCTGTTGACTGCACATCAAACCATGCAGGTACCGACCTCAAACCACTACCTGTGGGAAGAACTGCTCTGGTTGTTATGTGTAGCCATATTGTAAATAAAGTTTTCCTTTATTCTGTATTTTTAGCTAAGTCATAATCATGTTCTCGTCAGTTTCATTGACCAGAGGATATCTTCTTGAACACGTTTATAATGTTGCCACAATTAATAAGCAGTGCAGATCTTCTCCCTGCTGTATGGTAATGGCTATGGTGCCTTGGTCGAAATGTATCCCTCAACCAACATCACTAAGACATATTACCTGGTCATTATCTCATTGGTGTTTGTGGGTCTTGCTGTGTGCAAGTCGGCTGCTGAGTTTCCTACATTTCAACAGTGACTACTTTCAAAAGTACTTTATTGGTTGTGAAGTGCTTTGGGATGTCATCAAAGGCGTTATGTAAATGTCTTTCTTTCTTTCTATCTTTCTTTCGGAAAAGCTCCATGTATTTGCCAAACCATTTCCACATGATACTGTTTTGACAAGTATTCATATTCCATCATCAGATTGCCTACGACATTGCAAATAAATAAACTGCCAATTTAATGATTAATTTAACATGGCTGGTAACAGTTCTGATATTACTTGGAAACAGCACAACAAAACATTCATTCTAAATTGCTGCAGACAATTTTCAGTAAAGAAGCATACTGCATTCTCAATCAGAGCATTCTTACTTGTGACACAAGCCTATTATTTAAATGATCCGACTATTTAAATTTTAAAACAAATTGTATTTATTTCCCTTGAATTATTTAAAGCATTTGAAAAGTTGCCAGAAAAAAGAACTTATTTAACATGTTTCATTCATACATTTTACATGTATGTATTTGATTGTCCCACCAATGGTCTCCCTTCCTGTCCTGAAGACACTGAGGATAACAATCAGCTTCGGCAGGGGTGCAAAGCAGGTGGTAGAGGATTGGCTGCCCATTATGTTGAAGTCAACGGAAAGAAAGATCAGTTGGGGTGTATATCGGGTGGGGTGTATATCGGGTGGGGTGTATATCAGGTGGGGTGTATATTGGGCAGGGTGTTTATCAGGCGGGGCATATAATGGGTGGGGTGTGTATCAGGCGGGGTGTATAATGGGTGGGGTGTATATTGGGCAGGGTGTATATCGGGCAGGGTGTTTATCAGGCGGGGCGTATAATGGGCAGGGTGTGTATCAGGCGGGGTGTATAACGGGTGGGGTGTATATTGGGCAGGGTGTATATCGGGTGGGTGTATATCGGGCGGGATGTATAACGGGCGGGTGTATCACGTGGGTACATATCAGGCGGGTGTATATCAGGCAGGGTGCATATAGGGCAGGGTGTATAATGGGCAGGGTGTATATCGGGTGTATAAAGGGTGGGGCGTGTAACGGGCGAGGTGTTTATCAGGCGGGGTGTATGACGGTTGGGATGTATAATGGGTGGGGTGCATAACGGATGCGGTGTGTAATGGGGGGGTGAATAATGGGCATGGTGTATATCGGGCGGGGTGTATATCGGGTGGGGTGAATAACGGGCATGGTGTATATCGGGCGGGGTGTATATCGGGCGGGATGTATAATCGGGTGGGGTGTATAACGGGCGGGGTGTATAACGGGCGGGTGTATATCGGGCGGGGTGTATATCGGGCGGGGTGTATAACGGGCGGGTGTATATCGGGTGGGGTGTATATCGGGCGGGGTGTATATCGGGCGGGGTGTATATCGGGTGGGGTGAATAACGGGCATGGTGTATAGCGGGCGGGGTGTATATCGGGTGGGGTGAATAACGGGCATGGTGTATATCGGGCGGGGTGTATAGCGGGCGGGGTGTATATCGGGTGGGGTGTATATCGGGCGGGGTGAATAACGGGCATGGTGTATATCGGGCGGGGTGAATATCGGGCGGGGTGTATAGCGGGTGGGGTGTATATCGGGCGGGGCGAATAACGGGCATGGTGTATATCGGGCGGGGTGTATATCGGGCGGGGTGAATAACGGGCATGGTGTATAGCGGGCGGGGTGTATATCGGGCGGGGTGAATAACGGGCATGGTGTATATCGGGCGGGGTGTATATCGGGCGGGGTGTATAGCGGGCGGGGTGTATATCGGGTGGGGTGTATATCGGGCGGGGTGAATAACGGGCATGGTGTATATCGGGTGGGGTGTATAATGGGCGGGCTGTATATCGGGCGGGGTATATATCGGGTGGGGTGTATATCGGGCGGGATGTATAACGGGCGGGTGTATATCGGGCGTGGTGTATATCGGGCGGGGTGTATATCGGGCGGGGTGAATAAAGGGCATGGTGTATATCGGGCGGGGTGTATATCGGGCGGGGTGTATATCGGGTGGGGTGTATATCGGACGGGGTGAATAACGGGCATGGTGTATATCGGGCGGGGTGTATATCGGGCGGGGTGAATAACGGGCATGGTGTATATCGGGTGGGGTGTATATCGGGCGGGATGTATAACGGGCGGGTGTATATCGGGCGTGGTGTATATCGGGCGGGGTGTATATCGGGCGGGGTGAATAACGGGCATGGTGTATATCGGGCGGGGTGTATATCGGGCGGGGTGTATATCGGGTGGGGTGTATATCGGACGGGGTGAATAACGGGCATGGTGTATATCGGGCGGGGTGTGTATCGGGCGGTGTGTATAACGGGCATGGTGTATCATGGGCGGGGTGTATATCGGGCGGGGTGAATAACGGGCATGGTGTATATCGGGCGGGGTGTATATCGGGCGGGGTGTATAACGGGCATGGTGTATATTGGGCGGGGTGTATATCGGGCGGGGTGAATAACGGGCATGGTGTATATCGGGCGGGGTGTATATCGGGCGGGGTGTATAACGGGCCTGGTGTATATCGGGCGGGGTGTATATCGGGCGGGGTGAATAACGGGCATGGTGTATATCGGGCGGGGTGTATATCCGCCGGGGTGTATATCGGGCGGGGTGAATAACGGGCATGGTGTATATTGGGCGGGGTGTACATCGGGCGGGGTGTATATCGGGCGGGGTGTATAACGGGCGGGTGTATATCGGGTGGGGTGTATATGGGGCGGGGTGTATATCGGGCGGGGTGTATATCGGGTGGGGTGAATAACGGGCATGGTGTATAGCGGGCGGGGTGTATATCGGGTGGGGTGAATAACGGGCATGGGGTATATCGGGCGGGGTGTATAGCGGGCGGGGTGTATATCGGGTGGGGTGTATATCGGGCGGGGTGAATAACGGGCATGGTGTATATCGGGCGGGGTGAATATCGGGCGGGGTGTATATCGGGTGGGGTGTATATCGGGCGGGGCGAATAACGGGCTTGGTGTATATCGGGCGGGGTGTATATCGGGCCGGGTGAATAACGGGCATGGTGTATAGCGGGCGGGGTGTATATCGGGCGGGGTGAATAACGGGCATGGTGTATATCGGGCGGGGTGTATATCGGGCGGGGTGTATAGCGGGCGGGGTGTATATCGGGTGGGGTGTATATCGGGCGGGGTGAATAACGGGCATGGTGTATATCGGGTGGGGTGTATAATGGGCGGGCTGTATATCGGGCGGGGTATATATCGGGTGGGGTGTATATCGGGCGGGATGTATAACGGGCGGGTGTATATATCGGGCGTGTTGTATATCGGGCGGGGTGTATATCGGGCGGGGTGAATAAAGGGCATGGTGTATATCGGGCGGGGTGTATATCGGGCGGGGTGTATATCGGGTGGGGTGTATATCGGACGGGGTGAATAACGGGCATGGTGTATATCGGGCGGGGTGTATATCGGGCGGGGTGAATAACGGGCATGGTGTATATCGGGTGGGGTGTATATCGGGCGGGGTGAATAACGGGCATGGTGTATATCGGGTGGGGTGTATATCGGGTGGGGTGTATATCGGGCGGGATGTATAACGGGCGGGTGTATATCGGGCGTGGTGTATATCGGGCGGGGTGTATATCGGGCGGGGTGAATAACGGGCATGGTGTATATCGGGCGGGGTGTATATCGGGCGGGGTGTATATCGGGTGGGGTGTATATCGGACGGGGTGAATAACGGGCATGGTGTATATCGGGCGGGGTGTGTATCGGGCGGGGTGTATAACGGGCATGGTGTATCATGGGCGGGGTGTATATCGGGCGGGGTGAATAACGGGCATGGTGTATATCGGGCGGGGTGTATATCGGGCGGGGTGTATAACGGGCATGGTGTATATTGGGCGGGGTGTATATCGGGCGGGGTGAATAACGGGCATGGTGTATATCGGGCGGGGTGTATATCGGGCGGGGTGTATAACGGGCCTGGTGTATATCGGGCGGGGTGTATATCGGGCGGGGTGAATAACGGGCATAGTGTATATCGGGCGGGGTGTATATCGGGCGGGGTGTATATCGGGCGGGGTGAATAACGGGCATGGTGTATATTGGGCGGGGTGTACATCGGGCGGGGTGTATATCGGGCGGGGTGTATAACGGGCATGGTGTATATCGGGCGGGGTGTATATCGGGCGGGATGTATAATCGGGTGGGGTGTATAACGGGCGGGGTGTATCACGGGCGGGTGTATATCGGGCGGGGTGTATATCGGGCGGGGTGTATAACGGGCGGGTGTATATCGGGTGGGGTGTATAACGGGCGGGTGTATATCGGGTGGGGTGTATA
Source organism: Heptranchias perlo (assembly GCF_035084215.1). Classification (NCBI taxonomy): domain Eukaryota; kingdom Metazoa; phylum Chordata; class Chondrichthyes; order Hexanchiformes; family Hexanchidae; genus Heptranchias; species Heptranchias perlo. Next base: position 8,676,821 of record NC_090337.1, read on the forward strand.
TGGGGCGGGGTGTATATCGTGCGGGGTGTATATCGGGTGGGGTGAATAACGGGCATGGTGTATAGCGGGCGGGGTGTATATCGGGTGGGGTGAATAACGGGCATGGGGTATATCGGGCGGGGTGTATAGCGGGCGCGGTGTATATCGGGTGGGGTGTATATCGGGCGGGGTGAATAACGGGCATGGTGTATATCGGGCGGGGTGAATATCGGGCGGGGTGTATATCGGGTGGGGTGTATATCGGGCGGGGCGAATAACGGGCTTGGTGTATATCGGGCGGGGTGTATATCGGGCGGGGTGAATAACGGGCATGGCGTATAGCGGGCGGGGTGTATATCGGGCGGGGTGAATAACGGGCATGGTGTATATCGGGCGGGGTGTATATCGGGCAGGGTGTATAGCGGGCGGGGTGTATATCGGGTGGGGTGTATATCGGGCGGGGTGAATAACGGGCATGGTGTATATCGGGTGGGGTGTATAATGGGCGGGCTGTATATCGGGCGGGGTATATATCGGGTGGGGTGTATATCGGGCGGGATGTATAACGGGCGGGTGTATATCGGGCGTGGTGTATATCGGGCGGGGTGTATATCGGGCGGGGTGAATAACGGGCATGGTGTATATCGGGCGGGGTGTATATCGGGCGGGGTGTATATCGGGTGGGGTGTATATCGGACGGGGTGAATAACGGGCATGGTGTATATCGGGTGGGGTGTATATCGGGCGGGGTGAATAACGGGCATGGTGTATATCGGGTGGGGTGTATATCGGGTGGGGTGTATATCGGGCGGGATGTATAACGGGCGGGTGTATATCGGGCGTGGTGTATATCGGGCGGGGTGTATATCGGGCGGGGTGAATAACGGGCATGGTGTATATCGGGCTGGGTGTATATCGGGCGGGGTGTATATCGGGTGGGGTGTATATCGGACGGGGTGAATAACGGGCATGGTGTATATCGGGCGGGGTGTGTATCGGGCGGGGTGTATAACGGGCATGGTGAATCATGGGCGGGGTGTATATCGGGCGGGGTGAATAACGGGCATGGTGTATATCGGGCGGGGTGTATATCGGGCGGGGTGTATAACGGGCATGGTGTATATTGGGCGGGGTGTATATCGGGCGGGGTGAATAACGGGCATGGTGTATATCGGGCGGGGTGTATATCGGGCGGGGTGTATAACGGGCCTGGTGTATATCGGGCGGGGTGTATATCGGGCGGGGTGAATAACGGGCATGGTGTATATCGGGCGGGGTGTATATCGGGCGGGGTGTCTATCGGGCGGGGTGTATATCGGGCGGGGTGTATAACGGGCATGGTGTATATCGGGCGGGGTGTATATTGGGCGGGGTGTACATCGGGCGGGGTGTATATCGGGCGGGGTGTATAACGGGCATGGTGTATATTGGGCGGGGTGTATATCGGGCGGGGTGTATATCGGGCGGGGTGTATATCGGGTGGGGTGAATAACGGGCATGGTGTATATCGGGCGGGGTGTATATTGGGCGGGGTGTACATCGGGCGGGGTGTATATCGGGCGGGGTGTATAACGGGCATGGTGTATATTGGGCGGGGTGTATATCGGGCGGGGTGTATATCGGGCGGGGTGTATATCGGGTGGGGTGAATAACGGGCATGGTGTATAGCGGGCGGGGTGTATAGCGGGCGGGGTGTATATCGGGTGGGGTGTATATCGGGCGGGGTGAATAACGGGCATGGTGTATATCGGGCGGGGTGAATATCGGGCGGGGTGTATATCGGGTGTGGTGTATATCGGGCGGGGTGAATAACGGGCATGGTGTATATCGGGCGGGGTGTATATCGGGCGGGGTGAATAACGGGCATGGTGTATATCGGGCGGGGTGTATATCGGGCGGGGTGAATAACGGGCATGGTGTATATCGGGCGGGGTGTATATCGGGCGGGGTGTATAGCGGGCGAGGTGTATATCGGGTGGGGTGTATATCGGGTGGGTTGTATATCGGGCGGGGTGTATAACGGGCATGGTGTATATTGGGCGGGGTGTATATCGGGCGGGGTGAATAACGGGCATGGTGTATATCGGGCGGGGTGTATATCGGGCGGGGTGTATAACGGGCCTGGTGTATATCGGGCGGGGTGTATATCGGGCGGGGTGAATAACGGGCATGGTGTATATCGGGCGGGGTGTTTTCTCCGGCGGGGTGTCTATCGGGCGGGGTGAATAACGGGCATGGTGTATATTGGGCGGGGTGTACATCGGGCGGGGTGTATATCGGGCGGGGTGTATAACGGGCATGGTGTATATCGGGCGGGGTGTATATCGGGCGGGATGTATAATCGGGTGGGATGTATAACGGGCGGGGTGTATAACGGGCGGGTGTATATCGGGCGGGGTGTATATCGGGCGGGGTGTATAACGGGCGGGTGTATATCGGGTGGGGTGTATATGGGGCGGGGTGTATATCGGGCGGGGTGTATATCGGGTGGGGTGAATAACGGGCATGGTGTATAGCAGGCGGGGTGTATATCGGGTGGGGTGAATAACGGGCATGGGGTATATCGGGCGTGGTGTATAGCGGGCGGGGTGTATATCGGGTGGGGTGTATATCGGTCGGGGTGAATAACGGGCATGGTGTATATCGGGCGGGGTGAATATCGGGCGGGGTGTATATCGGGTGGGGTGTATATCGGGCGGGGCGAATAACCGGCTTGGTGTATATCGGGCGGGGTGTATATCGGGCGGGGTGAATAACGGGCATGGTGTATAGCGGGCGGGGTGTATATCGGGCGGGGTGAATAACGGGCATTGTGTATATCGGGCGGGGTGTATATCGGGCGGGGTGTATAGCGGGCGGGGTGTATATCAGGTGGGGTGTATATCGGGCGGGGTGAATAACGGGCATGGTGTATATCGGGTGGGGTGTATAATGGGCGGGCTGTATATCGGGCGGGGTATATATCGGGTGGGGTGTATATCGGGCGGGATGTATAACGGGCGGGTGTATATCGGGCGTGTTGTATATCGGGCGGGGTGTATATCGGGCGGGGTGAATAAAGGGCATGGTGTATATCGGGCGGGGTGTATATCGGGCGGGGTGTATATCGGGTGGGGTGTATATCGGACGGGGTGAATAACGGGCATGGTGTATATCGGGCGGGGTGTATATCGGGCGGGGTGAATAACGGGCATGGTGTATATCGGGTGGGGTGTATATCGGGCGGGGTGAATAACGGGCATGGTGTATATCGGGTGGGGTGTATATCGGGTGGGGTGTATATCGGGCGGGATGTATAACGGGCGGGTGTATATCGGGCGTGGTGTATATCGGGCGGGGTGTATATCGGGCGGGGTGAATAACGGGCATGGTGTATATCGGGCGGGGTGTATATCGGGCGGGGTGTATATCGGGTGGGGTGTATATCGGACGGGGTGAATAACGGGCATGGTGTATATCGGGCGGGGTGTGTATCGGGCGGGGTGTATAACGGGCATGGTGTATCATGGGCGGGGTGTATATCGGGCGGGGTGAATAACGGGCATGGTGTATATCGGGCGGGGTGTATATCGGGCGGGGTGTATAACGGGCATGGTGTATATTGGGCGGGGTGTATATCGGGCGGGGTGAAAAGCGGGCATGGTGTATATCGGGCGGGGTGTATATCGGGCGGGGTGTATAACGGGCCTGGTGTATATCGAGCGGGGTGTATATCGGGCGGGGTGAATAACGGGCATGGTGTATATCGGGCGGGGTGTATATCGGGCGGGGTGTATATCGGGCGGTGTGAATAACGGGCATGGTGTATATTGGGCGGGGTGTACATCGGGCGGGGTGTATATCAGGCGGGGTGTATAACGGGCATGGTGTATATCGGGCGGGGTGTATATCGGGCGGGATGTATAATCGGGTGGGGTGTATAACGGGCGGGGTGTATCACGGGCGGGTGTATATCGGGCGGGGTGTATATCGGGCGGGGTGTATAACGGGCGGGTGTATATCGGGTGCGGTGTATATGGGGCGGGGTGTATATCGTGCGGGGTGTATATCGGGTGGGGTGAATAACGGGCATGGTGTATAGCGGGCGGGGTGTATATCGGGTGGGGTGAATAACGGGCATGGGGTATATCGGGCGGGGTGTATAGCGGGCGCGGTGTATATCGGGTGGGGTGTATATCGGGCGGGGTGAATAACGGGCATGGTGTATATCGGGCGGGGTGAATATCGGGCGGGGTGTATATCGGGTGGGGTGTATATCGGGCGGGGCGAATAACGGGCTTGGTGTATATCGGGCGGGGTGTATATCGGGCGGGGTGAATAACGGGCATGGCGTATAGCGGGCGGGGTGTATATCGGGCGGGGTGAATAACGGGCATGGTGTATATCGGGCGGGGTGTATATCGGGCAGGGTGTATAGCGGGCGGGGTGTATATCGGGTGGGGTGTATATCGGGCGGGGTGAATAACGGGCATGGTGTATATCGGGTGGGGTGTATAATGGGCGGGCTGTATATCGGGCGGGGTATATATCGGGTGGGGTGTATATCGGGCGGGATGTATAACGGGCGGGTGTATATCGGGCGTGGTGTATATCGGGCGGGGTGTATATCGGGCGGGGTGAATAACGGGCATGGTGTATATCGGGCGGGGTGTATATCGGGCGGGGTGTATATCGGGTGGGGTGTATATCGGACGGGGTGAATAACGGGCATGTTGTATATCGGGTGGGGTGTATATCGGGCGGGGTGAATAACGGGCATGGTGTATATCGGGTGGGGTGTATATCGGGTGGGGTGTATATCGGGCGGGATGTATAACGGGCGGGTGTATATCGGGCGTGGTGTATATCGGGCGGGGTGTATATCGGGCGGGGTGAATAACGGGCATGGTGTATATCGGGCTGGGTGTATATCGGGCGGGGTGTATATCGGGTGGGGTGTATATCGGACGGGGTGAATAACGGGCATGGTGTATATCGGGCGGGGTGTGTATCGGGCGGGGTGTATAACGGGCATGGTGTATCATGGGCGGGGTGTATATCGGGCGGGGTGAATAACGGGCATGGTGTATATCGGGCGGGGTGTATATCGGGCGGGGTGTATAACGGGCATGGTGTATATTGGGCGGGGTGTATATCGGGCGGGGTGAATAACGGGCATGGTGTATATCGGGCGGGGTGTATATCAGGCGGGGTGTATAACGGGCCTGGTGTATATCGGGCGGGGTGTATATCGGGCGGGGTGAATAACGGGCATGGTGTATATTGGGCGGGGTGTATATCGGGCGGGTGTATATCGGGCGGGGTGTATATCGGGCGGGGTGTATAACGGGCGGGTGTATATCGGGTGGGGTGTATATGGGGCGGGGTGTATATCGGGCGGGGTGTATATCGGGTGGGGTGAATAACGGGCATGGTGTATAGCAGGCGGGGTGTATATCGGGTGGGGTGAATAACGGGCATGGGGTATATCGGGCGTGGTGTATAGCGGGCGGGGTGTATATCGGGTGGGGTGTATATCGGTCGGGGTGAATAACGGGCATGGTGTATATCGGGCGGGGTGAATATCGGGCGGGGTGTATATCGGGTGGGGTGTATATCGGGCGGAGCGAATAACGGGCTTGGTGTATATCGGGCGGGGTGTATATCGGGCGGGGTGAATAACGTGCATGGTGTATAGCGGGCGGGGTGTATATCGGGCGGGGTGAATAACTGGCATTGTGTATATCGGGCGGGGTGTATATCGGGCGGGGTGTATAGCGGGCGGGGTGTATATCAGGTGGGGTGTATATCGGGCGGGGTGAATAACGGGCATGGTGTATATCGGGTGGGGTGTATAATGGGCGGGCTGTATATCGGGCGGGGTATATATCGGGTGGGGTGTATATCGGGCGGGATGTATAACGGGCGGGTGTATATCGGGCGTGTTGTATATCGGGCGGGGTGTATATCGGGCGGGGTGAATAAAGGGCATGGTGTATATCGGGCGGGGTGTATATCGGGCGGGGTGTATATCGGGTGGGGTGTATATCGGACGGGGTGAATAACGGGCATGGTGTATATCGGGCGGGGTGTATATCGGGCGGGGTGAATAACGGGCATGGTGTATATCGGGTGGGGTGTATATCGGGCGGGGTGAATAACGGGCATGGTGTATATCGGGTGGGGTGTATATCGGGTGGGGTGTATATCGGGCGGGATGTATAACGGGCGGGTGTATATCGGGCGTGGTGTATATCGGGCGGGGTGTATATCGGGCGGGGTGAATAACGGGCATGGTGTATATCGGGCGGGGTGTATATCGGGCGGGGTGTATATCGGGTGGGGTGTATATCGGACGGGGTGAATAACGGGCATGGTGTATATCGGGCGGGGTGTGTATCGGGCGGGGTGTATAACGGGCATGGTGTATCATGGGCGGGGTGTATATCGGGCGGGGTGAATAACGGGCATGGTGTATATCGGGCGGGGTGTATATCGGGCGGGGTGTATAACGGGCATGGTGTATATTGGGCGGGGTGTATATCGGGCGGGGTGAAAAGCGGGCATGGTGTATATCGGGCGGGGTGTATATCGGGCGGGGTGTATAACGGGCCTGGTGTATATCGGGCGGGGTGTATATCGGGCGGGGTGAATAACGGGCATGGTGTATATCGGGCGGGGTGTATATCGGGCGGGGTGTATATCGGGCGGTGTGAATAACGGGCATGGTGTATATTGGGCGGGGTGTACATCGGGCGGGGTGTATATCGGGCGGGGTGTATAACGGGCATGGTGTATATCGGGCGGGGTGTATATCGGGCGGGATGTATAATCGGGTGGGGTGTATAACGGGCGGGGTGTATCACGGGCGGGTGTATATCGGGCGGGGTGTATATCGGGCGGGGTGTATAACGGGCGGGTGTATATCGGGTGGGGTGTATATGGGGCGGGGTGTATATCGTGCGGGGTGTATATCGGGTGGGGTGAATAACGGGCATGGTGTATAGCGGGCGGGGTGTATATCGGGTGGGGTGAATAACGGGCATGGGGTATATCGGGCGGGGTGTATAGCGGGCGCGGTGTATATCGGGTGGGGTGTATATCGGGCGGGGTGAATAACGGGCATGGTGTATATCGGGCGGGGTGAATATCGGGCGGGGTGTATATCGGGTGGGGTGTATATCGGGCGGGGCGAATAACGGGCTTGGTGTATATCGGGCGGGGTGTATATCGGGCGGGGTGAATAACGGGCATGGTGTATATCGGGCGGGGTGTATATCGGGCAGGGTGTATAGCGGGCGGGGTGTATATCGGGCGGGGTGAATAACGGGCATGGTGTATATCGGGCGGGGTGTATATCGGGCAGGGTGTATAGCGGGCGGGGTGTATATCGGGTGGGGTGTATATCGGGCGGGGTGAATAACGGGCATGGTGTATATCGGGTGGGGTGTATAATGGGCCGGCTGTATATCGGGCGGGGTATATATCGGGTGGGGTGTATATCGGGCGGGATGTATAACGGGCGGGTGTATATCGGGCGTGGTGTATATCGGGCGGGGTGTATATCGGGCGGGGTGAATAACGGGCATGGTGTATATCGGGCGGGGTGTATATCGGGCGGGGTGTATATCGGGTGGGGTGTATATCGGACGGGGTGAATAACGGGCATGTTGTATATCGGGTGGGGTGTATATCGGGCGGGGTGAATAACGGGCATGGTGTATATCGGGTGGGGTGTATATCGGGTGGGGTGTATATCGGGCGGGATGTATAACGGGCGGGTGTATATCGGGCGTGGTGTATATCGGGCGGGGTGTATATCGGGCGGGGTGAATAACGGGCATGGTGTATATCGGGCTGGGTGTATATCGGGCGGGGTGTATATCGGGTGGGGTGTATATCGGACGGGGTGAATAACGGGCATGGTGTATATCGGGCGGGGTGTGTATCGGGCGGGGTGTATAACGGGCATGGTGTATCATGGGCGGGGTGTATATCGGGCGGGGTGAATAACGGGCATGGTGTATATCGGGCGGGGTGTATATCGGGCGGGGTGTATAACGGGCATGGTGTATATTGGGCGGGGTGTATATCGGGCGGGGTGAATAACGGGCATGGTGTATATCGGGCGGGGTGTATATCGGGCGGGGTGTATAACGGGCCTGGTGTATATCGGGCGGGGTGTATATCGGGCGGGGTGAATAACGGGCATGGTGTATATCGGGCGGGGTGTATATCGGGCGGGGTGTCTATCGGGCGGGGTGAATAACGGGCATGGTGTATATTGGGCGGGGTGTACATCGGGCGGGGTGTATATCGGGCGGGGTGTATAACGGGCATGGTGTATATTGGGCCGGGTGTATATCGGGCGGGGTGTATATCGGGCGGGGTGTATATCGGGTGGGGTGAATGACGGGCATGGTGTATAGCGGGCGGGGTGTATAGCGGGCGGGGTGTATATCGGGTGGGGTGTATATCGGGCGGGGTGAATAACGGGCATGGTGTATATCGGGCGGGGTGAATATCGGGCGGGGTGTATATCGGGTGGGGTGTATATCGGGCGGGGTGAATAACGGGCATGGTGTATATCGGGCGGGGTGTATATCGGGCGGGGTGAATAACGGGCATGGTGTATATCGGGCGGGGTGTATATCGGGCGGGGTGAATAACGGGCATGGTGTATATCGGGCGGGGTGTATATCGGGCGGGGTGTATAGCGGGCGAGGTGTATATCGGGTGGGGTGTATATCGGGTGGGGTGTATAATGGGCGGGTGTATATCGGGCTTGGTGTATATCGGGCGGGGTGTATATCGGGCGGGGTGAATAACGGGCATGGTGTATATCGGGTGGGGTGTATATCGGGCGGGGTATATATCGGGTGGGGTGTATATCGGGCGGGGTATATATCGGGTGGGGTGTATATCGGGCGGGATGTATAACGGGCGGGTGTATATCGGGCTTGGTGTATATCGGGCGGGGTGTATATCGGGCAGGGTGAATAACGGGCATGGTGTATATCGGGTGGGGTGTATATCGGGCGGGGTGTATATCGGGTGGGGTGAATAACGGGCATGGTGTATAGCGGGCGGGGTGTATAGCGGGCGGGGTGTATATCGGGTGGGGTGTATATCGGGCGGGGTGAATAACGGGCATGGTGTATATCGGGCGGGGTGTATATCGGGCGGGGTGAATAACGGGCATGGTGTATATTGGGCGGGGTGTATATCGGGCGGGGTGTATATCGGGCGGGGTGTATAACGGGCATGGTGTATATTGGGCGGGGTGTATATCGGCCGGGGTGTATATCGGGCGGGGTGTATATCGGGTGGGGTGAATAACGGGCATGGTGTATAGCGGGCGGGGTGTATAGCGGGCGGGGTGTATATCGGGTGGGGTGTATATCGGGCATGGTGTATATCGGGCGGGGTGTATATCGGGCGGGGTGTATAGCGGGCGAGGTGTATATCGGGTGGGGTGTATATCGGGTGGGGTGTATAATGGGCGGGTGTATATCGGGCTTGGTGTATATCGGGCGGGGTGTATATCGGGCGGGGTGAATAACGGGCATGGTGTATATCGGGTGGGGTGTATATCGGGCGGGGTATATATCGGGTGGGGTGTATATCGGGCGGGGTATATATCGGGTGGGAATGTATATCGGGCGGGATGTATAACGGGCGGGTGTATATCGGGCTTGGTGTATATCGGGCGGGGTGTATATCGGGCGGGGTGCATAACGGGCATGGTGTATATCGGGTGGGGTGTATATCGGGCGGGGTGTATATCGGGTGGGGTGAATAACGGGCATGGTGTATAGCGGGCGGGGTGTATAGCGGGCGGGGTGTATATCGGGTGGGGTGTATATCGGGCGGGGTGAATAACGGGCATGGTGTATATCGGGCGGGGTGAATATCGGGCGGGGTGTATATCGGGTGGGGTGCATATCGGGCGGGGTGAATAACGGGCATGGTGTATATCGGGCGGGGTGTATATCGGGCGGGGTGAATAACGGGCATGGTGTATATCGGGCGGGGTGTATATCGGGCGGGGTGAATAACGGGCATGGTGTATATCGGGCGGGGTGTATATCGGGCGGGGTGTATAGCGGGCGAGGTGTATATCGGGTGGGGTGTATATCGGGTGGGGTGTATAATGGGCGGGTGTATATCGGGCTTGGTGTATATCGGGCGGGGTGTATATCGGGCGGGGTGAATAACAGGCATGGTGTATATCGGGTGGGGTGTATATCGGGCGGGGTATATATCGGGTGGGGTGTATATCGGGCGGGGTATATATCGGGTGGGGTGTATATCGGGCGGGATGTATAACGGGCGGGTGTATATCGGGCTTGGTGTATATCGGGCGGGGTGTATATCGGGCGGGGTGAATAACGGGCATGGTGTATATCGGGTGGGGTGTATATCGGGCGGGGTGTATATCGGGTGGGGTGTATATCGGACGGGGTGAATAACGGGCATGGTGTATATCGGGCGGGGTGTATATCGGGCATGGTGTATATCGGGCGGGGTGTATATCGGGCGGGGTGAATAACGGGCATGGTGTATATCGGGCGGGGTGTATATCGGGCGGGGTGTATAACGGGCATGGTGTATATTGGGCGGGGTGTATATTGGGCGGGGTGTATAACGGGCATGGTGTATATTGGGCGGGGTGTATATTGGGCGGGGTGTATATTGGGCGGGGTGTATATCGGGCGTGGTGTATATCGGGCGGGGTGTATATCGGGCGGGGTGTATAACGGGCATGGTGTATATTGGGCGGGGTGTATATTGGGCGGGGTGTATAACGGGCATGGTGTATATTGGGCGGGGTGTATATTGGGCGGGGTGTATATTGGGCGGGGTGTATATCGGGCGTGGTGTATATCGGGCGGGGTGTATATCGGGCGGGGTGTATATTGGGCGGGGTGTATAACTGGCAGCCAAATCCACTACCACCCATTATTTTGAAGTCAACTGAAAGAAAAACTGGACGGGGTGTGTAACGGGTGACCAATTCCGCTACTGCTCGTCTTGTGCCCCGCCCAAGTTGAATTTTACCCTCACTGTTTGCTGCTATGGTATGGCTCCATCAGACTGGCCACAATCTAGTTTCTCACCCAAGTATTCATTTTTCATCTGTGCGCCCCGACAACTGATTGTTATTGAGTTATCTCACTGTGATGGTCGTCACCATCATGCAAACATCCAGCAGGGGCCACTGGAGGACAGTCTGGACAACAAACATGACAGATTCTCCCTCCCTTGCCGAAGGGTATTTAAACTTTAAAGCAACTTGTATTTACTTATTTTTTTAAACAACTGGACTGTGTGAAAAGTTACACTGAAAGCATTTCTTTTAATAATAGGCCATTAAATATTCTTCTGTTGAACAAGGGCATCTTTGGGGGATAATTTTAACCTAACTCACTGGACGGGAAACCCAGGGGATCGGGAGGAATGCCCGTTTTACATCCCGCCCCATATTACTCTGCACTTCCATCAGTTTCCTGATGGGCAGGTTAGGTTAAACTGGACAGTTTTGTTTATGGTGAATTCCTGAGAACTGAATACAATACACACATAAAATGAAAAGAATGTGCAAAAACAAGCAAGTTTTGTAAAGCTATGATATTTCATATTATCTGAACAAGAGTGTTACAAATTTCTTTTGAGTAATCACTCATAGACTGAGTACGAATATCTTCTGGTGTTACGATACTCAAGGAATCAGTTTGAGTACCTGTTTAAAACATTGCTGCCAATACCCTAACTAACATCAAGTCCCATTATCCCATCACCCCTGTGCTCTTTGACCTACATTGGTTCCCAGTCCGGCAATGCCTCGATTTTAAAATTCTCATCCTTGTTTTCAAATCCCTCCGTGGCCTTGTTCCTTCCTATCTCCGTAACCTCCTCCAGTGCTACAGCCCTTTGAGATCTCTATGCTTCTCTGGCCTCTTGCACATCCTGATTTTCTTCGTTCCACCGTCGGCAGCTGTGCCTTCAGCTGCCTAGGCCCTAAGCTCTGGAATTCCCTCCCTAAACCTCTCCACCTCTCCGCCTCTCTCTCCTCCTTTAAGACGCTCCTTAAAACCTACCTCTTTGACCAAGCTTTTGGTCACCTGTCCTGATATCTCCTTATGTGGCTCGGTGTCAAATTTTGTTTGCTAATCACTCCTGTGAAGAGCCTTGGGACGTTTTACTATGTTAAAGGTGCTATATAAACGCAAGTTGTTGTTGATATTGGGCCAAGAAATCTGAGTTATACTGTTCTTTTCATATTGCCCTTTGGCCTGGGAAGATGAATCTTTGAGGATCCACTTACCAGCATCTGAATGCCAGTAAAAGTTTTAATGTTAACAAAGAAACTAAGGGTTAAAATTGGACATGGGCAGGGATGCAAAACAGGCAGTATCGCACTGACCACCTGTTACACGCTCCGCCCCATATTCAGTCCCACTGACTTCAATAGAACTGCATAACGGACGTGTCGTATAATTATCGACAAATAAGATTCTGCCTGTTTTCCACCGTTGCCCATGTCCAATTTCACCCCCCGTAATTGCCTCATTAGCTCCCTGCTGCTGTGCAAATCATTAAAAATTATGTTTGAAAGGTTCCTAGGTGGTCCAATGGAACTATACTCAACTGATGTGAGATCATCATCAAGTTGAACCATTTCACAGTGGAATTAACTACAACTACTGCAAAGCAATGCAAACTTTGTAAAGTAACTGACCTTTTTTTATGTTTTAACTGGGATCATACATGATTTCATATTTTATGATTTGCTTTCAAATTTAGGAAATATTCGATCAAATCACCAAAAAATTTTGGGATCACAAAGTATACTGAAGAACCAGTCATTTTCGATGGTTTCTTCTGTATTCTAATTGATCTCAGGATCTGCTGAAGAGCAATTACTCTCTAAATGACCTCAAAAAAGCACAGTAATTAGTTCATGTGCCCTTAAAGGGTCACAATGGATTACACACAGCTACATCTTAGCAGCACAATAATACATTGGATACAGTATCATGAATAACGCCATGGAAGATATGCTACTTTTTACATAAAAACATTAGCCCTGAAATTCCGTGGGGATTCTCCCAGTCTCCTGCCACAGCTCTTGTGAAAGGCTGGCTGGATCCACAGGGAAACGGCATAAGCAGTTGAAAATGGCACCTCACGCCATTTCCCTGGGGTTCCATCGGTCTCCTATCAGAGTTACAGTAGGAGACCAAGAGAGCTCCGCAGAATTTCAGGTCCATTGTGCCTAGTATGTTTTGTTCATCACATTTTCTGTGTCACACTTCAGTGTATACTATGTAACTCATGGAAGCTCCTGTGTCACACTTGCACTTAATTGAAGGGGCACTAGGCTCTCTTGATCGATGAACTAAGATGGGTCGGACGGCCTTCCTCATCGGGAATTATCTTGTGATTTTGTGAATAGACTGCAATTTCATATTCATACAATGGTAAGAAAAATCACAACTGAATGGGTGTGGTATGTATCAGTCGATGCATAGCAAGCAGCAATTTCATTCCTCATCAAAAGTTGCCAGTCAGCAAATAGCTAAAAATGGCACGGAGCAAGTGAACAAATGAAATTACTCCAAATATTTTTTGAAATTCTTTTGACCGCCATCGTGAATTGATATTAGTTGAGAAACAAAGTCCTTGAAATAAGATTTATAACAGAATGAAGGCAGAAGTTACAAGAAAATTTTAAACTTAACTATAAAGCAGCTTTTATTGCGAGTTTACTATGTTTTCTGTGGGAGGCCTTGGCTTTATGAAAGGCCTGGGGTTTGTGGACATTAGGGTTCCCCGAACTGGAATCTGTCAATGAAGAGATTCAAAAAAGGCACAGACACAATTTCCCAGCATGCACATGTGCCAACACGACCAAGAATTCGATTGGCAGAAAAGCCAACCATTCCTTGCTGTTTTAAGCTCTACCTCCGGATTGGCGGCTGTGCCTTTGAGAATCCCTACGTGGTCAGTTTTTGGTAAAATATTAAAATGCCTACATGGCAAAGAAGCAGAAAATCAGTTCTTGCTGAACCAGACTGAGGGGAAAGAATCCGGTTCGTCACCTTTGGCTACCTAGGTCCTAAGCTCTGAAATTCCCACCCTAAACCTTTCTGCCTCTCCACCTCCTTCTCCTCCTTTAAGTTGCTCCTTAAAACCTAACTCTTTGACCAAACTTTTGGTCACCTGTCCTAATATCTCTTTATGTGGATCAGTGTCAAAATTTGTTTGATAATCGCTCCTGTGAAGCACCTTGGAATGTCACACTATGTTAATGGCGCTATATAAAAGCAAATTGTTGTTGTTCCTTCAGAAATCTGATGGTGGGGTTGGAAGGACTGTGGGAGACTGAGAATCGTCGTGTAGATCCTAGAAGACAAAAGGTTGGTTACTCATTTCCCCTCCCCAGCACTTTCTTCTGGCCTCCATCAGCAACCAGAAGACCCTGATGACAGTAGTCAAGACTTGAGTTGCAGATCTCTCTTCTCAGTGCAAGGTCCTGCCAAGAGGTGGGCCTGCGCCAACAGTGGACCTGGGCTCAGCAAATGGTCCAAACTACCTCTCTTCTCACAGGCACAGCATCCCTTGGTGTTGTGGGCCTGTCAGCTGACCAAACAGGGGCCTGGCGAGGAAAATTAATGGCAACAATGAGCAGGCAACTATTTTACTCACTGCAAGATTCCACAACGGCTGTAAGATAAATCTATTTTGGTGGCATTGGCAAATGATTGGTTAGAAAGACACAAGGAAAGACTTGCATTTATATAGCGTCTTTCACAACCTCAGGATGTCCCAAAGTGCTTTGCAACCAATGAAGTACTTTTGAAGTGCAGTCACTGTTGTAATGTAGGAAACACAGCAGCCAATTTGCACACAGCAAGATCCCACAAATAGCAATGAAATAAATGACCTGATGATCTGTTTTAAAGTTGGCTGAGGGATAAATATTGGCCAGGACACTAACCAAACTTCCTTGCTCTTCTTTGAATAGTGCCATGGGGTCTTTAATGTCTACCTAAGAGGGCAGCCTTGGTTTAACATCTCATCTGAAAGATGGCACCTCTGACAGTGCAACTCCCAGCACTGCACTGGAGTACCAACCTAGATTATGTGCTCAAGTCTCTGGAGTGAGACTTAACCCCATGACTTTCTAGACTCAGAGACAAGAGTGCTACCACTGAGCCAAAACTTCCACCTAGCAGGCCACTTATTTGAATAGTATCATAGCAACTTCAACACTCACTGAACTACCAGTCATGGCAGACAGGACTTTGATTTAATGTCTCTTACAAAGGACCGCATATCCAACAAAATAACACTTTCTCAGTACTAGAGTGTCAGATTAGACTTTGTGTTTAAGTCCTTGTGTGAGGCTCAAACCCACTCGCTTCTGACTCAGAAGTGAGAGTACTATCGAGTAACAAGTAAGGTCAAGAATTTTTTTTGTAGTTTTTCTTTAATGAGTTAATGATGAAGCATCTTCTGATGAGCCAGGGTATGTGCGCACATTTTATATCTTTTGTGTGTGTGTTTGTGTGCAATTCGAGTGGAATACTTTACTTGGTAGAAATGTACTTTAAATGTACCACCAGTAATTAAAGAATTAGTTTCTATTTGGGTCAGTGTGCCTCCTAACCACAATGTCTTGATTTATTACATCTCTTCTATTCTTTTCAACTGAGTGGCTTCCTGCACTGTAGGTCTAGGTTTCCCAATAAAAAATATCCATTGTTGGTTCTGTGGCCTTTGAGATGTTACAATGGATTCTCCTACAAATTGTACACATTACATCAATAGGTGTGCTTGTGTATTTTTTCTTTAAATTGAGTGGAATTGAGTTATGCAGACCCGATGAATAAAAATGAAGGACAGTTACTCATGAAAGAATGAAAAAGAAATAATTTGCATTTATATAGCACCTTTGACAACCTCAAGACATCTCAAAGTGCTTTACAGCAAATGAGGTAATTTTGAAGTGTAGTCCCTGTTGTAATGTAGAAAACACGGCAGCCAATTTGCAAAGTCCAAAAAACAGCAATGAGATGATAACCAGATAACCTGTTTAAGTGATGTTGGTTGAAGGATAAATATTGGCCAAGACATTTTAGTTATTGTAACGCCACTCTTCAGATAGGTTTGACAAAGGGGAAGGCTAAATGAGAATGCACATATTTATATTGTTGTTTATTTTCAGTCATACATTATCAAAAGTATCTTCTCTACGATACAATAACTATAATGTACAAAAATGGTAAATGCTAACTTTAGTATTGCAGTAAAGTCAGGCCTCTTTATGCTTTGCTTTTGGGCAGGTCAAAGGTCATAAACCATGCAACATTCAAAATTTGCTAGAGGATGATCTGCCCATTAACTTTTTCTTGGTGTTCTGTTCTGGCTTCAGTAGGATGATATAAACCTTAGGAGCAAATATGCAGGCAAGCAAACCAAAGCTGGAAGACAATATCGCAAATATCTCAACAGCTACTGTGTATTTTCCAGAGCTGACATAAGCCGGAATGAAAGTTATCCAAACTGCACAGAAGATCAGCATGCTGAAGGTGATGAACTTTGCTTCGTTGAAATTGTCTGGCAACTTTCGCGCTAGAAACGCAAGAACAAAGCACATTATAGATAGGAAGCCTATGTAGCCCAACACAGAATAAAAGGCTATTACTGACCCCACGTCGCATTCTAATATAATGGTTGCACTTTGATATTCAGCATTTTTTGCAGGAAATGGGGGCGATAAGGTCACCCACAGAATACATATCACAACTTGGATTAACGGCAGAAAAAATATGCAAAGTCTTTGCTGTAGAGGACCAAACCATTTCATCATATTATTGTTCGGAAGCCTTGCACTGAATGCCATTATTACTACAATTGTTTTTCCAAGGATGCAAGAAATGCAAAGGACAAATATAACACCGAATGCCGTATGTCGCAACATGCAGGACCAGACTGTTGGTTCACCCATGAAAAGAAGAGAACAGAGGAAGCAAAGTACCAATGAAGATAAAAGAAGGAAGCTTAACTCAGAATTGTTCGCCTTGACAATAGGTGTATCCTTGTAATGGTAAAAAGCAACACTAACAGCTATCGATACACAAGCACCGAGTAAGGACAATATCGTCAATATGATTCCCATGGTGTCTTCAAATGACAGAAACTCAATTTCCTTGAGGATGCATGTGTCCCTTTTTAGGTTTGGCCAGTAATCCGAATGACAGGCCATGCAGTCGATTGAATCTGCAGAAAACAATAGAGAATAACTTTTTCCAACAAATTCCAAGAGGTTAAGCACTTATTTCTACAAAATGGAATTGACAGAAACATTTGGTGGTAGATTTTCAAACTTGCCACCTGGGCGTAAAACTAGCTTTGCAGATCGGCCAATGTTATAGGCAGTACCCAGTTTTCATTTCCACAATGAAAGTTTTAGGTTGGGAGGCAAGTTGAAAATCTACCTTGAAATTTAAGCTTTAGTAACAATTTTTGTTATAAATAAAGAAATTAGAAACAGGAAATAGTCAATTACTCCTGACAAAATGACACTAAAGCATCATCAGTTTTAAATTTGTAAGCACAGTCCCAGTGACCTAATCCATAAGGCACTGGTCTCCTGGGCCAGGGATTGTGGGCTTGATTCCCATTTGGGCTGATACAAACTTTTTGATTTTGTGAAACAAGTGTGTTTTTTAACAAATAAAAATGAAATTCATTTTTGTTAGGGATATGTAATGGTTAGATCACTGGACTTGTAATCCGAAACAAAAGAACCAGGAAGAAGATGAAGATAATTTTTTTTTAATCCAGCGAGTTGTTCTGATCTGGAATGCACTGCCTGAAAGGGTGGTGGAAGCAGATTCAAAAGTAACTTTCAAAATGGAATTGGATAAATACATGAAAAGTGAAAATTTGCAGGGCTATGGGGAAAGAGCAGAGGAGTGGAACTAATTGGATAGCTCTTTCAAAGAGCTGGCACAGGCACGATGGGCTGAATGGCCTCCTTTTGTGCTGTATGATTCTATGATTTAAATCAAGTTTTAAAACCAATTTTTCCTATTCCTTATGGTTTTTTTTCATGAGAATGAAAAATAGTAAGGACAGATTGTATGGTATTTACCCTGCTTTTAAGATGGAATTTAGAGATGGGGTAGATCTTGACTTTGTGCGATAGTGTAAAACTGATAATAGCGAATCGGCAGCCCATTTTACATCTCTCCCGATTTATATTTCCAAATATTGAGAGATCTTTTAAGTACGACTGAGATAGATAGATGATAGGATCTATAGATAGATAGTTAGATAGATGATAGATAGAATAGATAGATAGATAGATGGATAGATATTATAGATAGATGGATATATACTATAGACAAGATAGATACTATAGATAGATATAGATATTATAGATAGACAGATACTATAGATAGATATAGATATTATAGATAGACAGATACTATATTTAGATAGATAGATACTATAGATAGATAGATAGATACTATATTTAGATAGATAGATACTATAGATAGATAGATTGATTGATTGATTGATTACCAGAAGATAAATAGATAGATATACGCACCAGTTTGGTTGCTAATTTCACCTTCAGCACAGGGTATGCAATCAAAGCAACAAATCGGCTGCCCTGCTCTGGCTCCTTTTCTTGTTCCAGGCAGACAACTTTCACTGCACTTTGACTCGATGACCTGGATGTAAAATGAATGATAAATTTCTGTTTTATTACTTGTGTGGTTTATGCAGGATTACAAATAAAGTTTGTTTGACCCACAGAGAAATCTTCTGTGTATACAAAAAAAACCTCATGACTGTATCTTTGATAAATTGGGGAATGATTTTGCTAATTACTGAGATGTTTCTATTACGGTGTAATGATAGGGGATATCTTTTTGGTGCATTTGGCAGATTGCAGTATTCTTTAACATCATAATTGAATCTCAATATTAGAAACACAATCATAGAATCATAGAATGGTTACAGCATGCATGGGAGGAGGCCATTCGGGCCATCGAGTCCGTGCCGGCTCTCTGCAAGAGCAGTCCAGCCAGTCCCACTTCCCCGCCCTGCAAATCTTTTCCCTCCAAGTAGTTATCTAATTTCCTTTTGAAGGCCATGATTGAATCTGCCTCCACCACCACCTCAGGCAGTGTGTTCCAGATCATAACCACTTGCAGTGTAAAAATGTTTTTCCTCATGTCGCCTTTGTTTTTTTTGCCAATCACCTTAAATCTATGTCCTCTGGTTCTTGACCCTTCCGACAATGGGAACAGTTTCTCTCTATCTACTCTGACTAGACCCTTCATGATTTTGAACACCTCTGTCAAATCTCCTCTCAACCTTCGCTGCTCTAAGGAGAACAACCCCAGCTTCTCCAGTCTGTCCATGTACCTAAAGTCCCTCATCCCTGGAACCATTCTAGTAAATCTCTTCTACGCCCTCTCTATGGCCTTCACATCCTTCCTAAAGTGCAGTGCCCAGAAATGGACACAATACTCCAGTTGTAGCCGAACAATAAGCAACCGAAGCATCAAAATCTCTCTTGTTGCTTGCTAAAATCTCTCTGTCTGCATGAATCTTTTGATCAGTTTCATTCTTTTTCTGTCTCTCGCTGGGGTAGATTTTGACTTTGTGCAATTGTGTAAAATGGGTGATAGCAAGTCAGCAGCCCATTTTACATCTCTCCCCATTTTTGTTTCCATTGACTTCAAAGGCTGCCGATTCGCTATCACCCATTTTACATTATTGCACAATGTCAAGATCTATCCCACTCTGTATTTCTTCCAAATGTTTCTCTTTCCTCTTTATATCTGCCTGACATCTGTTTGTGTCTTTTTTAACTGTGCGCCTCTGATGAGAATCCACTATCACTGTCTCTCACTCTCACTATGCCAATCCTTTGCTTGTCTGTCTCTCGAGCGTTATCTTAATTGTAAAAATGAATATCCATTTGTTGTTGAAGGTAATCATTATGGTTTTGGTGATTTTTGTCACCCATTCTTTTAAATATACCAAATAGTGCATTGCATAATGCTGCCTTACCGTTTTTTGTCCTCCACTCCACACTATAGCTTCCTTCTCTATCACAAGTTGGTTCTCTGGACCGACAGATGCATCATACTGACCAACTTTAACATACTTAACACTTCCATCTGGGTCCAGCTGCCAGTTCAGTAGATCATAGGCTGCTAGAGGATCGCCATTGACATCAAATCTCACTTCATCTCCAAACTTTGTTGTAAATTTCACCGCCTTTAAATAATGCAGGACCTTTGCAAAGATATCATATATTTAAAAACCTGTTATTTTTAAACCAATGTGGTGTAATTTAGATTTAATGGGGAGTTTCAGTTATGCCACACTTACATCTAAGTTTGGAATGGTTTTGGGTGTGCAATAGATGTCAGCCTTGGATTGTGCCTCCGAGTCAGAAGTTCATGGTTTCAAGCCCCACTCCAGTGCAGTACCAATGGAGTGCTGCCTTTTGCATGAGATCTTAAACTGAGGTCCTGTCTGCCCTCTTAGGTGGATGTAAAAGATCCCAGGCACAATTTAAGAATTTGGTAAATTCTGCAGCTGTCTTGGCCAATATTTATCCCTTAATCAGCACCACTAAAGCAGTTTAATTGGTCATTTATCTCCTGGTCTTTATCATATTGCAGTTTGTGGGACCTTGCTGTGCGCAAATTGGCTGCTGTGTTTCCTACATTACAACAATGACGATGCTTCAAAAGTAATTCGTTGGCTTTAAAGCACTTTGGGACATTCTGAGGTAATGAACGGTGCTGTATAAGTTCTTTCTATCTTTGCAATAATGTAAATGTGGCAGCATAACTCTGAAGTCAGGTCCTTTCTTCCCTCTGGAATGCGTTAAGCCAAGTGATGTGAGAGTCCATCTGTCGGAACTCCTGGGAATTTTCTAAATTCACTTTGGAGACTTTTTAATGCTATAAGAAGATGCTTCTACCCACACTTTATTAACATTAAAAAATAGTCACTGGAAGAATGGAGCTTTGAGTATAATCTGGGTGCTGCCAACTGATCTTCACGTTCTACAGTTACTAACTTCAGACCAGTAACTCAGTATTAGCCTGCAGCCTAATCTATAACTATAAAAGTTTTCAAATGTATGAATCACAGTTCAGGTATCACATTTGGTCACACATGCAAAATATCTATAGCACACTTTTAAAAAAAGTATTAAGAGAAGGGAAACCTGTCATTTCCTTCTAGTTTCAGAGAAACTTTCCCAGCAACTGAAATATCTGATGGCAATTAGCTTCTAATTGACCTTACCATTTATTTACAGCAATAAGGAACAGGTTGGCTCCACACAGCTCTCCCCTTCTAGCAGAATAATACATGATTTCTAATATGCTCCTGCCCGTTAAAGCAGCATTTCCCCAAATATACCGTGAACTGCATCACGGGCGATAGAGCAGTAGTTATGGAATTCAGTGAAACCTGTTGCGAAAGTTAGTTATCTTCTCAATTTAAACGTGTTCCTTATCTTTAAAGCAAGTCAGACTTGAGGTGCATTTAGTTCTAATACCAATTTCACACATTATTATCTATTCATTGGGACCAATTGGCAAATCATCACTCATCCAATAGAATTTTAATCGCATATGATTTGTACAGTGGGTGCATTTAAGTTGTAGTTATTTTTATGAGTATACGACTTACCTGCCAAGGTTTAAGGTTTGAAATGTCCGGACATGTTGTATTGGGAAACGGCCCTTGGTCTTGTTCACACAGTAACATATTATGGATGGAATGGGCCACAGCATAAACACCTCTATAGGTGTTATATGAAACTCTCAATTGTGATTCATCAGTGAACACATTATGAACGTCTTTTAAATCTTCTAGTCCTGTACATTCCTGATTGGAAGCCCCAAGCATTGTTTCTCCTGTGTTGTTGTATGATGTCCATCTGCAGTGAAACACTGCTTCCCAAAACTGCTTGATGTATTCATTGCCTGGATACTTAGATGGATGGAGTCTAACCAGAAACTGTTTAACTCCAGGAATATCAGCCCTGCGGATTGCCAAACCCAATGTCCCACCCATAGTCCCTGAATTTCCTGCTGTTGAGATCAGTGCTGCTGTACTCCATCCTTCGCTCGCCAGCCATTGCAATCCAGTGACATTCTGGCGCACAAGCTCTTCCACCAAGAAGTTCAGATCTATCTCAGGAGCAAAGACAAGAATAACTTTGACGTTCCATTTTTTAATGAGCTCGACTTGATGCAGAATTTTCTCCTTGGTATAAACTTTGGGGAGAAATTCGGAGAAAGCAACGCAGACTCCGACTTTCGTAACTTTTTCCACAAAGGCTGAAACTCCCAAGTGGCCATAATCGTCGTCCGATCCAAACGCCGCCAGCCAGGTCCAACCAAAATGTTTCACCAGCCGCACAAACGCTGTGACCTGGAAATAATCGCTGGGTATTGTTCGAAAAAAGGTTGGGAATTCCTTTTTATTGCTCAGGCACATGCATGAAGAAAAGTAACTAATCTGTGAAAACATTTAAAAATGGTTATGCTTTTATTATCGTCCATAAAACCTTGGCTTCAAAATATCAGTTTAAGAAGTAGTGGGGTAGATTTTAATCTTGCCGCCCAGTCGCAAAACTGCATTGTGGATGGGCTGCCCATTAATAGAATTTAGGGGGGTTAAATTGGTTAACCCCCGAATCCAGGCGCTGGCATCGCGGTGCGCGATTAGCCCGTGCCTGGTCGTATCGACGTAGCCAGCACGTTAGATTGGTGCTGCAACTTCATTTACCTGATAGATGCCCAGAGTGGAGGTCTAGCTGACTACTTCTCTCTATTTTCTCCACTTCTCACCAGCGAGGGGGGGCAGGAAAATCTCCAGTGAGTTGCTCACACCTAGTAAAGGCAGGCCGCACTTCTTCAAGCAGCCTGGATCTCTTATTTGCAAAAAATAAGATATGGGTCCGCACGGTGTCTGAACGGAGGTCAGACATTGCACACGTAAAACACAGATGCAGGTCCCACCCCATGTTTACAAACTGTTGAGTTATGTTAAAACATTGAATAAAGGTTGCGCACTACTAAATCCCGCATCCTCCAATCTGAACGCCAGACCTCACCAATCTGCTGATCTGAGTTTGTTCCAAGCCTGTGAGAGAGCGTGCACCAAGGTTCTCTGATGATGCGCTGGAGGCTTTGGTGCAAGAGGTGGACAGCAGGAGGGGCATCCTTTATCCGCAGGAGGGCAAGAGGCCCCCAGACATATGTTCCCGAGGCAGTAGGGGACGAAGTCAATGCCAGGTGCATAGCACCACAAACATGGATGCAGTACAGGAAGAAATTCAATGCTTTGATATGAGTGGTCAAGGTGAGTGCAGTCAACGGTCAAGTGGTGTCTCCTACCAACTGCACCACTAGTCGCATCCACTGCTCCACACACTACACCCCCCCATCACCCACCTACCAACAAACTCTTTCAATCAGTACTCAACTCTTCCAATCAGATGCTTCCTCTCACCCTCACACATTACCACTGTTGCAAGCTACACACCCACAACTTACAGGTCATATACACAGGCAGCTATTCAACCATAACAGCCACATCATCCAAACATCCTGCAGGACACTCACCGACACACGTTCCGCTTTCTTGCAGGAGAAGGTAGCGCATAACAGGAGGCAGCGAGTGGCAGTAGCATTTAATCCCTCGAGCCTGTTCCGCCATTCAGTGAGGCCATGGCTGATCTGTGACCTAACTCCATATACCTGCCGTAGCCCCATATCCCTTAATACCCTTGGTTAACAAACATCTATCAATCTCAGATTTAAAATTAACAGTAGAGCTAGCATCACCTACCGTTTGCCGAAGAGCGTTCTAACCTTCTCCCACCCTTTGCACGTAGAAGCGTTTCCTAACTTCACTCCTGCAAGTCCTGGCTCTAAATGTTAGGCTGTGACCCCTAGTGTTGGTATTCAAGTATAGGAGACCTCCAAAAACAGGTACAAATGCATCAGCAACCAGAAACAATAATCCAGCAACTAACCTGTAAATCCTGCATGGTCCATTTAAATAGCGTTGGTGGTGGGTCTTCCATAACATTTAGGACATGTTTAGCTGTTCGTGGTTAAGATAGTGCATTGGCTGCAGCGTTAAGTGCCAAAATGGTGTCTGTGCTTTTAAATCAGCATTGCACACTGATCTAATGCATATTCTCCTTACTTTACATGCTACCGGCGTTCGTTATTTGACCTGCACAAACCCCTTTACCAGGATGGCGTCCGGCGTGCGTGTGCATCCCAGACGTCATTTTGGATCTTCAGGAGGCCGCATTGTGCCGAAACAATGGGCACTACATGGCCTAATTTCTGCCCTAGGTTCCTATAACAGGCGGCTGATGTGCAACATCAGTTTTGGGCCCAGGTGGCAAGTTGAAAATCTAACCCTAGTACCCCTTGTAATTAGCTCACATACACATTCATAACATTAATGAACCTCAAAATTACAGTTGGCCATATTAGCGACTAAGAGTAAAGTGCTCATGTGGCAGTCCTCCCCTTGATTTAATGAAGACCCTAAACAACAACAACTTGCATTTATATAGCACCTTTAAAGTCGTAAAACATTCCAAGGTGCTTCACAGGACAGTTATCAAACAAAATTTGATGCCGAACCACATAAGGAGGTATTAGGACAGGTGACCAAAAGCTTGGTCAAAGAGGTAGGTTTTAAGGAGCGTCTTAAAGGAGGAGAGAGAGGTAGTCGAAGACGTTTAGGAGGGAATTCCAGAGCTTAGGGCCTTGGCAGCTGAAGGCATGACTGACAATGGTGGACCGATTAAAATCGGGGATGCGCAAGAGGCAAGAATTGGAGGGTTGTAGGGCTGGAGGAGGTAACAGAGATAGGAAGGGGCGAAGCCATGGAGGGATTTGAAAACAAGGGTGAGAACTTTAAAATCAAGGTGTTCCCGGACCGGGAGCCAATGTAAGTCAGTGAGCACAGTGGTGATGGGAGAACGGGGCTTGGTGCGAGTTAGGATACGGGCAGCAGAGTTTGGGATGAGCTCAAGTTTATGGAGGGTGGAAGATGGGAGGCCAGCCAGGAGAGCATTGGAATAGTCCAGGCTGGGGGTAATAAAGGCATGGATGAGGGTTTCAGCAGCAGATGAGCTGAGGCAGGGGCGGAGATGGGCGATGATACGGAGGTGGAAGTAGGTGGTCTTGGTGATGGAACAGATATGTGGTCGGAAGCTCACCTCAAGGTCAAATTATATGCCAAGTTTGTGAACGGACTGGTTCAGCCTCAGACAGTGGCCAGGGAGAGGGATGGTGTCAGTGGCTAGGGAATGGAGTTTGCGGCGGGGACCAAAGACAATGGCTTCGGTCTTCCCAATGTTTAGTTGGAGGAAATTTTTGCTCATCCAATACTGGACGTCAGACAAGCAACGTGACAAATGAGAGGCATTGGAGGGGTCGAGAGAGGTGGTTGTGAGGTAGAGTTGGGTGTCGTCAGCGTACATGTGGAATCTAACATCGTGTTTTCGGAGGATGTCGTCGAGAGGCACTTTAACTTAACGTCTCTTGGAATAATGGGCAGAGGAATATCATAAGATTGGTTTGTCTTGCCCACTCATATATATTACAGTAATTTGTAGGCTATGGTCTATCTAAAAAGGTACTATTTTAAGAATTATTTTAGGTATCAAAGAGATGGATATTAGCGCTAGGGAATAAATTACTTTCTCATTTCAGAAATCCCGTGGTAGCATCAAGATCCTAGGTTAGATGCAGACTGAAGCTCCCTCTACTTTGTCTTAACAATATATCTTCGTGCAAACCTCCAAAGAGCACCGAACCAATCTGACCCTTTCTGTTTCCATTACCAGCCACTGGATGAGAGTTCGAATAGGTGCCAGCTTTGTTTTGTGGGCTCAAATACTCCAGGAAATGGAATTAGGAATCTCATCAAAGCAATTTCACATAGAACCCTCACAACCAGCAGAGAGAAGATTTTCATCCCATCACTCTCATTTGGGTTTGAACTTAGATCTCAGAGGCATTATTTCACTTCTCCACTCAATCCCCTTGATATAAAGGCTCAAATTCATTTGATGAGATATGGAGTCATCCATCTCTCCATCTTAAATATTCCTTAGAGCGTTGATGCTATAAAGCAACATTGTGAGATGAATGTAGAAGGGAGAGTTGGTTTAGATTGAATATTAACTACATCCAATTTTATTACTTCAAAAAACAGTTTTCTCTCTCTCCAATTTCATCCCATTCCTTTCTGAATGTACAATTCCATATGACATCGTTGCTCTTCAGTATCTCACCTAACTTATTCTTGTGCAGGCTACGAGAATGTGAAGGATGTCACAGCTGAGTCCAGTCCCATCCTTCCCAACATCTGCTTCTAGGACTTCTAAGCACTTCTAGCAGGGCTCACTGGATGCAACTCTGGACAATTTTCCATTTCCTAACACTATCTCTCACACCCTCACTCTATCTCTCACACCCTCACTCTATCTCTCACACCCTCACTCCCTCTCTCTCAGATACTCACTCTCTCTCTCTCTCACGCCCTCACTGTACCTCTCACACCCTTACTGTATCTCTCACACCCTCACACCCTCACTGTATCTCTCACACCCTCACTCCACCTCTCACACCCTCACTCCACCTCTCACACTCTCACTCTATCTCTCACATCCTCACTCTATCTCTCACATCCTCACTCTATCTCTCACATCCTCACTCTCTCTCTCTCTCTCACGCCCTCACTGTATCTCTCACACCCTCACTGTAACTCTCACACCCTCACTGTATCTCTCACACCATCATTCTTTCTCACACACCCTCACTCCAGTGTGACTAAAGTAGCACCCCTACCACTGCCCAAGCTGAGCTTGTTTAATTCAGCACAGACTAGGGATCAAAACTGGATGTTTCTTTGTCAATATGGCTCAGAGTGGTGACTTAGGAACATAAGAACATTAGGAACAGGAGTCGGACATTCAGCCCCTCGGGCCCGCATTTGCTCCATAGCCCTTCATAGGTTTACCTAACAAAAAAAAATCTACTTATCTGATTGTTGAATGCTCTAATTGTCCTTTATCCACAACCTTTTGGGGGAGGCAGTTCCAAATTTCTACTACCCTTCACCTCTGAGCTACTGGGGAGGTCTAGTAACAGCGTCGCAGTACTTTTTGAGCTACTTACCATCGGTATTCCAAAAGGCCCCACTGCCCTGGCGATTGTTATGGATTGCGTTGAGCCAGCATCAGCAATAAGTGCATGCACTGAAGAGCCTCCAAGACATTTCAAAAATGTAGCATTTTCCTCTTGACCATTAAGGAGCGTCAGAGCCGCTCTAAGAGCCAAAGCTGGGGTGGCGCAAGAGTCATAAACCTTATAACCCAGAGTGATATTGGGAAGAAGCATGGGGTCATTGTTAATTTCTTCAATAGCGAAGATCATCACTTGAGCCCAGCGAAAAGCTCTCAAATTAAAACTGTTGGAAACACAACCATATTGACTGTGAAAAAGGCATATCAATCAAACGTATTCATATAGCAAGGTCTATCATACAATATATGTACCTGCAACACATACTGAGCACATGCATTTATACAATTACATTCGCCAATCTCTCAAGAAATAACAAACTAAGGATGTTGGAGTGACTGTATTCTACTAGAAAGAGTGACACAAAAATAACTCATTGTTTAACCGGGTGACGTATGGTTTACCTCCAGCGTTCGAGAAATTAATTTAAAGACCGTTAAAATCTACATGTATTCATTGTAAATGTGCCCCTTGGTGACAACATCTCTTTTGGCCCCATATCCCTCCCATTCCCTTAGAAGCTCCAACTCTGGCCTTTTGTGCATCCCTCTCTCCCCCTGCCTTCAGCCTTGGTCCTACTCTTCGGAATTTTCTCCTGAAATCCCTCGCGTCTCTGTTTCTTTCTCCACCTTTAAAAATGGTACCACTGGATAACATCATCAAGAGGTCCCTCACTCACTCTATACACCTCGGGGTCTCTGGTCGCGTTCGGTAGGAGGTCCTTGGAAGCTCTCCTCGGTAATGAATGGGAAAAACTCCACCAATGATGATGTCTCCATCTTGAGCGAGTTCTGGCAAATTAAACCTTCTTTGAAGTTTACAAATTGGATCGTCCTTGGCGAAAATACAGACCATCAAAACAAATAACACCCAACACAGAAAATGCATTGCAATTGTTACTGATGGTGTCTGCAGCTGGTAGTTGGCATCAGTCATTTAGGTGCAGCAAATTTCTTTTCTTATATTGATGTATTATTCACAAATGAGCGAGCATGCAAAAAGATAATTAAATTGTAGAAATCCCACATGAAGTTCAGGTTTAGCAACCCCTGCAGCATATTGTATGATTATTGTGTTACATTGTCTCTCCATCTAAGTTAGTTTGACTTTGGTCAAATCACATTGAGTCACACTGGAAAACAATGTAAAGGGGGACTGTGGTGATTAGAATAGTAATGAGAAGATTGCTTTTCCTGTATTTATACCTTGTATTGTGTAAACTGCAGACATGGACGAACAAATTATGTGGTAAATAGATAATGCTTTGAACGTAGTTTGTGAAGTAAGTTTACTTTACTTATTAGTCCCCCTTCCTTGTTTCTTTCTTTGATGGCATGTGTCAGCATGAAGAAGCAGGGAACAGGCATTTAATTGTCCAGTTCACAAGGCACTAGAAGCACAAGTCTACTTAGGTAGGAAATGGACTGAATTTGTTCCTGAAGGTATGGATTTATTCTGCTTAAAAATGGCCCAGCCCAGAAACAACACTCCTTTAGAATAGCAATGAATCTCTGTGATCGTATTTATTAAATTATACACACCTGAAACATCATTACCTGTCTTTCCTCTCACTGAGTTGCTGTGTATTTCTAGGATCTTCTGTTTTTATGTCAGATTTCCTGCATTTGCCTTTTTTGTTTTCTATTAAATTGCACTACTTTGCTGAATGATATTGTATAAAATCCACATTGAAGCAAATAAGGAAGACATTGAGGATATAAGATAGCAAGTGCAGAGCTATGGTGAAAGAGCGGGGGAGTGGCATTAATTGGATAGCTCTTTCAAAGAGCCAGCACAGGAATGATGGGTCGAATGGCTTCCATCTGTGCTGTAAGATTGTATGATTTTAAGCTAGGAGTCACATTGGCTAAATTGGTAGCACTCTTGCCTCTGAGTTATAAGATTGTAGGTTCAAGATCCATTCTTGCATTGAGCATGCAAGGCAGCTAGAACTCCCATGTAATACTAAGAGAATACTGCGAGAGGTGCCATCCCTTGGACAACACACTTAGCTGAGGCTGGTTGGGCTGAAAGTCAAAGAGAGCAGGGTGTTCTATCCTGCCCAACATTCCTCCATCAATCATACCCACCCAAAAACAAGCCACTTACCCTTCTGCTCTTTGCTGCGTGCAAAATGTTTGTTCGTGTAACAACAGACACTGCATTCCAAATTCATTGCATGTGGCAATTCACTTCACATGAAGATGTTTCTGATATGTATATTAAAGCATGATATAAATGCAAGTTTCAGTTTATTTACCTCTTAATGCTTGTGCAATAGAATCATAGAATCATAGAATGATACATCACAGAAGCAGGCCATTAAGCCCATCGTGCCTGTGTCGGCTCTTTGAAAGAGTTATCCAATTAGTCCCATACCCCTGCTCTTTCCCCATAGATCTGCAAACATTTTCCCCCTCAAGTATTTGTCCAATTCCCTTTTGTAAGTTGTTATTGAATCTGCTTCCACCACCCATTCAGGCAGTGCATTCCAGATCGTAACAACTCGCTTCGTAAAAAAATTTCTCCTCATCTCACCTCTGATTCTTTTGTCAATTAGCATAAATCTTTGTCCTCTGATTACTGATTCCTGCCACTGGAAACAATTTCTCCTTATTTACTTTATCAAAACCCTTCATGATTTTGAACACCTCTATTAAATCTCATCTTAACCTTCTCTGCTCTAAGGAGAACAAGCCCAGTTTCTCCAGTCTCTCCGTGTAACTGAAATTCCGCATCCCTGGTGCCATCCTAGCAAATCTCCTCTGCACCGTCTCTAAGGCCTTGACATCCTTCTGAAAATGTGGTGCCCAGAATTAAACACAATACTCCAGCTGGGGCCTAACCAGTGATTTATAAAGATTTAGTATAACTTCCTTGCTTTTATAATCTGTGCCTTTGCTTATAAAGCTAAGGATCCTGTATGCTTTTTTAACAGCCTTCTCAACTTGTCACATCAGCTGGATGGGGAAAAAAGTGGAGGAGATGTAGAAGCAGTGTCAACAAAAGCCATGGTTTAATTCATCAGAATTTTGGGGAACCAATATAAGTGTGTTCTGGGAAGATTTAATGTGCAATTTTGCAACTGTTACCATGTCACAGTTTAAATTATGTTCTAATTAAATTTCAACTGGAGAAATGTCATGACAGTGACTCTGTCTCTTATATAACAACAAGAATAAAAACGTAAGGACAATTTCTCAAAATATTAGGGCTGGTTTTGCAATGTTGGCAGTTCTGTCTAAGGGCTGCAGTGTGGGCTTTGTATCTGCATATACTGCCTACAAATCATCCAATGGAACTATCAGGGTTGATCCTATTTGATTGAGCTTGTGGCCTGGATTAGGCATTCTGCTCGAAGCTCTTAGAAAGGGAACAGCTGAGTATCTATCACTGCTGCAGCTTGCTAAAGAGCTACAGGAAAACATTTAAAGGGATGTTGCCACTTAAAAGTAAATGACCCCAGTGTAAAGGGAAAAAAAAATCTTAGATGTCGGAAGGCTATGTTGGGGAAAAAAAGTGGCTGGCAAAATAAAAATGAATGGCAAAAAGAAAAGTGGAGGCAGAGAAGGAAGTCTGCTGGTGAGTCATGGAAAAGTACAACATCCAAACCCTTGTTTAATGGATGGTGAAGTGGAGTTGCTGCTGCATCAAGTAGGTATGAGGAAAATTACCCTATTTGGTAATCCAAGACACCTCTCCCCAGACAAGAGTAGTGCAGCATTGCTGGCAGGAGGTGGCAGCCAGGGTCAATGTTGCAGGACATGGGAACAGAGACAGCAGTAAATGGAAGACCTTAAGAAAGCTGACAAGTCAACATATAACATGTAATTGGTTCAAGTATGCTTCCCACAAAGTGCTGGCTGTCAACCTGCTACGCATTCCCTGCTGGCCATTAAAAGCCCTCAGACAATCATACCACTGTTTTGTTGCTTACCATGCATGCTCGTACTCCAGCAGGGCACACATTCAAGTTGCAATTTGCCAACTGGAATCCTTGGCACACTGAAGGGCTTCACACAGAAATTATTCAAACACAACCCAGCTGCATAATGCACAGTCCCTTACTGATGCTTAGGACAGGACGCACTTTAGGTACATGACTAATACTGGGTGTGCTCTTTCAACTTGCAACATCTCAGGGCTACTTCTCTGCTTGCAGGACAAAATAGGTGTAATACAAGAGAACAGGTCCAGCATGGAGAATAGCCCAGAAATCAGGAGTCCTTGGGCTAGATCTTGACTGTGTACAATAGTGCAAAACGGGTGATGGCGAGTCAGCAGCCATTGGAGTCAATGGAAATAAAAACCGAGAGAAATGCAAAATAGGCTGCTCACTTGCTACCACCCGTTTTACACTATTGAACAAAGTCAAGATCTACCCCGTTAACTCTGTGGTGATTTCCAGGTAGGTTTGCCTGGGCTGCAGCTATAATTGATGCCATAATGACAAACACAGACAGTCTGTGGTGTCAGCTGATCTCCCTGCTGTGCTTTCTTTCAGCTTGCTACACTTCAACCATGAAATACTATATTTGGGGCAGTTTAAAAACAAACCCAATCACTACTTTTAAAGATTAGTAATTAATTGTCCATGACACCCCAGGGGTCTTCTTTGGTTGATCGGCTAAATCAGATGATGGTAGTTGATTCCACCTGTTGCTAACGAGAAGCAAGCCGGCCATAAATGCATGAAGGCTATGGTGGTGGACTTGGAACATATTGCTGAAAGGTTAAAAAAAAGGCGCCGTGTTGAGTTTGCAGAGAATCAACATAAGGCAAACATATGTTGACGGCCATTCATAGTGGCCAAGCATGCCTTCAATTATGGTAATTTCCTCATGCCATCGGTTCAAGAGAATTGTGTTCAAGAGAACGGAATAGATTTTCAATTTGCCACCTGGACATAAAACAGGCATTGTGGATTGGATTGAATTCAATGGAAATGGAAATCCGGTGTTTTTTATAACGGGCGGCAGATACGCAATGCTAATTTTATGCCCTTGCAGAAAGTTAAAAATCTACCCCAGTGATTTTCACTCCATGCAAGGCCTGATTCATTATCGTAAGTTTCACTTAATGGATCAGGCCCGAGGCTCAAGCCTTGCATTAGATATGAGCAGTGAAGTAATAGTAAAAGGTTGCACTACCATGCATTGTTGCAGACGTACATGCAGGCCAGTTAGGAATTTGACTGTTCAATTTTACAACGGTAGGGGCAACATTCTTTATCAATATTCTGCATAACTAAGTAACCCTATTTAGTACCAAACTGCTCAAACTCAATCGAAATATAACTGGTAAAGGTGCCTTCAACCTTGCCAGGTTTATTGCTCTTGGCGAATAACATTTACTGTGAATTTTCCAACTTATCAGTCTGAGAAGATGCTATCTCGAGATCTCAAGGATATTTTGCTGTAACACTACAACTTAGAAATTACTGTTGCTGATGTTACTTTAATATGTTCATATCACGTTCCTCTGTCAATTGTTGCAACATGGGTGTTTATTTTAAATTGGTTAACACCTCACCTAAAATAAGGGACAGAGCAGTGCCATTCAAACATATTAAATGTTTGTCTGCTAATATCACCTGAAGTAATCAGGTTCTATTACTGAACAGAGTATAGACTACACTGGAAATTATCAGGGCACCTCCCTCCTTTCTATAGCAGGAAAAATCTTGGCTAGAAAACTACGGTTTTAATTAATCTTTGGAACAGCTCACATCATTGTTCCTGAAATCCAGGATGGAATCTGTCCCAGTTTTACGATTTACATTTGTATAATGCCCCGTTGTGTAGGACAACATCTTGAAGCAATAAACAATGAGGAGATAAAGGACATTGATGGGAAATGGGAGAAAGTAAGGGGGGAGGAATGACAGAAATCACGATTGTCAGAGTGAATATCGACACCGCCAATGAGTTGGAGGTGGGGTGGGGACTTGTGGCTTTAATTTACTCATGAACTGCAGCAAACAGTCTATTTACTCATGAACTAGGGTAAACAGAGTCTATTTACTCATGAACTACAGCAAGCTGAGTCTATTTACTCATGTAAGGACTTGCACAACACCAGGTTATAGTCCAACAGTTTTATTTTAAATCACAAGCTTTTGGAGCTTACCTCCTTCGTCAGGTCGTCACTCACCTGACGAAGGAGGTAAGCTCCGAAAGCTTGTGATTTAAAATAAAACTGTTGGACTATAACCTGGTGTTGTGCAAGTCCTTACATTTGTCCACCCCAGTCCATCACCGGCATCTCCACATCATATTTAATCATGAACTGCAGCAAGCTGAGTCTATTTACTCATGAACTACAGCAAATAGAGTCTATTTACTACGGAACTACAGCAAACAGAGTCTCCGTACTCATGACCGAAACTACAACAAACAGAATCTCCTGAGTTCAGCAGGATTCTCCAGCAAAATGCAGTGAGTGGAGGTTAGTTACATAATACAAATTATGTGCATAAAATCAATCCCAGTTACAGCAGTGTGGTCTCCAGGCATGATTAATGGGGGAATTACCCAATCATCTCCCTTCTGGTAGGGTCTTGTGTTGTCACTCTATGCAGCCCATGATTGTACAGGTTTTTTTTTAAACAAAGAACTGAAAGAAGTGGGGAGGCAGGTCACAGTAGGAAAAGAGTTCCTGACAGCAACAGTATTGTGACTGAAAGATTAGCAGAGATGGTGGAGTGGAGGGAGTGGGATATTGACTTGATATGCATGGCACAACAATAGCAAAATAAAAGCAATGCAAATACCATGGACTTGTAGACCTGAAAAGCACTTGGACATAGGCCTCTGGAAGCTCTTTGCCAAGTTTGCCTTTCCAAAAACATTCATTAGATTTGGGCATCAACTGCATGATGGCACACTGGGCAGTTGAATACAAACCATTTTATCTATAAATTGGAAGAATCCTTTCAGCCACTTCTTCACAGCTACAGTTGAGGATGTTGCAACAAACCTAAATATCAAAGTATGCATTCAATTCATAACCAATGACAAACTATTCAATCAGTTGACAACACTTGCATTTATACAGTACCTTTATCATAAAGAACGCCTGAAGACTCTTCACAAATAGGCATTAGGAAAATGGATGTTGAAACAGGGAAATTAGGATGGGAGACCAAAAAAGATGGACTTTGAGGAGGTTTTTAAAAGAGGAAAGAGAGGTCAAGCTGGAACGGTTTTATGGAGGGAATTCCAGAGTCTAGAGGGTAATTTTAATTGCGGGCAATAGTGTAAAATGGGCGATATTGAATTGCCTAAACATAGGAAACATAGGAACATAGGAACAGGAGTAGGCCATTCAGCCCCTCGTGCCTGCTCCACCATTTGATAAGATCATGGCTCATCTGTGATCTAACTCCATATACCTGCCTTTGGCCTTAAGGCCTTAAGGCGGCTAAAAGATCTGCCACAAGTGGTGGGATGAGTAGAGGGGGGAGGGAAGGCACATTATGTTGAAGTGAGAGTAAGAAAGTGTTCAGGAGGCTCATAGGACTGGAGGGGGTGATGGAGATAGGATTGAGTGAGCTCTTGGATGGACATAAAGACGAGAATGAGGCCAAAGAGAGAACTGGAGTAACTGGGGTAGATTTGGGTAGATTATCAACTTGAAGCCCCGGCGCGAAACTGCTGTTGTGGATTGGCCATCTGTTAAAGAAACCGTACAAATATAATTTCCATTGAAATCAACAAGTGGCTGAATGCAACTCCAGTCCTATGACCAGGCGGCAAGTTGACAATCTACCCTGTTGAATCTTGAGATGACAGAAGCATGTGAAAGGGTTTCAACAGCAAAGCGGCTGAGTCTTGTTCCCCGGCTTTATTCTGAATCCATGTCCTTTTTCTTTGGAGGAACGCCTGTGGGACACGTTGGATATAAAGTTCCGGGGGGAGGGGGTGTGGTCAGCTCATGCTGGATTTGATTGAGTAAAGATGGGTCTTAAAATTAGTGTTTTGTTTGGAGATAGTGGTATAGGTCATGCATTCCTGACCCCTCCCACCCCAACACTGTAGTGTGCAGATGCAGCTGTAATAACTATGGACCATAACTCACCAGTAAAAATGACGTTCAGCCTCTGTTTGAAACTGGGAAAATACTAAGGGCCTCGTCCAGGAGGATCACAGCACAAATCAAACCACCTCCTAGGAGGTGAGCAAAGGAGGGGAAAGAAACCAACAACAGAGAGCTGCTCAAAGCAAGGTGAGGAGAGTGTGCCCAACAAACTCATCGCTATGATTAGTCAACAAATCCTTGTTCATTGTATCATGCGATCACCGGGATGTAGAAGGCGAACGAGGTAGACCCTGGTCTTTCTTCGTCTAGAAATTCTGATGTTCCTATAATTCCTGTGTATTTTTCTTTGATGTGTGATGCAGAAAGTTGAGTGCGACCCTTGAAGCTATGGCACAAAGATGTGACAAACAGGAAATTTTGAGCTACATGTACTGATTTAATATTATTAAAATGGAGAGATAGGTGGATGGATAGACATTACAATTGAAACAAAAAATAAGTTGAGAGAACAAGAATTAATTTGATAACCCACTGAGTCCATATGGGTAGAACTGAAAAATAAGAAGGGAGAGATCACTTTGATAGGATTGTACTACAGACCCCCAAATAGTCAACGGGAAATTGAGGAGCAAATATGTAAGGAGATTACAGACAGCTGCAAGAAAAATAGGGTGGTAATAGTAGGGGACTTTAACTTTCCCAACATTGACTGGGACAGCCATAGCATTAGGGGCTTGGATGGAGAGAAATTTGTTGAGTGTATTCAGGAGGAATTTCTCATTCAGTATGTGGATGGCCCGACTAGAGAGGGGGCAAAACTTGACCTCCTCTTGGGAAATAAGGAAGGGCAGGTGACAGAAGTGTTAGTGAGGGATCACTTTGGGACCAGTGATCATAATTCCATTAGTTTTAAGATAGCTATGGAGAAGGATAGGTCTGGCCCAAAAGTTAAAATTCTAAATTGGGGAAAGGCCAATTTTGATGGTATTAGACAGGAACTTTCAGAAGTTGATTGGGAGAGTCTGTTGGCAGGCAAAGGGACGTCTGGTAAGTGGGAGGCTTTCAAAAGTGTGTTAACCAGGGTTCAGTGTAAGCACATTCCTTATAAAGTGAAGGGCAAGGCTGGTAGAAGTAGGGAACCTTGGATGACTCGGGAGATTGAGGCACTAGTCAAAAATAAGAAGGAGGCATATGACATGCATAGGCAGCTGGGATCAAGTGGATCCCTTGAAGAGTATAGAGATTGCCGGAGTAGAGTTAAGAGAGAAATCAGGAGGGCAAAAAGGGGATATGAGATTGCTTTGGCAGATCAGGCAAAGGTGAATCCAAAGAGCTTCTACAAATACATAAAGGGCAAAAGGGTAACTAGGGAGAGAGTAGGGCCTCTTAAGGATCAACAAGGTCATCTATGTGCGGAACCAGAAGAGATGGGTGAGATCCTGAATGAATATTTCACATCGGTATTTACGGTTGAGAAAGGCATGGATGTTAGGGAACTTGGGGAAATAAATAGTGATGTCTTGAGGAGTGTACATATTACAGAGAGGGAGGTGCTGGAAGTCTTAACGCGCATCAAGGTAGATAAATCTCCGGGACCTGATGAAATGTATCCCAGGACGTTATGGGAGGTTAGGGAGGAAATTGCGGGTCCCCTAGCAGAGATATTTGAATCATCCACCGCTACAGGTGAGGTGCCTGAAGATTGGAGGGTAGCAAATGTTGTGCCTTTGTTTAAGAAGGGCGGCAGGGAAAAGCCTGGGAACTACAGACCAGTGAGCCTGACATCTGTAGTGGGTAAGTTGTTAGAGGGTATTCTGAGGGACAGAATCTACAGGCATTTGGAGAGGCAGGGACTAATTAGGAACAGTCAGCATGGTTTTGTGAGAGGAAAA
Organism: Heptranchias perlo; assembly: GCF_035084215.1. Classification (NCBI taxonomy): domain Eukaryota; kingdom Metazoa; phylum Chordata; class Chondrichthyes; order Hexanchiformes; family Hexanchidae; genus Heptranchias; species Heptranchias perlo. Next base: position 8,714,115 of record NC_090337.1, read on the forward strand.
TCATGTCTCACGAATTTGATTGAGTTTTTTGAAGGGGTAACCAAGAAGATAGATGAGGGCTGTGCAGTAGACGTGGTCTACATGGACTTCAGCAAAGCATTTGACAAGGTACCGCATGGTAGGTTGTTACATAAGGTTAAATCTCATGGGATCCAAGGTGAGGTAGCCAATTGGATACAAAATTGGATTGACGACAGAAGACAGAGGGTGGTTGTCGAGGGTTGTTTTTCAAACTGGATGCCTGTGTCCAGCGGTGTGCCTCAGGGATCGGTGCTGGGTCCGCTGTTATTTGTTATTTATATTAATGATTTGGATGAGAATTTAGGAGGCATGGTTAGTAAGTTTGCAGATGACACCAAGATTGGTGGCATTGTGGACAGTGAAGAAGGTTATCTAGGATTGCAACGGGATCTTGATAAATTGGGCCAGTGGGCCGATGAATGGCAGATGGAGTTTAATTTAGATAAATGTGAGGTGATGCATTTTGGTAGATCGAATCGGGCCAGGACCTACTCCGTTAATGGTAGGGCGTTGGGGAGAGTTATAGAACAAAGAGATCTAGGAGTACAGATTCATAGCTCCTTGAAAGTGGAGTCACAGGTGGATAGGGTGGTGAAGAAGGCATTCAGCATGCTTGGTTTCATTGGTCAGAACATTGAATGCAGGAGTTGGGATGTCTTGTTGAAGTTGTACAGGGCATTGGTGAGGCCACACTTGGAGTACTGTGTACAGTTCTGGTCACCCTATTATAGAAAGGATATTATTAAACTAGAAAGAGTGCAGAAAAGATTTACTAGGATGCTACCGGGACTTGATGGTTTGACTTACAGGGAGAGGTTAGACAGACTGGGACTTTATTCCCTGGAGAGTAGGAGGTTAAGGGGTGATCTTATAGAAGTCTATAAAATAATGAGGGGCATAGATAAGGTCGATAGTCAAAATCTTTTCCCAAAGGTAGGGGAGTCTATAACGAGGGGGCACAGATTTAAGGTGAGAGGGGAGAGATACAAAAGGATCCAGAGGGGCAATTTTTTCACTCAAAGGGTGGTGAGTGTCTGGAACGAGCTGCCAGAGGCAGTAGTAGAGGCGGGTACAATTTTGTCTTTTAAAAAGCATTTGGACAGTTACATGGGTAAGATGGGTATAGAGGGATATGGGCCAAGTGCAGGCAATTGGGACTAGCTTAGTGGTATAAACTGGGCGACATGGACATGTTGGGCCGAAGGGCCTGTTTCCATGTTGTAACTTCTATGATTCTATGATTCTATAACCCTTTATGATCCTATTATGCATAAAAGTATACATTAAGGTTTGCCCAAATTCATTATGAAAAATACTTTGACAAAGCGATATCCAAGTATTTTTTTCTTCTTTCTTAAATTATGCCACAAATGAAATAACTGCTTTTGTAAAAGCACATCTGTAAATTGGTAGGAAATGAAAACGAAAAGCTTGCTGATTCGTTCCTGAGTCTCGTAAAAGAAAAAATATAATTGTTCGAGTAAAATGAATTAATGGCACAAGTTCATTTATTGAGACATAGAGAAATTGAACTGTGTCCCAGTCCAGCACATTGGCTATCAGTATGTATGTCCCTCTATATTGTTTATGTTTTATTTTAATGGTAATCACGTCGCCTTCTTGCTGCCGAACAATTGAATGAGTGCATCGGTGAGAATAACAAAGCCCCAGGTGTCACTGCTGGTAAAATACAAGCTCCAAATAAAGTGTGATTATCACACAGTCATTTAGCATCTGAGTCACTCTCAGAACAAAAGGATTTGCCGGAACTTTGGTTTCCATATTGCTAATTGTCAAGATCTTTCCACTTGATAAAGCACGTGATTTCTATTAATGCAATCTGTCCAAAACTCCACAGGACCTGTCAGCAATAGTTTACCTTGCCTAATTTATAAGTCAGCAAGGCAATAAAGGCAGTATAATAAGATATCAATATTAATACAATACCATTGTGCTCTATTTTTCTAATTGTAATGAAAAGGCCAAGATCTGAGTCACTTATAGTTAAACTTTCCTCCAGTATAATTCCCAACATGGATTCCTTTTTAACAATGCACCCAAATATTAAATAACTTTCAAAGTGAATCTCCTTATTTATTTGGTCACAACTATTAGCTGTTTTAAAGAGACCATTGTAAATCTGTCACCTTCAAATTACCAGTTTATTTAAAATGCATTAATTGCTCTGTAAAAATAATAGAAAAAGGCTTTCATACAAATGCAATAAAAGTGTGTACATCAGTATCCAAAGGTATAATTTCAAAGCCTTCATTTTCTAAAAACTGTTTATTTAAAAAAAATGGCTAGCAGTCTATTAAATATTTTAATGGTCAGGCATAAATATGACACATCAAATGCATACGTAATTTAAGTATTGGTAGATAGAGTAAATATCTTTAACAAATTAAATATATTAACAACCTCAATAAGGAAGTTCAGCTAAAGCAAGAGATTTGTCCAAAATGATCAGAGAAAAACATTAGTCGGCACAGAGGAATGCTATCTCATCAAAGTACAGACAATTCTGCATCTGTTGCAGATTTAAAACTGTAGCCTCAGCGTCAGGCAGTTTAACTTTGACCATATGTGAGAAAGGAAGCCCATATGTTTAAAGATCAGGTTCAGTCAGAGAGAATACATAATGCTGATTGACTGAGTCATCCTCCAAAGTAGATGTGTATTGGGAGCATCACCTCCTGTCACGTTACAAGAACACACTGATGTGTGGCCACATAAATGCTGTGGCTACTAGAGCAGGTCAGAGGCTGGGTATTCAACATGTTATCACCACTAGATCACAAGATAGATATGGAAGAGGAAGCCCATCCTAGCTCATCCATCCAAGTAAAACCCACAGTGCCCAATTTTGACATCAGTCCTTAATTTGCCTTTCAATAGTTGGAATTTTTTTTTTATTCGTTCATGGGATGTGGGCGTCGCTGGCGAGGCCAGCATTTATTGCCCATCCCTAATTGCCCTTGAGAAGGTGGTGGTGAGCCGCCTTCTTGAACTGCTGCAGTCCGTGTGGTGAAGGTTCTCCCACAGTGCTGTTAGGAAGGGAGTTCCAGGATTTTGACCCAGTGACGATGAAGGAACGGCGATTTATTTCCAAGTCGGGATTGTGTGTGACTTGGAGGGGAACGTGCAGGGGTGGTGTTGTTCCCATGTACCTGCTGCTCTTGTCCTTCCAGGTGGTAGAGGTCGTGGGTTTGGGAGGTGCTGTCAAAGAAGCCTTGGCGAGTTGCTGCAGTGCATCCTGTGGATGGTACACACTGCAGCCACAGTGCGCCGGTGGTGAAGGGAGTGAATGTTTAGGGTGGTGGATGGGGTGCCAATCAAGCGGGCTGCTTTGTCCTGGATGGTGTCGAGCTTCTTGAGTGTTGTTGGAGCTGCACTCATCCAGGCAAGTGGAGAGTATTTGTGTCCGTTTGTCCTTCTATCATATTTACATTGAAACAGCGCCCCAGATTTACCTTTCCCAAGCTGTTTCCTATCCTATATACCTCAATAAAGATATTTCCCAATTGCCTCTTTTCAAATTTCCACCAGTCTTTTTTCATGACTTCAGTTCTCTCATACTAAGAAACAATCTTGCTGCTCCTCTCTAAACCACCTCCAGGGCTTGTATGTCTTCCTCCTGTTTCAGTGACCAGAACTATGATACAGTGCAATGGTGTGTCTGATCACACCATTGTACAGTTTGAGCATGACTTCCTTGACAAACTTTACAGCTAGAGAGGGTTAGTGAGGTTTGACAACTGGGGTATTTCCATTAGGAGAACTTTTAGCTCATCAAAACTGAAAATCGGAGAATGGTCCATTATTTGTGTTTCAACAATAGCTGTAATAAGGACACATTCAGAGACAATGGTCCCGATATTTACGGGGAAGTGGGGGACAGAGTTGGGTCGTGTGTCAGCGGCCAGGAAACCCGGAAATACGGGAAAGGTGGAGGACCTGCCAAATTTAATGGCAGGACCTCATTTGAATATTTTTCCTCCGTTTCCCGTCCAGTAGCCAGCCAGATTGAAAGACTGGCTGGCTGCCGGGCAGGAAGGCTTGCTGTAGAAGGCTGCTGCCGGGGACCGGAGAGAGGGGAGGGAGGATGGGAGAGATTGTAGGAGGGTCGGCCGAGGGGGAGACACGGATCACGGGGGAGTTGGCTGATCGCAAATGGAGATATTGCGGGGGGGCTGAAATCGGTGGGGGGGGGGGGGGGGTCGGCCAATCATGGGAGAGAAACAGATCGGGGCAAGTTTGCTTAGGGGTCTGGGGTTAGGGTTAGTGGGGGGAAGCACTCCTGCTCTTCCTGGCCCATAAGCCATGCTGGAAAAGCACTTACCTGCTGGATCCGGCAGTCCTCACTTCCCTTTAGCTGCCGGGTTCCCCTCGGAAACCCGGCCCACAGCTGTTAAATCCAAATGGCTGCTGAAATTTGAGGCACGCAGCCTCATTAACGTATTATAATTACCGACCCGCCTCTCGAGAGCAGGTTACTTGCTCGCCCCCCAACCCGCGCCAGTTAAACCGGAAGTGGGCATGTTCGCAACGGGTTTGAGTCGGGTTTCTCATTTTTAAGAATTTAACCCCCACCTGATCCTCTCCCGCCCATCCTGGGGGTTTAAAATTCCACCCAACATTTTTAAATTAGCCTTTTGCTAGTTTGAACATGTGTCCCTTTGTCCTGTGTCATGATTCACATTAGTCTTTGGGATGAGACATTAAACCAAGGCCCCACCTGCCCTCTCAGGTAGATTTCAAAGATTCCATGGCACTATTTCAAAGAAGTGCAGGGGAGTTCTCCCCGATATCCTGGCCAATATTTATCCTCAACCAACATGATTAAAACAAGTCATGTGGCCATTATCACGTTGCTATTGGTGGGACCTTGCTGTGCACAAATTGGCTGCCGTGTTTCTTACATTAGAACAGTGACTACACTTCACAAGTACTTAATTAAGGGCTTTGGGGCATCCTGAGGTCGTAAAAGTCGCAATACAGATGCAAGTCTTTCTTTTCTTTTTACTTTTATGGATTTCCTTTCTCTATACTGTTTGGTAGGTTAGAAATTCTGATCAGTGAGATTCATATCTATCTTCACTGTTGAAGCCTCAAAAAACATACCAGAAATAATGGGGAACCAAGGGTCTAATGAGAGTGTGGAACCTAAGGTAATTAAGATTAGTGAAGAAAACGAACTGGAGAAATTAATGGGACTAAAAGCTGACAAATCCCCTGGATCTGATGGCCTACATCCTAGGGTTTAAAAATGGTGGCTGCAGAGAGAGTGGATGCATTGGTTTTGATCTTCCAGAATTCCCTAGATTCCAGAACGGTCCCCGTGGATTGGAAGGTTTCAAATGTAACCCCACGATTCAAGAAGGGAGGGAGAGAGAAAACAGGGAACTATAGGCCAGTTAGCCTGACATCATTAGTAGGAAAAATGCTAGAATCTATAATTAAGGACGTGGTAACAGGGCACTTAGAAAATCGTAATACGAACAGGCAGAGTCAACACGCTTTTATGAAAGGAAAATCGTGTTTGACAAATCTAATAGAACTTTTTGCAGATGTAACTAGCAGAGTAGATAAGGGGGAACCAGTGGATGTAGTATATTTAGATTTTCGATAAGGTGCCACTCAAGAGGTTGTGACACAAGATTAGGGCTCTCCTCTATGAGGAGAGATTGGATAGAATGGGCTTATATTCCCTGGAGTTTAGAAGAATGAGAGGTGATCTCATTGAAACGTATAAAATTCTTAGAGGGCTTGACAGGGTAGAAGCTGAGAGGCTGTTTCCCCTGGCTGGAGAGTCTAGATCTAGGGGTCATAGTCACAAGATAAGGGGTCAGCCATTTAGGACAGAGATGAGGAAAAATTTCTTCACTCAGAGGGTTGTGGATCTTTGGAATTCTCTACCACAGAAGGCTGTGAATGCTCAGTCATTGAGTATCTTCAAGACTGAGATCGATGGATATTTGGACACTAAGGGAATCAAGGGATATGGGGACTGGGCAGGAAAGTGGAGTTGAGGTAGAAGATCAGCCATAATCTTATTGAATGGCAGAGCAGGCTCGAGGGGCCGTATGGCCTACTCCTGCTCCTACCTCTTATGTTCTTATCTTATGTCCTTATATACCAACACTTAAAGCATTTGCAGTATGCTCCTGTCTGTGCTATTTGTGCACAAGTACTAACCTGTTTAAAGTAAATGAGTTAATATCTGTGTAAAAATAACAGCCACAGGAATGTAGCATACATTTTAAAAAATTCATTCTTGGGATGTGGGCGTCGCTGGCAAGGCTGGCATTTATTGCCCATCCCTAGTTGCCTTTGAGAAGGTGGTGGTTCGGCCTTCTTTTTGAACCGCTGCAGTCCATGTGATGAAGGTGCTCCCACAGGTGCATTAAGCATTCAAGTGTCAACTTCGCTAATCGGAATTTCTACTCAACTACGTTGTACACTATAACATCACCTGTCAGTCATCTCCCGTCAAAGCCGAGAAGCCCAGTCTCTCTGCTCTTACTGGCAACTCGGTCCTACACACCAGGGGGGTCGGCCTTGCGGGCGTTCACAGTCTCCGGGACTTTTTCCTTGTGCCCTGGTGACCAGAACTGGGCACAGTATTCAAAGTCCGACCAGGCCACCGTGCAGTCGGAGCACAGGGGTGAAATTGGTCATGAGCCGGGACGAAGAAAGGTGGCATTGCCTTGAATTGAATTGAGTATCAGGCGTGTCCTACAACGGGCGGCAAAAGCAAATCCACCTGATTTTGCGTCCCCGCTCATGTCCAACTTCACCCCCCCATGACTTTCTCAGCTTTGTACCGCACTAGTTTATCGTTCAGCATTTTATTTGATTTGATGACTGTTCCTCTGCATTCAGTGAAAAATCAGTTGCTGTTTATTTATATTGAAATATTTTATTGCACATCATAATTTGGCATGTACTTGTTTGAATATAGTTTAATAGCTTACAGTGAGGTGAAAATGAATAATAAGATTATAGTGTTTCAGATGCCATGTGGGGTGATTAATGAGATCTTACCTGCAACTGCCTCAGGCTTCTTATAATGAATCATTTGTCTTCCCATTAACTCCAGATTTACAGCAGCACTGTTTAATTGCTAATTAAATTTGCAATTTATTGTTTTAATTATACTTCATTAAAAGTTTAAAAAACAGGTTGATGACTTTACTCATTTATTAACCTAAAACAAACCGGGCAAAATACCCAATATACTATTTGGAACCAGAACTGAAGGGTATGTGAAAAGATTTGAAAAGTTTTACTTAGCTATCTCAATTGTTAAGGAATAAAGCACTTTTTGCAGGATCAAACACCATTTATAATACACCAAGTCAATCAAACCTGCTCTGTCAGTAACAAACACAGTTCCAGACAAAGGAGAACAGCTTTCATTCTGTTTCTAGATGTGAGTTCCAGTGCTATTTCATACTGGAATTCAAGTTCTGTTTTTTTTTACATTAGGAACACCAATTCCTTAATCTGATCATCTTAATGTTCGATCAACCCACAACCTCCACCACCCAGAAGGACAAGGGCAGCAGGTGCATGGGAACTAAGTTCCCCTCCAAGTCACACACCATCCTAACTTGGACATATGTTGCTGGTCCTTCATGGTCGCTGGGTCAAAATCCTGGAACTCCCAGCACTGTGGGACCACCTTCACCACAAGAAGAAAGTTCACCACCACCTTCTCAAGGGCAACAAGGGATGGGCAATAAATGCTGGCCTTGCCAGCAACTCTTATATCTCCTGAATGAATTTTAAAAAACCGAGCATGCACCTTCTATATAATATTTAGACATTTCTCACCTTTGCCTGGTCACTCCACTCTTAATGTTGTGATTTTAATCTACTACTGACCTGGGACTGGTAGCTGTACAGCGCCTTTTGCTGGCAGCGGCCAATTTGAGTTTCGGGCCGTGAATCGCACCCTAATGACCATAAAAGTGCTCTTCACACATGTGTTTACATGCATGTACAAAGCTGCACTCGCAGCCAGAGATTTCGAGAGTGCGGTGGGGTGGGGGTAATTGGGTGGTGGTGTAAAAGGGACGATATCAATTTGGTAATCTGTTATACGGCTGGCTCGATTTTCCTTTCCATTGAAGTCAACGGAAGGGATCATCGGGCGTGGTGTATAACGGGCGGCCAACTCCATATCGTCCGTTTTACACCATAACCGAAAGCTACAATTACTCCTGATGTGTCTACATTCCCAAGGCATTTTATTTAAAAGAGAACTCTGATTAAGTTTAGAAAGTACCCAAGAGGTGCAATGGTCTCTGAGCATCTCTTAATCATAGCTTGACAGCACACTACACTTATAGGGGGTCATTTTCACCTTAATATAGCGGAGCAGATCTCCCACCAGTTGGAGATCCTGCCTGATTTTCATCTCATTGAAATCAATGAAAAACAGGCGGATTGTATAATGGATGTGCGGTCTGATCCGTTCTATTACTGTCCAGGCGGTGAAAGTGAAAATTCGCCCATATTCTAAGGGGATCTCATGTGTTTCCAACTCGGATTGCGATCTGATTCTAGTGCCATAAGGGCCACATTTCCAAATGCAGGCTCCTTGGTGCAGAGTTTCGCCCACCTAGGTCTGTATACAATTTGTGGGGAAGCTCCCCATCATTTTCTAACCATTAAAATCAATAGGCGGAAAATCATGGCAAACGTATCCAAGATTTCCCAACATGTGCTGCTGGTGGTCAGGCTCCATGCTGGGATTCGGAAAACCGGCCCTGTACTGTCAATGCGTCACTATGAAATTGAAACAGCTTCACTGCAATTCAGAAGTTTTTTTTAATTCATTCACGGGATGTGGACGTCGCTGGCAAGGCCAGCATTTATTGCCATCCGTAGTTGCCCTTGAGAAGGTAGTGGTGAGCTGCCTTCTTGAACTGCTGCAGTCCGTGTGGTGAAGGTTCTCCCACAGTGCTGTTAGGTAGGTTGTTCCAGGATTTTGACCCAGCGATGATGAAGGAACTGTGATATATTTCCAAGTTGGGATGGTGTGTGACTTGGAGGGGAATGTGGAGGGGTGGTGTTGTTCCCATGTGCCTGCTGCCCTTGTCCTTCTAGGTGTTAGAGGTTGCGGGTTTGGGAGGTGCTGTCGAAGAAGCCTTGACGAGTTGCTGCAGTGCATCTTGTAGATAGTACACACTGCAGCCACAGTGCACTGGTGGTGAAGGGAGTGAATGTTTAAGGTGGCCGATGGGATGCCAATCAAGCAGGCTGCTTTGTCCTGGATAAATGGCAGTATAACTTCAGTCTAATTACACTTATGTAAACTGGATTAAAATCAGAAACTGCTTAATTGGATGTTTAACATAGAAACATAGAAAATAGGAGCAAGAGTAGGCCATTTTGCCCTTTGGGCCTGCTCCTCCATTCAAAATGATCATGGCTGATCGTCTAACTCATTACCCTGTTCCGCTTTTTCCCCATATCCCTTGATCCCTTTTGCATTAAGAAATATATCTATCTCCTTCTTGAATACATCTCCACTGCCTTCTGTGGTAGAGAATTCCATATGCTCACCAGCCTCTGAGTGAAGAAATTTCTCCTCATCTCGGTTCGAAATGGCATACCCCGTATCCTGAGATTGCACTCCCTCCATGGCAAGGACATCCTTCCTCAGATAAGGAGACCAAAACTGCACACAATACTCCAGATGTGGTCTCACCAAGGCCCTGTATAACTGCAGTAAGACATCTCTGCTCGTGTACTCAAATCCTCTTGCAATGAACGGCAACATACCATTCGCCTTCCTAACTGCTTGCTGCACCTGAATGCTCACTTTCAGCGACCGGTGTACAAGGACACCCAGGTCTCGTTGTACCTCCCCTTTTCCCAATCTATCATCATTCAGATAATAATCTGCCTTTCTGTTTTTACAACCAAAGTGGATAACCTGACATTTATCCACGTTATACTGCATCTGCCATGTTCTTGCCCACTCACCCAACTTGTCTAAATCACATTGGAGCCTTTTTGCATCCCCCTCACAGCTCACATTCCACCCCAGCTTTGTGTCATCTGCAAACTTGGAAATGTTACATTTAGTTCCCTCATCCAAATCATTGATATATATTGTGAATAGCTGGGGCCCAAGCACTGATCCCTGCGGTACCCCACTAGTCACTGCCTGCCACCCAGAAAAAGACCCGTTTATTCCTACTCGCTGTTTCCTGTCTGTCAACCAATTCTCAATCCATTCCAGTATATTCCCCCCAATCCCATGTGCTTTAATTTTGCACACTAACTTCTTGTGTGGGACCTTATCAAAAGCCTTCTGAAAATCCAAATACACCACATCCACTGGTTCTCCCCTATCTATTCTACTAGTTACATCCTCAAAAAACTCCAGTAGATTTGTGAAGCATGATTTCCCTTTCATAAACCCATGCTGACTTTGTCCAATCCCATTAATGCCCTCCAAGTTTTCTGTTATCACATCTTTTATAATAGACTCTAGCATTTTCCCCACTACTGACGTTAGGCTAACTGGTTTGTAATTCCTTGTTTATTTGCTCCCTCCATTTTTAAATAGTGGGGTTACATTTGCCACCCTCCAATCTGTAGGAACTGTTCCAAAGTCTATAGAATTTTGGAAGATGACCACCAATGCATCCACTATTTCCAGGGCCACTTCCTTTAGTACTCTGGGATGTAGATTATCAGGCCCTGGGGATTTGTCAGCCTTTAGCCCCATTAATTTCCCTCGCACTATTTTTTCAGTAATACTGTTCCTCCTTCTCACTAGACCCTTGGTTCCCTAACATTTCTGGCAGGTTATTTGTGTCCTCCTTTGTGAAGACAGAACCAAAGTATGTGTTTAATTGTTCTGCCATTTCTTTGTTCCCCATTATAATTTCCCCCATTTCTGACTGTAAGGGACCTACATTTGTCTTCACTAATCTTTTTCTCTTGACATATTTATAGAAGCTTTTACAGTCAGTATTTATGTTCCCTGCTAGTTTACTCTCATACTCTATTTTTTCCCTCTTAATCATTCTCTTTGTCCTCCTTTGCTGAATTCTGAACTGCTCCCAATCCTCAGGCTTGCCGCTTTTTCTGGCAATTTTATATGTCTCCTCTTTGGATCTAATACTATCCCTAATTTCTTTTGTAAGCCACGGTTGAGCCACCTTTCCTGTTTTATTTTTACGCCAGACAGGAATGAATAATTGTTGTAATTCCTGCACACGTTCTTTAAATATTAGCCATTGCCTATCCACCGTCATCCCTTTCAGTAAAGTTTCTCAATCTCTCATAGCCAACTCGCACCTCATACTTTCATAATTTCCTTTATTTAGATTCAGGACCCTAGTTTTGGATTCAACTACTTCACTCTCCATCTTAATGAGGAATTCTATCATGTTATGGTCGCTCTTCCCTAACAGACCCCGCACAACAAGGTTGTTAATTAATACTTTCTCATTGCACAATACCCAGTCTAGGATTGCCTGTTCTCTAGTTGGTTCCTCAACACACTGGTCTAGAAAACCATCACGTACACACTCCAGGAATTCCTCCCCCACAGTATTATTGCTAATTTGGTTTGACCAATCTATATGTAGATTAAAGTCACCCATGATTATAGTTGTACCCTTCTTGCATGCGTCTCTAATTTCCTGTTTAATGCCCTCCCCTACATCTCCACTACTGTTTGGGGGCCTATAGACAACCCCCACCAACGTTTTCTGCCCCTTGGTGTTTCTTAGCTCCATCCATACAGATTCCACATCGTGATTTTCCGAGCCAATATCCTTCCTCACTATTGCATTGATTTCCTCCTTTACTAACAACGCTACCCCACCTCCTTTCCCTTTTTGCTTGTCCTTCCTAAATATTGAATACCCTTGGATGTTCAGTTCCCATCCTTGGTCACCCTGCAGCCATGTCTCCGTAATCACAACTATATCATAACCGTTAATATCTATCTGCGCTGTTAATTCATCGACCTTATTGCGAATGCTCTGCGTATTAAGACACAATACCTTTAGACTTGTCTTTTTAAGATTGCTAGTCATCTTAGTTTTATTTTGCAGTATGGCCCTATTTGTTTTACGCCCTTGTTTTCTCTGCCTTCCACTGTTGCTTCTTCCTTTTCTGTCTTATGTTTCCATTCTTGTTTCCCCCTCCTCTGTCTCCCTGCTCAGGTTCCCATCCCCCTGCCATTCTAGTTTAAACCTTCCCCAACAGCACTAGCAAACACTCCCGCGAGGACATCGGTCCCGGTCCTGCTCGGGTGTAACCCGTCCCGCTTGTACAGGTCCCACCTTTCCCAGAAGCGGTCCCGATGTTCAAGGAATCTAAATCCCTCCCTCCTACACCATTCCTGCAGCCACGCATTCATCCGGTCTATTCTCCTGTTCCTATACTCACTAGCACGTGGCACTGGTAGTAATCCTGAGATCACTACCTTTGAGATCCTGCTGTTTAATTTATTTCCTAACTCCTTAAATTCACCTTGCAGGACCTCATCCCTTTTTTTACCTATGTCGTTGGTACCGATATGGACCACGACTACTGGCTGTTCACCCTCCCCCTCCAGAATGCCCTGCAGCCGCTCCGTGACATCCTTGACCCTAGCACCAGGGAAGCAACATACCATCCTGGAGTCACGTTTGTGGCCACAGAAACGCCTATCTGTTCCCCTTACAATTGAATCCGCTATCAATATCGCGCTGCCACTCTTATTCCTCCCCTCCTGTGCAGCAGAGCCACCCGTGGTACCACGAACTTGGCTCTTTCTGCTTTCCCCTGATAAGCCATCTCCCCCAACAGTATCCAAAGCGGTATATCTGTTTGAGAGGGAGATGGCCCCAGGGGACTCCTGCTCTACCTGCCTAGTCCTTTTACTCTGCCTGGCGGTCACCCATTTCCTTTCTGCCTGCGTAATCTTTACCTGCGGTGTGACCACCTCACTGAACGTGCTATCCACGATAATCTCAGCATCGCGGATGCTCCACAGTGAATCCACCCGCAGCTCCAGCTCCGAAATGCGGTTAGCCAGTAGCTGCAGCTGGACACACTTCCTGAACACATGGTCACCAGGGACACCTGTAGTGTCCATGACTTCCCATATCGTACAGGAGGAGCATATCACGGGTGCGAGCTCTGCTGCCATGACTTGCCTTAGATTCACACGCCGCTCACCTCTCAGATTCTCTTCCTGCTCTCGGACTCTCCTTTTACACTGTGCTCATCTCTTTGCCTCTCCTTTTACACTGCGCTCACCTCTCGGACTCTCCTTTTACACTGCGCTCACCTCTCGGACTCTCCTTTTACACTGCGCTCACCTCTCGGACTCTCCTTTTACACTGCGCTCACCTCTCGGGACTCTCCTTTTACACTGCGCTCACCTCTCGGACTCTCCTTTTACACTGCGCTCACCTCTCGGGACTCTCCTTTTACACTGCGCTCACCTCTCGGACTCTCCTTTTACACTGCGCTCACCTCTCGGACTCTCCTTTTACACTGCGCTCACCTCTCGGACTCTCCTCCCACTCTCGGACACTCCTTTTACACTGCGCTCACCCCTCGGACTCTCCTCCTGCTCTCGGACTCTCCTTTTACACTGTGCTCACCTCTCGGACTCTCCTCCCGCTCTCGGATTCTCCTCCCACTCTCGGGCTCTCCTTTTACACTGCGCTCACCTATCGGTCTCTCCTCCCGCTCTTGGACTCTCCTTTTACACTGCGCTCACCTGTCTGACTCTCCTTTTACACTGCGCTCACCTCTCGGACTCTCCTTTTACACTGCGCTCACCTCTCTGACTCTCCTTTTACACTGCGCTCACCTCTCGGACTCTCCTTTTACACTGCGCTCACCTCTCGGACTCTCCTTTTACGCTGCGCTCACCTGTCTGACTCTCCTTTTACACTGCGCTCACCTCTCTGACTCTCCTTTTACACTGCGCTCACCTCTCGGACTCTCCTTTTACACTGCGCTCACCTCTCGGACTCTCCTTTTACGCTGCGCTCACCTGTCTGACTCTCCTTTTACACTGCGCTCACCTCTCTGACTCTCCTTTTACACTGCGCTCACCTCTCGGACTCTCCTTTTACACTGCGCTCACCTCTCTGACTCTCCTCCCACTCTTGGACTCTCCTTTTAACAATTCTGCCTTGGAAATATAGCTATGAGTATAAATAGTCTTTTTCTTATAATGTCAGCTGATCTGAAAAGTTATTTCTCTTGACTTTTGCAGATCAAAATAATCTCACCAATTAAATGATAAACTGACATTTATTTATTTTGACTAGGAATGGATGTTAAACCTTTAGAAATTATGGTTAGGCCTCAGCTGGAGCCTTGTGTCCAATTCTGCACATCTCACTTTAGGAAGGCCTTGGAGAGGGTGCAGAGGAGATTTACTAGAATGGTACCAGGGATGAGGGACTTCAATTATGTGGAGAGATTGGAGAAGCTGGGGTTGTTCTCCTTAGAGCAGAGAAGGTTAAGGGGACATTTAATAGAGGCATCCAAAATCATGAAGGATTTTGAAAGACTAAATAAAGAGAAACTGTTTCCACTGGCAGGAGGGTCGGTAACCAGAGGACACAGATTTAAGGTTAATTGGCAAAGCAGCCAGAGGTGAGATGAGGAGAAATATTTTTACGCAGCGAGTTGTTACGATCTGCAATGCACTTCTGAAAGTGTGGTGGAAGCAGATTCAATAGTACCTTTCGAAAGGGAACTGGATAAATTCTTGAAGGGGATAAAATGTGCAGGGAAATGGGAAAGAGCAGGGGAGTGGGACTAAGTGGATAGCTCTTTCAAAGATGGGCCGCGAGGCCTCATTCTGTGCTGTAAGATTCTATGATTCTATGAAACTTCACCAGCCCACAATCTGTTTCACTGATAGATAGGAAAGTGACATAAAAATAAATTAAATGAACCTCAGAAACAACTGCAGTAAGTTTAGACACATTTGTTAATTATGCGATATTGCATTACAGTTTATTTACTTCCCTTGGTTGCTGGTTCAAGTCAGATGTGTCCTAACTTTCCAGTAGCATTAAAGTCTACACTAATGCAGGAGAGATTATACTGAGGAACCTTGCCCCCAGAAGAATAAATTAAATAGGCATCACTATTTTTCCAAATATACATATAATCCTTATGCCTTAATATAGATCCAGTGTCATGGCTTGAGATTAGGTAGATTGTAATTGTGCGCTCTTTACTTGCTTCTTATTCTCGAGGGTGATGAGGGTCATATTTCCTTCACCTGGCTATGGGGAAATGTCAAGGCTTTCTTTGCATTTAGTAGTCACTATTTCTCTATATAAATGGGAAAGATCCCATCCTGTCACAGTCAGATGAAGACAAGATGACAGTGCTTTTGCTTCCAGCCTTGTTTTCTTTACTGATCCCAACTCATGGGGAGTCAAGCTGCAAACTCCGAGCAAAGTTTAATCTTTCCGCAGTCTTCGAGGATGGAGATGTGATCCTGGCCGGTTTGTTTCCGCTTCATTACCGAATAATTCAACCAGGTTCGTCCTTCAGAGTAAAGGCAGTGACGCCGCAGTGTGAGGGGTAAGTCTGCACTCGACTGCACTGCCTGTGAACACAAGCATTTCCTAGGATTGTAGAGCCAGCATCTTCCCATTTTCCTATCCAGTCTTTGGTTATATGTTTTAATTAACTTTTGCCTTTAATTTTTCACAAAAAGAATAAAATCGATTAGGAACACACTTTGAACTGATCCTCGGTACTTTAGTTTTACATTTTCTATCAGTTTATTATGATCTGAATTAAATGGAAAAAACAGAAGAATTCCAATCGGCATTGTTCTAGGATTACTTGATACGCACATACAGAATTCCTCATTGAAGCAGTTTAACTTGTGTTAAAATACATGGGTTACGCCTACTGTTAAACTAACACAGAGAGAAAGTCAAGGAGCATGTTAAGTAAAGAAAGAAAGAACTTGCATTTATATAGCGCCTTTCATGACTTCAGGATATCCCAAAGCACTTTACAGCCAATAAAGTACTTTTGAAGTGCAGTCACTGTTGTAATGAAGGAAATGTGGCAGACAATTTGCACACAGCAAAGTCCCACAAGTGACCGGATAATCTGTTTTTTAGTGATGTTGGTTAAGGGATAAATATTGGCCAGGACACCAGGAGAACTCCTTGCTCTTCTTCAAATAGTGCCATCTGAAAGATTTAACTTCTCATCCAAAAGACAGTACTTCTGACAGTGCAGTACTGCACTGAATTTTCAGCCTAGATTTTGTGCTCAAGTCTCAGAAGTGGGGCCTAAGTCCACAAACTCTGACTCAGGGACGAGTGCTACTAACTGAGCCGTGACTGACACCTATTATTCACAGAAGAACGATGCCATTTGGAATATCTTCCCTTATGACCAGCTTTATTAGTCACTGTTCCTCCCCAGTTGCTTGTGTGTGCAATGCATTGTCTGTTAGATAATGCACTGTCTATTAGATAATGCAAGGTCTGTTATATAGGTTTCCCACTGCTGACTGCTACCTAGTGAGCCCTGCTGGAGACTGTATGTGTGGAGACTGGGTGAGAACAGGGTCAGGTTCAGCTGTTATGCTCTCCACAGTCACAAAACATGCTGTCATTGAACTGTCGAGGCTCACACAGGAAGAAAGTCCATTTCATCAGAAGTCAGCCGTGGATCAGTGGTATCACTCTTGCCTTTGAGTTTGAAAATTGTGGGTTCGAGCCCTACCCCTAAAGACATAAGCACAAAATCTAGGCTGACACTTCAATGCAGTTCTGTCTTTCGGATGAGACGTTAAACCGAGGCCCCATCTGCCCACTCAAGTAAACCTAAAAGATCCATGGGAATTATTCGAAGAAGAGAGGGGGACTTCTCCCGGTGTCCTGGCCAATATTTATCCCTCAACCAAAAGCAGTTTCGTAGGTCATTTATCATGTTGCTGTTTGTGGGATCCTGCTGTGCGAAAATTGACTGTCGCGTTTCCCTACATTACAACAGTGATTACACTTCAAAAGTACTTCATTGACTTTGGGACACCCTGAGGTCGTGAAAGGCTCTATATAAATGCAAGTTCTTTCTTTCTTTCTACTTAAGTGAGGTTTCAGAGGGCATCCTGAGCCTATGGAATTATACTCTACAGACAGTGCCTTCAGGAAAGGAGGGGATTTCATTCAGAAAAAAAGTGATAAAACGGTGTTTTTAATTCTATCGTATGTGTCAAAGTGGCTTCCACATCGTGTATGTTTGTATATCGCAGATATATCAATGTCTTTCCCAGAGGTGTATGCCTCCCACACAGTTACCTCATTTACAATGCAAAAAAGGCACTGGGTTTGCAATTTAATCATGAAATCACCATGCAGTGTAGACATACTGGTCTCCATTAAAACGTATATACTTCATTTGGTGAGGACTGCCTGAACCAATGTGAGCTTCAATCTCCTATAAAATGTTACATGCCACTATCAAGCTATGTGCTCTTAACAAGTTTGCATTGCTTCTTTTGTATAATGGGAATGGAAAAAATATAAACTGAAACCAACTGGGCCACTGTAGCCTGTCCTGCTTCTCTTTTTAGCTGCCTATTCCCCTTTAGCGATTTACGCACTCTCTGTGTCTCGTATATAACTTTTATTTTTTTTGATTTCTCTCATTATGCCTGACGCTAATATCACTTCTGTCGTTTAACCATTTCCTCTTCTCCAATTAATCACTTTACAGCTCATTCTATTTCTTTTACCCTGTGTGTGGTTGTCTTGTGTTTTATCTTCCTTCTCCCTTCCCTTTGTTCTGCTCCTCTTTAAATGCTGTTCATCTGTAACACCTTCTAGTTTTGATACCCGAAACATCTCATCTGTTCTCTTTACAGATGCTGCCAGACTTGTAGATGTTTCTGGTGTTTTCTATTTTTGTTTCAGAATTCTAGCATCTGTAATATTTTGTTTTCCATCCTACCTGCTGTACTTGATCTGAGAACGCTTAATGCTGACTTTGGGTGTGCAAAATGGACATGTGTTTTATTTCCCAACAATAATATCATTCACCTCAAAAGGCACAAAAAAATATAATTTTGGTCATTATCATATTGCTGTTTGTGGGATCTTGCTCTGCACAAATTGGCTGCCATGTTTCCTACATTACAACAGTGACTACACGTCAAAAGTATTTTATTGGCTGTAAAACGCTTTGAGACGTCCTGAAAGGCTCTATATAAAATGCAAGTTCTTTCTTTTACTTTTCTTTCACAATCAGTCAATCAATAAGTAAAGAAACTAACTAACTAACTCTGCAGTAGATTTTCAGCTTGGAATGGAATAGAAATCGAGCGGTTTCTATAACGGGCGGAGGATTCGCAAAGTCATATTTATGCCCAGGTGGCATGTTGAAAATCCACCCTTTAATCTCGAACTTGTTTTTGTTAAATTTGGAGCGTAAGTTAAACTCTGCTCATTGAAATCTCTACTCTCAGCTTTGATTTCAGATCCTTCCGTTGGTCGCAGACAATGATTTTTGCAATTCAGGAAATAAACAAAGACAAGATGCTTCTTCCAAATATACGACTGGGTTATCAGATTTATGACACCTGCGCGACACACACCCAGTCTCTCAGATCAGCCTTAGCGTCGGCAAGTGGAGATAATGAAGAAATAACCAGTCACGACTGCGTGGGAACCTCCTCCGTTCCTGTAATTGTCGGAGACTCAGGGTCAACGCAGTCCATGATTATACAAAAAACCCTGGGGCCTTTCACAATCCCGATGGTAAGTTGCATCGAAGAAAGAAAGAACTTGCATTTATATAGCGCCTGTCACGGCCTCAAGACATGCCAAAGCGCTTTACAGTCAATGAGGTACTTTTGAAGTGTAGTCAATGTTGTAATGTAGGAAAGTTTGAGGGGCTGCAATCGCCAGTTTGACAGGTGGCATGACATTGGTCATGCTGTGCCAAAGGGTGGCTATAAAGCATACTGTAAAGAAAAGTTACAGAGCAACATTGGAAAAAGACCTGAGAGATCTGTCTTCCCTGCCAATTGGGGAACAATGTGTGATACAAGGGAACCTACATGGTCAGGAATAAGACACACTGGGGATAATTTTCAGCTTCATTGCTTGGCTGGTCCATTATAGAATGACCCACCCCCTCCCCCCAACCATCGATTTCCATTTCCATTTTGGAAATGAAACTCGGGGAGATTCTTTAACGAGCGGGCGATCTGCTCCAACAGTTTATTGGCCAAGGAGTGACGGTGAAATTTATCCCCAATATTTGAATTAGTAAACATGTACATAAAATAGATACTTGCAGAATACTGTTGTACCTTATAGATTCAAATAGCAATGGAAATACTGTGGATAAGTAGCACTTGTGAAAATTGGAGATCTCTGCAGTCACCAAACAATTCCTGGTTAATAAGTGTACAAATCGGACCTCCCCGGAGTGTACCAGGCAGCCATGGAGCTGTCGCCCAGTATCGTCGAATGCCTTCGGGAAAGGAAAGGCAATTGGAACCTTTTCATATTCTTTGAATATCCGTGAGCTTTTCAGCGTTACAATAAAAACTGCATTGTTGATTTTCTCCAGGTCAGCTACTTTGCATCCTGTGCATGTCTAAGTCACAGGAATAAGTTCCCAGCCTTTTTCAGAACAATGCCAAGCGATGCCTACCAGGCCCAAGGCGTCGCTCGACTGGTGCACCGGTTCGGATGGACCTGGATTGGATCGATCGCTGGCGATGATGACTACGGGCAGAATGGGATTCAAGCATTCAGCGACGAAGTCAGAAAACTTGGCGTTTGCATCGCTTTTACTGAAGTCATTCCAAAAGTGTATTCCAGACGGAAGATACTTCAAATAACAGAGACAATCAAAACATCTACCGCGAGGGTCATTGTCATGTTTGCCATTGAGGGAGATGCGTATCCTTTAATCAGAGAAGTTGTAAAGCAAAATATCACTGGTAGGCAATGGATAGCGAGCGAGGCCTGGGTTACATCTGCTTTAATTGCAACGAGTGAAAATTTCCTGTCTCTGAGCGGGACAATAGGGTTTGCAATTCCCAGAGCAGAAATTCCAGGCCTGAGAAATTTCCTTCTTCAAGCCCATCCTTTCAAAACTCCGAATAATGTGTTCATGAAAGAATTGTGGGAAACAATATTTAAATGTTCCCTTGGGACATTGGGTACCATCAAAGGAAATAACGCATCAATAGACACTCGCACTCAATGTACAGGCTCAGAGGATTTAAACAATACATACAGCATATATTCAGATGTGTCCGAACTGAGAGTTTCTTACAATGTGTATAAAGCCATATATGCAATAGCTCATGCGCTTCACAATTTGAACTCTTGCAAAAATGGCACTGGAGCACTGCCAAATAATACTTGTGCAGATATTTTCAACTTCAAACCATGGCAGGTAAGAGATTTGGGAAGCTTTGAAAAATGTACACAATCTTGATGTGAGGACATTTGTGCCCAGCTGCTAATACACACAATTGATTGTCACACTCCAATTTTGTTCTTTTCGGAATCAATTATGTTCTAGCTGTCTAGTTGCCCCTCCCCTCCATGGCTCTCTTGGTGAGTGCACTGGCCAGTGAGGAGCTGAGCCTTACAGAGCACATTGATCCCAGTTTCAA
The DNA here is from genome assembly GCF_035084215.1 of Heptranchias perlo. Taxonomy (NCBI): domain Eukaryota; kingdom Metazoa; phylum Chordata; class Chondrichthyes; order Hexanchiformes; family Hexanchidae; genus Heptranchias; species Heptranchias perlo. Next base: position 8,734,801 of record NC_090337.1, read on the forward strand.
CACCTGATCTGTGTTGCCTAAGCTGATCTCACCTATGACGGCTATAGGGATACCACAACAGGCCACTGGCCTCAGTGCCTTCTGGGTTAGGGAAGTGAAAAAAAATAAGCCAGTTTCTGGTCCTTTTTTACTTTGAACGCAGCCCACAACCTCTCATCTCAAAGAGCCTCAGTAATGCTTAATTACAGCACAGTAGCATAGTGTACTGAACTAGTAATCTAGAGATCGTAGGGCTAATTTTTACTTTGGGCAATCGTGTAAAACAGGCGATATTAGATCAGCTGCCTGTTGTACTTCTCTCCCGATTGAAGTCAATGGAAATGAAAGTTGGGAGAGATGTGTAACAGACGGCTGATCTGCTGTCTATTGCCCAAAGTCAAAATTTCCCCCACAACATGAGTTCAAATCCCAGTATGGCAAGTTACAAACTGAAGTTACTAAAAATCTAGCTAACACCAGGAGGAAAATATGACCATGAATTCTACCTGATTATTGTAAAGACTCAATTGGTTCATTGATATCCTTTAGGGAAGGGAACCTGCCACCACGATCTGGTCCAGTCTGTTTGTGACTGCTGTCCCATACTAAGTGGTGGACTGTTAAATGCTCTCTGAGGTGGTCTCACAAGCTATTCAATTGTTAGGGTAATTAGAGATGGGCAAGATATGCAGCATGCTAGCTTCGTCATAGCCAGTGAATAGTTAAACAAAAATTACAATGGTGTACACAGATTGTATCGCAGGACTTTGCTTCTCCTCCACATAGTTTGGATGCTAATTTGTAATAACATTGTGAGCTATGATGCTTAAACACTTAAGGACAAGTATTGACCTGTGTTCTAATCTTTCCAAAGCTCCTCCATTATCTGAAAGAGGTGAGATACACCACTAAGTTTGGGGAAGAAATTTATTTCGATGAGAATGGGGATCCACTTGCATCATACGATATAATCAACTGGCACAGAAAAGCAGATGGTTCCATTAAGTATGTTCATGTCGGCAGGTTTGATGCTGCTTTAGGTTTGGGACACGACCTTCTGGTAAATGAAGGAAATATTATTTGGCACAATAATCAAAGTACGGTAAGCTGGGTCAATTGTTCAATTCATTCTACAACCTGCATATTTTGCCTCTCGATACTGATACTGGTATCAGTAAAATGACCATGAAGCTGTCTGAATGTCATCAACCTAACTGGTTCATTAATGCCCTAATCTAGTCTGACCTATATATGACTCCAGTCCTACATCGATATGCCCGCTTGAAGTGGCCCAGTAAGCCACACAGTTGTATCACTAACTTCTCAAAGCAACTAGAGATGGAAAATAAATACAACAACAACAACTTGTATTTATATAGCATCTTTAATGTAATAGAAACATCCCAAGGTGCTTCACAGGAGCGGTTATCAGACAAAATCTGACACCGAGCCACATAAAGAGATTTTTCAACAGGTGACCAAAAGCTTGGTCAAAGAGGTAGGTTTTAAGGAGTGACTTTAAGGAGGAGAGAGAGAGGTTTAGGGAGGAAATTCCAGAACTTAGGGCCTAGGCAGCTGAAGGCACGGCCACCAATTGTGGAGCGATGAAAATCGGAGATGCGTAAGAGGCCAGAATTGGAGGAGCGCAGAGACCTTGGAGGGTTGTAGGGCTGGACGAGGTTATAGGGATAGGGAGGGGGCGAGGCCATGGATGGATTTGAACACAACGATGAGAATTTTAAAATCGAGGCATTGCTGGACTGGGAGCCAATGTTGGGCAGCGAGCACAGTGGTGATGGGTGATGCCTAAAACCCGAGAATGAATTTTTGAAAATGTTGACCTTTGACAGATTATTTAACAATTGACCATTTGTGTTTGTGTGTGTGTTTGTCATTTTTTGTAACTTAGGTCCCTCGGTCATTGTGCACAGAAAGTTGTCCTCCTGGCACAAGGAAAGCAGTTCAAAATGGACAACCAGTTTGCTGTTCTGATTGTTTGCCATGCCCTGATGGTGAAATTAGTAATGAAACAGGTAAACACTTAGCTCCCTATAAAGCCCATGTCCGCCCTCGACTTGAATTCTACTCTCAAGTCTACTATCAATCTTGCACTCAAGGGCAGGAAACAAGAAAAGACGGGCATCTGAGACTGGAAATCCTTCTTTAACCTTTGGCCCCTATCCTCCTTTCTCTTGCTCCTCATGCCTTTCTCTGTTTTGTTACGGCTTTGGTCAGTGCTCCTCCGAACTTTCTTTTCTTGTTCCTTCCAAGGACCAAAATGACATCCTGTGTGATCTTCCTCCTCCATCCATCTCCACTGTGTTTAAATCAAGACTCACATCACTGCCTCCTATACTAAATAATTGAAAGAGCTATCCAATTAGTCCCAATCCCCCACTCTTTCCCTATTGCCCTGCAATGTTTTCCTTTTCAAATATTTACCCAATTCCATTTTGAAAGTTATCATTGAATCTGCTTTCACCGCCCTCTCAGGCAGCGCATTCCAGATCGTAACAACACACTACATGAAAAGATTTCTCCCCCATCTCCCCTCTGGTTCTTTTGCCAATTATCTCAAATCCATGTCCTCTGGTTACCACTCTCCTGCCAGTGGAAACAGTTTCTCCTTATTTACTCTGTCAAAACCCCTCATGATTTTGAACGCCTCTATTAAATCTCCCCTTAACCGTCTCTGCTCTAAAGAGAACAATCCCAGCTTCTCCAACCTCTCCACATAACTGAAGTTAATTTCTCAGCTGTTCTATTTTACTCTTTTCAGCCTTGCTGGTTTGCTGTACATTGGGCTTGGACGCTTAGTTTCTCAATAAATAAGTGTAACAAGATGCTGTGCCCTAGTTATATGTCCCTTTTGTGTTGTTAGAATAAGATGTAAAGATGTAAATTGTAACAATATAATAATCTGAATTTTCAAAATATTTAAATATCACACTATTTTAGTTGAATAATTATCTGGAAATGGACAATTATTGAGACAATTGGTTAAATTATCAATCGAAAGTGACATCCTCTGTGACAGTGATAATGGTTCATTTTCCCTACTCGTCCTCCTCAACCTGTCTGCAGCCTTTGACATGGTCGACCACACCATCTTCCTCCAACTCCTCTCCTCTGTTGTCCAGCTCAGTGGGACTGCCCTCGCTCGGTTCCATTCTTACCTTTTCAATCAGCCAGAGCATCTCCAACAATGGCTTTTCTCCCCACACCCATTGTATCACCTCTGGAGTCCCTAAGGATCCATCCTTGATCCCTTCCTCTTCCTCATCGACAGGGTGCCCCTTGGTGGCATTATCCCCAAACATGGGGTCGGCTTCCATTGGTATACTGATGACACCCAACTCGACCTCTCCACCACCTCTCCCAATTCCTCCACTGCCTCTGTGTTGTCAGACTGCTGGCTTGTCATCCAGTCTTGGATGAGCTGCAATTTCCTCCAGTTAAACATCGGGAAGACCGAAGCCATTGTCTTTGGCCAGTGTCACAAACTCCGTACTTCAGCTACTGATTTCACCCCCCTTCCCAGCCATGGACTCCGGCTGAAGTGGACGGCTCACCACCTCGGCATTCTATTTGACCCCAAGCTGAGCTTCTGACCCCATAATCTCTCCATCACAAAGTCCGCTTACTCTAACCTCCAAAACATTGCTTGCCTCTGCCCCTACCTCAGTCCGTCTGCTGCTGAAACCCTCATCCATGCCTTTGTCACCTCCAGACTCGACTATTCCAATGCTCTCCTGGCCGGCCTCCCGTGCTTCACCCACTGTAAACTTCAGCTCATCCAAAACTTTGCTGCCCATATCCTAACTCGCACCAACTTCAGTTCGTCCATTACCCCATTCCTCACTGACGTACACTGGCTCCCGGTCCCCCAATACCTCAAATTTTAAAAAAATCATCCTTGAGTTTAAATCCTTTCATGGCCTTCCCCTTCCTTATCGCTATAACCTCCTCCAGCTCTACAACCCCCCCACCCACAATCTGAACTTTCCTTTGGTCTGACCTCTTGTGCATTATCCATCCCTTTGCCCCACCAGTGGAGCATGGGCCCCAAGCTCTGGAATTCCTCTCATCAACCCCTCTGCCTCTTTACCTCCCTCTTCTCCTTTAAGATCGTCCTTAAAATTCATTCTATTGACCAAGCTTCTCAGGATTCACTTTTTGATTAAGCCTCTGCAAAGCGCTTTGGGATTTTTTTTCCTATGGTAAATGCAGTATATAAATGCAAACTATCGTTGTTTTATCCCTAGATTCACTAAACTGTATTCCATGTGCATTGGAATATTGGTCCAACCCACAAAGAAATGAATGCATCCCAAAAGAAATTGAGTTCCTCTCATTTGAAGACGCCATGGGAATCACACTGACCACTGTGTCCTTGCTGGGAACGGCCAGCACAGTGGCTGTCGCCGGAGTCCTCTGGTATTACAGGAAGACTCCGATCGTTCGAGCCAACAATTCCGAGCTCAGTTTCCTGCTTCTCTTTTCGTTGATGTTGTGCTTCCTGTGCTCGCTGACTTTTATTGGCCAACCCTCAGCATGGTCCTGCACGCTGAGGCACACACTGTTTGGTGTCAGCTTCGTTCTCTGCATCTCGTGCGTGCTGGCCAAAACCCTGGTTGTGCTGATGGCGTTTCAAGCCACTCTCCCTAACAATAACCTGATGAAATGGTTCGGGACTCTGCAGCAAATCCTCAGCGTCCTGCTCTGCACAGTCGTCCAAGTTGCAATCTGTGTTGTGTGGCTTATTGTGTCGTCACCATTTCCAGTAAAGCAGACTAAATATTACAAGGAGAAGATTATTTTTGAGTGTGATTTAGGGTCAGTGACGGCGTTTTGCTGTGTGCTGGGTTATATCGGCTTTCTATCCTGCATGAGCTTTGTTCTTGCATTTTTGGCCCGAAAGCTGCCGGATAATTTCAACGAGGCTAAATTCATCACCTTTAGCATGCTGATCTTCTGTGCTGTTTGGCTGACCTTTATCCCAGCCTATGTCAGTTCCCCTGGAAAATACACCGTCGCTGTCGAGATCTTTGCCATTTTGTCATCGAGCTTTGGCCTGCTCATCTGCATATTTGCACCAAAATGTTATATCATCCTGTTAAAACCAGAAAAAAACACCAAGAGACATCTTATGGGTAAAACAGACCAGCTGAAATCTTACCAGCGGTCTTAATATGTTTAAAAATAGACATTTAGGTGTGTTTATACTGCAACTTTAGTATAGGAAAGATGTGATTGCACTAGAGAGGGTACAGAGGAGATTTACGAGGATGTTGCCAGGACTGGAGAATTTTAACTATGAGGAAAGATAGGATAGGCTGGGGTTGTTTTCTTTGGAACAGAGGAGGCTGAGGGGAGATTTAATTGAGGTGAATAAAATGATGAGGGACCCAGATAGAGTGGATAGGAAGGACCTATTTCCCTTAGCAGAGACGTCAATAACCAGGGGGCACAGATTTAAAGTAATTGGTCGAACAAATAGAGGGGAGCTGAGGAAATGTTTTTCTACCCAGAAGGTGGTGGGGGTCTGGAACTCACTGCTTGAACCCTCAACTCATTTGAAAAGTACTTGGATGTGCACTTGAAGTGCCGTCACCTACAGGGCTACGGACCAAGTGCTGGAAAGTGGGATTAGGCACAGGCATGATGGGCCGAATGGCCTCCTTCTGTGCCATAAATTCTTCTACATTTCTATGTTCTAGGGTAAGTGACCCCATTCCAAAGTAAAAGAGGGTGAGATTCCCCGAAGGAGGAGGTGGGAGAGATTTTCAACTTGTCGTCCCGGTGTATAACTGGCGTTGCAGATCAATCCCTTCTCTCTCCAGAAACATATTTAATTGCACCTTGAATCTATTCATGTTATCTGCTAATATCATCGCGGGTGTATTGCTTCAAACTGCATATCCCAAGCTCTGTTACTTTATCATTGAAGTAGTTTCAGCATTTATCGTGCTCAATAAAGACTATCTTGTTGAGATCACTTTGTCTGATCTTTCATTCTAAGACCACTCCGCAAAAGGCAGTGTTATTATTCTGTTCGATAAAATGTCAAAGCTATAGGGGTAATTCTGCAATCCAGCACTCCCAGCAGGGAGCTCATCTCACACAAGCTCAAGCTGTGGGGTAGAGTTTCCACTTTGGGCGCAACCCGGAAATTGTGCTAAAATCCGCCCGAAATTGCGTTTCTTGGGTCAAAGTTCAAGTTTCCGTTGAAACGCATTTGTATAATCACAAACGTAAAAACCTCCGTGAACCAGTGCATTTGGGCAGTGTAATAGAATTTATTGGTTTCTTTTTTCTTTGCAAAATATTCCTTGATGAATTTAAGAGTGGTGACCTGGTGCAGTTTTATTAATACAACTGAAAATGGGTTTATCACAAAAAATAAACATTTTTAATCAGGGTGCCCAGTCCTCCACCTATGAGTAACCTGATTTAAAATCACTGAAAATGACTTTAAAAAACTATACAGAACCATTTATTAGTTTCATGGGTGTACACTAGTCACTTTCTTAGTAAATTAAATATTTTTTAATACTTTTAAAACACACCTACTAGTACCTGTGGGCCTAAGAGAATGAGCACAATTTAAAGAGCCTTCCCGAACCAGTGCAATTGGTGGACACTCGCAATGTTGACCTGGGGGGGGGGGCGTGGCCAGTTTTTGTGGGCGGGGCCTGATCCGGGCGGATTGACTCTTAAACCAGCATAAAAGATCACAGAAAACCCTAAGGTAAATGTCTCTGGGCGTAACTTACTTCCGTTTAAAATTCCCCGATCTTTTGCGCTGGTTCGTCCAATTGCAACCGGTTTGCGCTGATATTACCGGCGTAAATGAGAGGAAATTCTACCGCTGTGTGTGTCCACGGTTTTCTCTGCAGTGCTCCCTGAAACGCCGCTCCACGCAGGGGTCACGGAATCAACCCCGTGGGCCAGATTTTGCTGTAGAGGGGCATCAAACAGCACCTGCCGTGGGTTAGACTTCCCCCCCCCGCACCCTTCAGCTGAAAAACTTTTTGCCCACAGTGTTGCTGAAAGTGCAAACTGATAACAGCACAGCGAGAATCAGGGCATCTGGGTCCTGAGTGAACAGGGTATCTCCTTAATCAATCAGAAATGAAGGATTGGGAAATAAACAGCGGGAGGACTGAGAAGGAGGGTGAATTAAAGGGGGCGAATTCAATCGGCCAGATTTTGCTGTCAAAATAACGGTGAGGCTCATGACACTCGACGTTATTTATGCGCAAATGGTGCAGCAACTGCAGGCGAGGGGCAGATGCACGGTTAAACGCGGATATCCAAAAGTTGCTGTCTGAGTTGAGCCACTCCGCCATCAGCTTCACAAAAATGGTATCTTGCTGCCTGCCTCACCATTGAAATGCACTGAATGGTGTGACGTTGCTGTATTTGCACGGCAGATACGCACTATTCTGCGCCATTACTCTGTCAAAATTTAAGGTATTTGTGAAACATGGGGCATTACATAAATAAATCATAATATTGTAAAACAAGGAACTAATCATAAATGTTTAAAATAAATGTATAACAATACATTATAATAATATAAACATTTTAAGTTGTTCCCCAATGAGCTGATCGAGATGGGAGCAGTGGATTTTATGGTTTGCTGCGCCACCTAGTGGCTGATTTGAGAACTAATGATCTTGAAACTCACCAAATACATCAGGAACTTGCCTGTTTTACTGGCAAAGGCTGACCTGATTTGTGCCTACTCCACTACCCACAATCATATAAAGTGTCTTTGTTCATTAAATTACTTTCATAGCTAACCAATAAAGCCTGTCCCAACACCACTTCTACTTATTTGTTTTAAAATAATAACACGTCATTTCTTTTCTTACATTATAGATTGTCAGTGAGATCATTTGCAAAAACCAGGTCAAAACATTGATGTGTTTTAAACTGTGCTACCGGTCTGAAAGCAGCATCTTTACAATCAATTTGCAGCCTACGACACCTTAGATAGTTTTGCGCAGAGACTCGCTAGCGCTGAGTGCAGGTTGGATAAATGGGACTGTAACACTAGCCCTATAACACTGTAGCCCTATAACACTAGCACTATAACACTATAGCACAATAATAGTGTAGCCCTTTATTACTGTTGCCCTATTATATCGTAGCCCTATAATACAGTAGTCCTATAACACTGTAGCCCTATAATACTGTAGTCCTATAATAATGTAGCCCTATAATACTGTAGTCCTATAATACTGTAGTCCTATAACACTGTAGCCCTATAATACTGTAGTCCTATAACACTGTAGCCCTATAATACTGTAGTCCTATAACACTGTAGTCCTATAACACTGTAGTCCTATAATACTGTAGTCCTATAACACTGTAGCCCTATAATACTGTAGTCCTATAACACTGTAGCCCTATAATACTGTAGTCCTATAACACTGTAGCCCTATAATACTGTAGTCCTATAACACTGTAGTCCTATAATACTGTAGTCCTATAATACTGTAGTCCTATAACACTGTAGCCCGATAATACTGTAGTCCTATAATACTGTAGTCCTATAATACTGTAGTCCTATAATACTGTAGACATATAATACTGTAGTCCTATAACACTGTAGCCCTATAACACTGTAGCCCTATAATACTGTGGCCCTACAATACTGTAGCCCTATAACACTGTAGCCCTATAATACTGTGGCCCTACAATACTGTAGTCCTATAATACTGTAGCCCTATAATACAGTAGTCCTATAACACTGTAGCCCTATAACACTGTAGGCCTATAGAACATAAGAACATAAGAACATAAGAAATTGGAGCAGGAGTAGGCCAATTGGCCCCTCGAGCCTGCTCCGCCATTCAATAAGATCATGGCTGATCTTATCCCAACCACAAATCTAAAGAACACAAGAAGTCGGAGCAGGACCCGGCCACACAGCCCCTGGGCCCTCTCCGCCACCCACAGGGCATTGACCGATCCGAACTCAGCTTCATGTCGAATTTCCTGCCCGCTCCCCATAACCCCTAATTCCCTTTACTTCTAGGAAACTGTCTATTTCTGTTTTAAATTTATCTAATGATGTAGCTTCCACAGCTTCCTGGGGCAGCAAATTCCACAGACCTACCACCCTCTGAGTGAAGAAGTTTCTCCTCATCTCAGTTTTGAAAGAGCAGCCCCTTATTCTAAGATTATGCCCCCTAGTTCTAGTTTCACCCATCATTGGGAACATCCTTACTGCATCCACCCGATCAAGACCCTTCACAATCTTATATGTTTCAATAAGATCGCCTCTCATTCTTCTGAACTCCAATGAGTAGAGTCCCAATCTACTCAACCTCTCCTCATATGTCCGCCCCCTCATCCCCGGGATTAACCGAGTGAACCTTCTTTGTACTGCCTCGAGAGCAAGTATGTCTTTTCTTAAGTATGGAGACCAAAACTGTATGCAGTATTCCAGGTGCGGTCTCACCAATACCTTATATAACTGCAGCAATACCTCCTTGTTTTTATATTCTATCCCCCTAGCAATAAAAGCCAACATTCCGTTGGCTTTCTTGATCACCTGCTGCACCTGCATACCAACTTTTTGATTTTCTTGCACTAGGACCCCCAGATCCCTTTGTACTGCAGTACTTTCCAGTCTCTCGCCATTAAGAAAATAACTTGCTCTCTGATTTTTCCTGCCAAAGTGCATAACCTCACATTTTCCAATATTATATTGCATCTGCCAAATCTCCGCCCACTCACCCAGCCTGTCTATATCCCCTTGCAGGTTTTTTATGTCCTCCTCACTCTCTACTTTCCCTCCCATCTTTGTATCATCTGCAAATTTTGATATGTTGCACTCGGTCCCCTCCTCCAAATCGTTAATATAGATTGTAAAGAGTTGGGGACCCAGCACCGACCCCTGTGGAACACCACTGGTTACTGGTTGCCAGTCCGAAAATGAACCATTTAGCCCTATAATACTGTAGCCCTATAACACTGTAGCCCTATAATACTGTAGCCCTATAATACTGTGGCCCTACAATACTGTAGTCCTATAATACTGTAGCCCTATAATACAGTAGTCCTATAACACTGTAGCCCTATAACACTGTAGCCCTATAATACTGTAGCCCTATAATACCATAGCCTTAAGACACTGCGCCCTATAACACTGTAGCCCGATAATTATGCAGCCCTATAATACTATAGTCCTATAATACTGTAGTCCCATAACACTGTATTCTATAACACTGTATTCTATAACACTGTATCCCTATAATACTGTAGCCCTATAATTGTAATCATATAACACTGTAGCCCTATAACACTGTAGCCCTATAATACTGCAACCCTATAACACTGTAGTCCTATAATTCTGTAGCCCTATAATAATGTAGCCCTATAATACTGTAGTCCTATAATACTGCAGCCCTATAACACTGTAGCCCTATGATACACTAGCCCTATAATACTGTAGACATATAACACTGTAGCCCTATAATTCTGTAGCCCTATAATTCTGAAGCCCTATAGCCCGGTAATACTATAGCTGCATATTATTGAAGCCCTATAACACTGTAGCCCTATAACACTGCAGCCCAATAACACTATAGCCCAATAACACTATAGCCCTGTTTCACTGTAGCCCTATAGTATTATAGCCTTAACACTATATCCCTATAATAATGTAGCCCTATAATAATGTAGCCCTATAATAATGTAGTCCTATAACACTGTAGCCCTATAATCCTGTAAACCAATAACACTGTAGACCAATAACACTGTAGCCCTATAGTATTATAGCCCTGTAACACTGTAACCCAATAACACTGTAACCCAATAACACTGCAGCCCTATAACACTGCAGCCCTATAACACTGTACACCAATAACACTGTAACCCAATAATACTGTAGCCCTATAACACTGTAGACCAATAACACTGCAGACCAATAGCACTGTTGCCCAATAACACTGTAGCCAGTAAGCGAGTGATCAATCTATGGAACAGGCTCCCCAGGGAGACAGTGGAAGCTGGTAGTATTGATTCATTCAAATGCAAATTAGATAGATATCTTTCAGAAAATAACAGTCTTGTAAACTTCTATGATTCTATTGCAGGCAATTGGGACTAGCTTAGTGGTATAAACTGGGCGACATGGACATGTTGGGCCGAAGGGCCTGTTTCCATGTTGTAAACTTCTATGATTCTATGATTCTATGATTCTATTCAGAAAATAACAGAAAATATCAGCCAATTCGATTCACTCCACGTGACATCAAGAAACGGCTGAGTGCACTGGATTTAGAAAAGGCTATGGGCCCTGTCAACATCCCAGCTGTAGTGGTGAAGCCTTGTGGTCCAGAACTAGCTGCGCCTCTAGCCAAACTGTTCCAGTACAGCTACAACACTGGCATCTACCCGACAATTTGGAAAATTGCCCAGGTATGTCCTGTCCACAAAAAGCAGGACAAATCCAATCCGGCCAATTACCGCCCCATCAGTCTACTCTCAATCATCAGCAAAGTGATGGAAGGTGTCGTCGACAGTGCTATCAAGCGGCACTTACTCACCAGTAACCTGCTCACCGATGCTCAGTTTGGGTTCCGCCAGGACCAATCGGCTCCAGATCTCATTACAGCCTTGGTCCAAACATGGACAAAAGAGCTGAATTCCAGAGGTGAGGTGAGAGTGACTGCCCTTGAGGCAGTGTTAAGGCAGCATTTGAAAAAGTGTGGTGCCAAGGAGCTCTAGTAAAATTGAAGTCAATGGGAATCAGGGGGAAAACTCTCCAGTGGCTGGAGTCATACCGAGCACAAAGGAAGATGGTAGTGGTTGTTGGAGGCCAATCATCTCAGCCCCAGGACATTGCTGCAGGAGTTCCTCAGGGCAGTGTCCTAGGCCCAATCATCTTCAGCTGCGTCATCAATGACCTTCCCTCCATCATAAGGTCAGAAATGGGGATGTTTGCTGATGATTCCACAGTGTTCAGTTCCATTCGCAACCCCTCAGATAATGAAGCAGTCCGTGCCCGCATGCAGCAAGACCTGGACAACATCCAGGCTTGGGCTCATAAGTGGCAAGTAACATTCATGCCAGACAAGTGCCAGGCAATGACCATCTCCAACAAAAGAGAGTCTAACCACCTCCCCTTGACATTCAACGGCATTACCATCGCCGAATCCCCCACCATAAACATCCTGGGGGTCAGCATTGACCATAAACTTAACTGGAGCAGCCATACAAATACTGTGGCTAAAAGAGCAGGTCAGAGGCTGGGTATTCTGCGGCAAGTGACTCACCTCCTGACTCTCCAAAGCCTTTCCACCATCTACAAGGCACATGTCAGGAGTGTGATGGAATATTCTCCACTTGCCTGGATGAGTGCAGCTCCAGCAACACTCAAGAAGCTCGACACCATCCAGGACAAAGCAGCCCGCTTGATTGGCACCCCATCCACCACCCTGAACATTCACTCCCTTCACCACCGGTGCACTGTGGCTGCAGTGGGTGAGATCCTGAATGAATATTTCACATCGGTATTTAAGGTTGAGAAAGGCATGGATGTTAGGGAACTTGGGGGAATAAATAGTGATGTCTTGAGGAGTGTACATATTACAGAGAGGGAGGTGCTGGAAGTCTTAACGCGCATCAAGGTAGATAAATCTCCGGGACCTGATGAAATGTATCCCAGGACGTTATGGCAGAGATATTTGAATCATCCACCACTACAGGTGAGGTGCCTGAAGATTGGAGGGTAGCAAATGTTGTGCCTTTGTTTAAGAAGGGCGGCAGGGAAAAGCCTGGGAACTACAGACCAGTGAGCCTGACATCTGTAGTGGGTAAGTTGTTAGAGGGTATTCTGAGGGACAGGATCTACAGGCATTTGGAGAGGCAGGGACTAATTAGGAACAGTCAGCATGGTTTTGTGAGAGGAAAATCATGTCTCACGAATTTGATTGAGTTTTTTGAAGGGGTAACCAAGAAGATAGATGAGGGCTGTGCAGTAGACGTGGTCTACATGGACTTCAGCAAAGCATTTGACAAGGTACCGCATGGTAGGTTGTTACATAAGGTTAAATCTCATGGGATCCAAGGTGAGGTAGCCAATTGGATACAAAATTGGATTGACGACAGAAGACAGAGGGTGGTTGTAGAGGGTTGTTTTTCAAACTGGATGCCTGTGTCCAGCGGTGTGCCTCAGGGATCGGTGCTGGGTCCGCTGTTATTTGTTATTTATATTAATGATTTGGATGAGAATTTAGGAGGCATGGTTAGTAAGTTTGCAGATGACACCAAGATTGGTGGCATTGTGGACAGTGAAGAAGGTTATCTAGGATTGCAACGGGATCTTGATAAATTGGGCCAGTGGGCCGATGAATGGCAGATGGAGTTTAATTTAGATAAATGTGAGGTGATGCATTTTGGTAGATCGAATTGGGCCAGGACCTACTCCGTTAATGGTAGGGCGTTGGGGAGAGTTATAGAACAAAGAGATCTGGGAGTACAGATTCATAGCTCCTTGAAAGTGGAGTCACAGGTGGATAGGGTGGTGAAGAAGGCATTCAGCATGCTTGGTTTCATTGGTCAGAACATTGAATGCAGGAGTTGGGATGTCTTGTTGAAGTTGTACAGGGCATTGGTGAGGCCACACTTGGAGTACTGTGTACAGTTCTGGTCACCCTATTATAGAAAGGATATTATTAAACTAGAAAGAGTGCAGAAAAGATTTACTAGGATACTACCGGGACTTGATGGTTTGACTTATAGGGAGAGGTTAGACAGACTGGGACTTTTTTCCCTGGAGAGCAGGAGGTTAAGGGGTGATCTTATCGAAGTCTATAAAATAATGAGGGGCATAGATAAGGTCGATAGTCAAAATCTTTTCCCAAAGGTAGGGGAGTCTATAACGAGGGGGCATAGATTTAAGGTGAGAGGGGAGAGATACAAAAGGGTCCAGAGGGGCAATTTTTTCACTCAAAGGGTGGTGAGTGTCTGGAACGAGCTGCCAGAGGCAGTAGTAGAGGCGGGTACAATTTTGTCTTTTAAAAAGCATTTGGACAGTTACATGGGTAAGATGGGTATAGAGGGATATGGGCCAAGTGCAGGCAATTGGGACTAGCTTAGTGGTATAAACTGGGCGACATGGATATGTTGGGCCGAAGGGCCTGTTTCCATGTTGTAACTTCTATGATTCTATGATTCTATGATCCACGGGATGCACTGCAGCAACTCGCCAAGGCTTCTTCAACAGCACCTCCCAAACCCGCGACCTCTACCACCTAGAAGGACAAGGGCAGCAGGCACATGGGAACAACACCACCTGCACGTTCCCCTCCAAATCACACACCATCCTGACTTGGAAATATATCGCCGTTCCTTCATTGTCACTGGGTCAAAATCCTGGAACTCCCTTCCTAACAGCACTGTGAGAGAACCTTCACCACACGGACTGCAACGGTTCAAGAAGGCGGCTCACCACCACCTTCTCAAGGGGCAATTGGGGATGGGCAATAAATGCTGGCCTCACCAGCGACGCCCACATCCCATGAACGAATTTTTTAAAAATTTCGGGATACAATGTACGAGTAATTTGAGATATGACATGTGGTAAGTATAGAATGCTCGGGAGGAAAAAGGTGACTTTGGACCTGTGGTTCCCAAAGCTCTCCACCACTGGGGGTTTTCTTCGTGTCATGTCTGGGTCTGTTGTAGAATAACTGATGGATTGATTGCTATGATTAGTCAAAAACTCCATTATCGTGCGAGAACCAGGATGGTAGAAGATGAACTAGATGGACCTTGGTCTTTTTTCAACTGGCAATTCCTATGTTCCTATCTCTGCTGCCACATTCAGACTAGTGAAGCTCACGCTAGGAACAGTGCCTCTCCAAACTGCCCCATTCTGCCTGGTGGCATTGCCTGCTGTCAGTTGTGACTCAGTGGGTGGCACTCTCACCTCTGAGTTACAAAGGTTGTGGGTTCAAACCCCACTCCAGAGACTTGTGCATATAAATCTTGGCTGACACTCCCTATAGGCTGCAGTACTGAGGGAGTACTGCATTGCCAGAGGTGCTGTCTTTTGGGCGGGATGCTAAACCAAGGCCTGGTCTGTCCTCTCTGGTGGAAGTAAAAGATCCCATGGCACTACTTCAAAAAAGAGCAGGGGAGTTCTCCCCGGTGTTCTGGTCAATATTTATCCCTCAATCAACATCAATAAAACAGATTATCTGGTCATTATCACATTGCTGTTTGTGGGATCTTGCTGTGCGCAAATTGGCTGCCGTGTTTCCTACATTACAACAGTGACTACACTTCAAAAGTACTTCATCGGCTGTAAAGCGCATTGGGACGTCCTGAGTTATTCACAGGCGCGATATGAAGGCAAGCTCTTTCTTTTTTAGAAGCACTCATGGGGGTGGTGGAGGCAGATTCAATCATGGCCTTCAAAAGGGAGCTGGATAAGTAGTTGAAAGGAAAAAATTTGCAGGGCTACGGGGAAAGGGCGGGGGAGTGGGACTAGCTGGATTGCTCTGGCACAGAGCTGGCGCGGACTCGATGGGCCAAATGGCCTCCTTCCGTGCTGTAACCTTTCTATGATTCCATGTTGCTATCTTCCTTCTCTGGTCGAATGGTTTCATTCCTAGTGATCCAAAGGCAGCCAACACATCTTCCCCCATCTGCACCATCCCTTCCACTCCCACCACAACCCTCCCCTCCCCTCAGGATCTGTCCTTGACCCCTTTTCCTTGTCTTGAACTATACATTGCCTCATGGCAACACCATCCACAGGTACAGGGCCAGCGTTCATTGTACGACGATGACACCCAGCTCTACCTTTCACTCACTTCTCTCTGAACCCTCGACTGCTTCAGTCCCGTTAAATTGCAGGAAGAATTTTAACCCACCCTGCCCAGCGGGCGCACAGATCCCGTCCCGCTCAATTACCTCCCGCTGCCGCCTTAACTGGGGCCCTTTTTAGGCGGCCGAGATGTTCGTCTGACTCGGGTGGGTGTCTCATTAGTAATCAGTCATTGAGACCCCGCTGGGCATGTCGGCCGGTGCGGGTGCCCCCAGTCAGTAAACCATGGTAGGGAAGAAGAGGAGGGTCCTCTGAGGCAAGTCAAAAAAACTTCTTAGTGGGGTCACGAGGGAGCAAGAGTGCTCCTCTGGGCCACGTAAGGAAAGTCTAGGACTTTGCTGCCCACAAGCTCTCTCCTACCTGTGAAAGGGAGGGGGAGGGTGTCTGGGTGCAGCCTCCAGGCCCCGCGATTATGACCAAGCCTTCCAGCTGCCTCAGGATGTAAACAAGGCCCGGGATTTAACATAGCCCGGGCCTCAATCTCACGACCTCAGGAGGTGGGGATAGAGGGGAGCCTTTGCAGCTGAAGCACCTGCTCAATCCCTCCAACCACATTCTGGTGCAGCCAACTAATTCCTGCAGAGGTTGGGGGCCGAATCAGCCCATTGTGCAACTTGTACACGACGGCTCCCAGCAACCCCCCGGACATCCCGCATGCTTTGGGCGCGTTGTAGGCCTCAGGCCTCCGTGCCTGATTTTTCTATGGAACTGGTGCTCACCCTCTTATCATTAGTCCCGTTGTGTTGTCTCACACGCGAATAACGCCCACTTGGGCGAGGGGCAGTGGGCACATGGTGCACGAGGGACCGAACCTCAGGACGAGTCAGGCGGGGTAGATTTTCAACTTACTGGCTGGGCATAAAACTGGCGGAGCGTATCGGCCGCCAGTTATAGAAACTGCCCGATTTCATAAAACCCTAAAAATCATTCAGCACAGAAGGAGGCCATTCGGCCCATCGTACCAGTGCCGGCTGTTTGAAAGATCTATCCAATTAGTACCAATCCTCCCGCTCTTTCCCCCATAGCCCTGCAAATGTTTCCTTTTTAAGTCTATACGATACTTAAAATGATCCTCGAGCTGTAATCCTTGGCGTTTTTAATGGGAAATGGTGATGAAAATGTAAGCCGCAAGGCACAGAGTACGGCCTGGACCATGGTGCGGGTGGCAACGCTCCCACTCGCTGTTGCGTAGGCCCAAACCATCCCATCAGGCTGCCGCTGGGAACGTGCCCCCCCCCCCCCCCCGCCCCGCCCCGCCCCACCCCCCCTGGCACGACCAGAGTCTCCCCCCCTAACACGGAGGAGGATGCTCTTTACGAACAGAGCCTGGCGCAGGGGGCAGGCCCAGGAGTTGGAGGGAGGGGGGTATCGGCCGCTGCACAGGAGAGAGCAGCACAGAGAAAGCAGAGGGTCAATGGGAAACAGGTGCAGGAAACTCAGCTCGCAGTTGCTGGCCTTATTAACTGGAGGGGGCGGGGGCGGGGATGGGTGTCTTTGTGACAGTAGGAAAGGGCAGAAACAGCTGTTGTAACACAAGCTCCGAAACATGCAGCAGTTGTCGAAACAATCCAATCTCGACGGGCTCCCTAAAACGAAAGGAGCTCCACTCTTTTTGGAACGCACTTGTCTCTTTGTTGACTGGATCAGTGTTCCAAAGGGGCATTTAATGCAAACTATCTGTGAAGATAAATATAGAAACAGAACTATTTCAACTACAATCTGTTAACAGGTTAAACTGGCAATTCATTTGTCACTTCGTATATAACAAGTCCACTCCCAGCAGCAGATAAAAGAACAAACTTGCATTTATATAGCGCCTTCCATGACCTCAGGACTTCCCAAAGCCAATTAAGTACTTCTGAAGTGTAACCGTTGTTGTTATGTAGAAAACACAGCAGCCAATTTGCACACAGCAAGGTCCCACAAACAACAATGTGATAATGACCAGATAATCTAATTTTTAGTGATGTTGGTTGAGGGATATAATATTGGCCTAGACACCGGGGAGAACTCTCTTGCTCTTCTTCAAGATAGGAGCCATGGGATCATAGGAACAGGAGTAGGCCATTCAGCCCCTCGTGCCTGCTCCGCCATTTGATAAGATCATGGCTGATCTGTGATCTAACTCCATATACCTGCCTTTGGCCCATATCCCTTAATACCTTTGGTTGCCAAAAAGCTATCTATCTCACATTTAAATTGAGCTAGTATCAATTGCTGTTTGCAGAAGAGAGTTCCAAACTTCTGCCACCCTTTGTGTGTAGAAATGTTTTCTAATCTCGCTCCTGAAAGGTCTGGCTCTAATTTTTAGACTGTGCCCCCTACTCCTAGAATCCCCAACCAGCGGAAATAGTTTCTCTCTATCCACCCTATCCGTTCCCCTTAATATCTTAAAAACTTCGATTGGATCACCCCTTAACCTTTGAAACTCTAGAGAATACAACCCCAATTTTCCACCTGAGAGGGCAGACAGGACCTCAGTTGTAACGTCTCACCCGACAGGGCAGCACACCCTACGTACTGCACAGGGAGTGTCAGCCTCGATTTTTTACTCAAGCCTCCGGAGTGGGACTTGAACCCATGACCTTCTGACTCAGAGGCGAGAGTCCTACCCACTCAGCCATGGCTGTCACCTTTCAGTTGCTTTTTATCCCCTTCCATTTTATTCCTTCCTCTCCTGAAGGTGTTGACTTTGCTGCCACACACATCTTACGGGTGCTGGATGTCCTCCAGTTCCACATGGCCGCTCCCTACAGTGTGAGACCAGTGAGTGCTGGAAGGCTATTTGACCATGGTGGGGGTGGCGGGAGGAGAAGGGAGAGGGGGAGGGGCATTGAAATCAAGACAAATTGGCCCAGAAGATGGATCGTGCCTGAATCGGGACATACGAACATACATACGAATTAAGAGCAGGAGTAGGCCATTCGGCCCCTCGAGCCTGCTCTGCCATTTGATAAGATCATGGCTGATCTGACGGGTGACCTCAACCCTACTTTCCCGTCTACCTACTATAACCTTTGACTCCCTTCTTAATCAGGAATCTATCTAACTCAGCCTTAAAAATATTCAATGATCCTGTCTCCACCGCTCTCTGGGGAAGGGAGTTCCACAGACTCACGACCCTCTGAGAGAAAAAATTTCTCCTCATCTCCATCTTAAATGGGAGATCTTTCCTCATAAGATAACCCGCTCATCCCAGGAATCAGTCGAGTGAACCTTCTCTGAACCGCCTCCAAAGCAATTATGTCCTTTCTTAAATAAGGAGACCAAAACTGCACACAGTATTCTAGATGTGGTCTCACCAATGCCCTGTACAACTGTAGCAAAACATCTCTACTTTTATATTCCGTTCCCCTTGCAATAAATGACAACATTCCATTTGCATGACCCCGTTGTGGCGCACGCTACACATGCCAAATGAGGCTGGCGGCAAATCGGTCCTCCGGCCTCGTTTGCTTATTCCTAATGAGCTGTGGGCGTCAGAGGCCGCTTGCTGGTCACGCAGCTCAAGGTCCTCAGGAGAGTCGGGAGGGGGTGCGGTGGGAGAGGCAATCGGAAGGGCGGGGGGGGCGGGTTTGGGGGGGAAGCAAGCGATGGCCGACCGTGGCCCATGCAATTAAGGTGGAGCTGGGAGGTAAATAAGTTAAACTTACCTTTCGGGTGGCGGTCTCCAGCGGTCCCTTTAAGGACGGCTGGTGTGGTTGCTGAGCGCCTGGTGAAACTGACCGCAGCACACACGACGCGCGCCGTGGTCAGTCGCAATCGAATCTCGCGAAAGGGGCCACAAACGGGCTTTAGCCCCCTATTTGCACGCGCAAAGGGTCTATTGCCTGTTCCAGGTGCGCACCCTGGGCGCCTACGGAGGAGCCTATGACGGCCGCCATTTTGGACCCATAGGCGTTCGTTTTGTGCCTGTAAACCTGGCGCACTGTGATCCAATTTCTAGGCCTTTGCGTCCACAGCTTGGACATCCAGACTCGTACACTTTCCAGCATGCGACAATGGATAGAGGTCAGGAGCAAGATCTCGAGTTGGACCGTAGGCCAGTGGGGGGAAGGGGGGAGGGCAGGTAAGGGGGGGGGGTTGAGGCCAAAAGCAATGCCCCTACCACCAACCCAGGATCTGCTAACACAGCAAAGGCTGGGCACTGACCCTGAGTCCATATGGCCCCTGTGCCACACTGCACAGCACATTCAGCCAAAGCCCCGTATGGGATCTTTCTGTACCATAGCGGAACATTTTTCCCACTCCAATATTCTTTCTAGGAGCTTAAATTTCTCCGGGCCTCCGCATGCGAGATTATTGCTCGCCCTGCCCCACACACAACCCACTCCCCCCTTCATGAATCAATCCTGCCCGAGTTAAAACCGAGGCCCTTATCTCTGAGACAGTGAGGGATAGAGATAAACGATTTCCTCCGGTGGGGGGGGGAGTCCAGAACAAGGGGGCATAACCTTAAAATTAGAGCCAGGCCGTTCAGGGGTGATGTCAGGAAACACTTCTTCACACAAAGGGGAGTGGGAATCTGGAACTCTCTCCCCCAAAAAGCTGTTGAGGCCGGGGGCCAATTGAAAATTTCAAAACTGAGATTGATAGATTTTTGTTAGGCGAGGGAATTAGGGGTTACAGAACCAAGGTGGGTAGATGGAGTTAAGATACAGATCAACCATGATCTAACTGAATGGCGGAACAGGCTCGAGGGGCTGAATGGCCTCCTCCTGTTCCTATGTTCCAGGAGGGCAGGTCTCACTCCATATCGACCGTGTGATCTAGTCACCATCAGAAATCATCCTTTGGACAATGGTATAGGAACAAATGTAATGACTGTGTATAATTAAACAAGAAAAAAGAACTCTGCGCTAATTAGAATATAGTTAATGTATAATTCATTAATATTAATTTTCTATGATATGGTTATTATAATGGGATCCTGCTGTTCACAAGTATAATTCTATCAAAATTAGAATTCAGAGAAAAATTGCATAGAATTTATGGCACAGAAACAGGCCACTCGGCCCAACTGGTCTATGCCGGTGTTTATGCTCCACACGAGCCTCCTCCCATCTACTTCATCTCACCCTATCAGCATATCCTTCTATTCCTTTCTCCCTCATGTGTTTATCTAGCCTCCCCTTTAAATGGTTTGAAGATGGTGCGATTCCCCCAGTGCCTCTTTGAGTCTGTCCTGTGAGCTGTACGGTCCAGGGAGGTCGCAGGTAAGATCCCAGGTTGGTGCTGATCCTCGTTGGACTGGGGCACTGCAATTGGATTGGTGCCTCTGAGCGAGGGCAGGCAAATCAGCCGGGGTTCCAGCTCTTGACCACTGTCCAGCTGCCGCAGGCTGGGTGGGCCTCGGCTGAGAACAGGATCAGGCTTGACTGCGATGCCCCCTGAGGTTGAAAGCCTACTGACGTGCACTGTCAAGGCTCAGAGGCCGCCTGTGCATGGTAACAGAGGGCTACCAGCCCCATGGGTCTGTACCCCAACAAGCATTAAACACCTCTTGGTCATCATTTATAAATACCCTCCCCCGATGCCTCAGCCTACCCTACCTACCTCCTCCAGCTCTCATCGTCCACCTCCGCAACTTTGGTCTATTGCGTATCTCCCCTTTGTTCACTCCACCACCGTGCCCTTGCACTCTGGAACATTCTTCCTAAACCTCTCCGCCTTGCTGCATCGCTCCATAAATTCGAAAACCTCCTCTTCAACCATGTCTTTCCTAATTCTTCTCTTACTGCTGTCTGATGCTCATTCCCCTTGCCCTTTATTTTTTTTAATTCGTTCATGGGATGTGGGTGTCGCTGGCGAGGCCAGCATTTATTGCCCATCCCTAATTGCCCTTGAGAAGGTGGTGGTGAGCCGCCTTCTTGAACTGAGTGGCCTGCTAGGCCATTTCAGAGGGCGATTAAGAATCAACCACGTTGCTGTGGGTCTGGAGTCACATATAGGCCAGACCGGGTAAGGACGGCAGGTTTCTTTCCCTAAAGGACATTTATTTGTGAAATGCCTTGGAAAATTTTGCTTATTGAAGTCGCTGCAAGTCACCGTTGTTGACCGTGATTAGCACAGCGGGGTAGATTTTGGTCTGGGCCTGAAAATGGGCCTGGAACTCGGCGCTGGGTGAGTAGCGCGTGCCTGAACCGAGAGGCCCGAGGTTCGACGAAAATTGTTCCTCGGGCCTTGTCAGCATACTCGGCATGAGCTGCCGCCGCTGGTCGTGCCTCCACGGGCAGCTCGCCCGAGCGAAGAGATTAATGTCGGGTCTCAGGTACGTCCCAGGAGCGGCTTCCGGGATGGTGAGGAGCGATGGTGCCTCTTGTGGAGTGGGGAGGAACACTCCTGCTCCTCCAGGCTCCCACAAAAAGTACGGCATTCTTAAGAAGGAGAAAAAAATGAACTCGCCTTTCGCTCGCGAGGGCTGCTGAGGAATCCTGAGCCCAAGGCCCGAGGCCTGCCCCACTCCTCGCCAACTAAATTCTGGTGGTCCTTCAACAGGCGTTAGGCCCCTAATTGACAGAGTTAAGGGGCCTAAGGCCTGTTTTAGGCATCATTAGACACCAAAACAAATTGCCCCACGGATTTAGCAGTGGGACCGACGCCTGCGCAGACTGGACGCAGGTGATCCCACCGCTAAACTGGAATGCCTTGAGTCTGTTTTACGTGTGATAAACGGCTGCAACGCATTCCAATTTCTATCCCAGTGTTTTGGGTTTTTTCCTGAGCTGAGGTCCTAGTGTTGCTGCTGAAGAATGGTTCGACATTAAACATACTTCATATCTTCACTCACGGATTTGTGATCATTTAAGCCTGGTTCTGGTTTAATTTTCTCCATTAAAATTCGGACGTGTCGTGCATTTCTAGCACTTTCCGTTTTTTGCCCTCCAACAACTTGCATTTATAAGGCGGCCAATAAAATTCTAACAGGACTAGACAGACTAGATGCAGGGAGGATGTTCCCGATGGCTGGGGAGTCCAGAACCAGGGGTCACAGTCTCAGGATACGGGGTATGCCATTTAGAACCGAGATGAGGAGAAATTTCTTCACTCAGAGGGTGGTGAACATGTGGAATTCTCTACCACAGAAGGCAGTGGAGGCCAAGTCATTAGATGTATTCAAGAAGGAGATAGATATATTTCTTAATGCTAAAGGGATCAAGGGATATGGGGAAACAGCGGGAACAGGGTACTGAGTTAGACGATCAGCCATGATCATTTTGAATGGCGGAGCAGGCCCGAAGGGCCGAATGGCCTACTCTTGCTCCTATTTTCTATGATTCAATGAGAACATCTCAGAGCATTTTAGAAGGTGGAGAGTGGGGGCATCGAACAGTGGAGAGAAAGCAAAGGGGATGAAATTGGTCCGGGTCCCTATCGTGAAATGGGTCCGTAGAAAATCGACAGCCCATTTCACACCTTGCCCACTGCCAATGACTACTCGTGAAGTATAGCCCAGGCAAACACGGCAGCCAGTGTTGTGCCCAGCAAGATCCCGCAAATCAGACAGCAACTCGGCCCAGAGCACTCCCATACATTTCTACAGATGATGTCAGAGGGCCACAGGCTTAGGCCTGGAAACAGGCAGCTGTCCACCATTTAGTGCTCAGAATATTAGCATTGATTTGGAAAGACCTAAAATGGAGGAAGAGAAATGGAAAATAAGAATCAGCCGAACATAATATCCTCTGTTGTTTCCAACGGGTCTCTATGGGGAAAATAGATCTTTGTATTTATAGAAGTCAATTTTCTTTTGATTAACTGATATACACACAGATGCTCACTCTTTTTCTAATTTATCACGATGATATAAAAAAAATTCAGATTATGCTTGGTTCAGGAGATAAGAACACACCTGCTTACTAATCATCCTCAAAGGATCCCATCTTGTGGGATTATCGGCAGACAATTGATGTTGGAGCATTCTGGCCCATCCTGAGGAGTTTGTGGATATTGACAGTGATGGTAGTGTTCTTGATGCTATGAGGCGTGATAATATCCTCCGGCAGTTCTCAGTAAGTTGCCAATTCAGCCACCTGTTCCCCTCAATGCGGAGCCAAATTGCTGATCCACTAGTGTCTTGTTAGCAACGCAAGGCAATAGCTGGCAAGGGCTGCTGGGCAAATATTCATCTCAAAAATACAGATTCTATATGTGTGAAGAGTTAATGATATTTTATCAGCCCTGCAAAAAATCTCACGTCATGAGGTAGAATTACGGGACCAAGCACCAACACAGCTCAGAGATTATTTTTAATTCTTTTCAATTCAATACATTCGCAGGATGTGACCATGGCTGGCAAGGTAGGCATTTATTGCCCATCCCTAGTTGTCCCAACTGAATGGCTTGTTGGCCACTTCAGAGTTAAGAGTCAACTATGTTGGGTGTGGGGGGCTGGAGTCACATATCAGTCCAGACCAGGTAAGGACGGCAGGTTTTCTTCCCTGAAGGACATCAGTGAACTGGTTGAATTTTTACAAACATTGGACAGCTTTCTGGTCACTTTTACTGATACCAGCCTTTTATTTCCTGAAATCTGAATTCAGATTCTCAAACTGCCACAGTGGGATTTGAACTCATGTTCTGGATTATTAGTCCAGTAGCATAAACACAACACTAGACTACATCATCGAATGCAGTGCTAATTTGGTAAAATTCTGTACATCTATGCATGTGTGTGTAGGGGTCACTTTTCAACTTTGTTCTTCCAGCGAGCAGCCTCACCTACGGAGAGCGCGATTTGGAAATTCATGGTGCGTGGACTGCCTAAATGGTGGTCAGAAAATCGTGCGCAGTGCACGCCCAAATTTCCAATATGTGGACTCGGTGGGCTCGAATTTAGCAGGCCTGCGGGTTCCCAGCGGGTGGTCCTCCGGGAGCGTGGTCAACACGCTCGGCGAAATTAGTGGGTTGCCCGCGCGATCGTAGCAGGCAACCCACTAATAGGAATCAATTACCTGCTCCTCCGGGGTCCACGGCGCTGGCCTGCGCATCGGTCGGGCTGCGCATGCGCAGTACGATCTGTCAGCTGGAGGCTCTCTAGTTAAAGGGGCAGTCCTCCACTGACAGATGCTGCAACCAATGGAACAAATTGCAGCATGGAGCAGCCCAGGGGGAAGGCTGCTCCCATTTTAATGATGCCTCACCCCAGGTATCATCAGATGGGGTGAGGAGGAGGGGGAGGACACAGATCTTCCACCCGGCGGGCGGGAGGAAGCGGCCTGCCTCTGCCACCAAGAAGGCCTGGCTCGAGGTGGCAGAGGGGGTCACCTGCGCCACCAACATATCGCCCACCTGCATACAGTGCAGGAGGCGCTGCAATGACCGCAGTAGGTCAGCCGCAGTGAGAACACGAAGTCTTTCCCCTACACTCCGTCTGCCACAACACTGCCCCCACCCCACATCTCCTTCGGCACCGCCAACACTATTCTGTAATATCACCCTTCATACCCACTCAAACCCCATCCTCATCTTACCTCCACCTACTCACCTCGCCAGTACTCATCCTGCCACTAACACGCAACCCAATCCTCAGACAATCTCATTGCTCCATCCCATACTCACCCTCTCGTGCATCTCCCTCACGGCCAGCCTCACTCAACCTGCCACCACCTGTGCTGCAGCCACAGGGCATGCATCACATATGTGCAGTAGGCAGCGTAAGGCAAACGTCTCGTCAGCATGAAGGGGGTGCACAAGGGTGTCTGAGGGTTTGTCATGGGTGTTACCCATATTGAATTTCAGAGCAACAAACAGCACACATTATATTGACACCACCACTGCCATGTCTCCGCGAATCCTGTCCGTTGTGTCCAATAATGCCCGCTCCTGGGTATCACTATGAGGACCCACCACTGATGCCACCCATCGTGTTACTGCAGAGTAGGTGCAGGTGTATTTGCAGGGCTCGTCCGCGCAGATGACTGAGAGACATCGGCGGTGTAGCCGGCTGCACCCTGGAAGGATGCGGAGGAGAAGGTGTGGAGGGCAGTGGTGACTTTGACAGCGACAGGTAAGCAGTTGGTGCTGGGGCCAGCCAGGAGCAGCTCGGCATGAAAGAGCCTGCAGATCTCCACGACTACATGTCGAGCGAATCTGCGCCTCCCTGTGCACTGCTGCTCGGAGAGGTCCGGGGAGCTGCGCCTCGGTCTGTGGACCCTGTGGCGAGGGTAGTGCCCTCTGCGATGCGTCTCTCTCTGCGGTAGCCCTCCCTCCTGCTGTGCAGGTGGGCGTGCAACAACACCGTGTTGGGGGGATCCACGTCTCTGCGGCGGACGGCGTGGACTGCGAGGCTGCTGGGGCTGGTCATGCTCTTCGTCCTCCGAGGGTGTCCACACACCACCCATCTGGCAGGTGTTGGTCTGAGGGGTTGTGCAGGGTAGGTGGGTGGTTCCTCGGACTGGGGCTGCGGTTTCGTGTCAGTCTGTCCTCTGGCTTGGCGGGGGGTGGTGGGGGGCAGGGGTTGCCCTATGTGACACGGTGGCCTCCTGCGTGGGTGAGGGCTGTCCCCCGTGGAGTGCACCTTGGCACCTGCCACAGGCTGCTGGCTGCAACACGCCTGGTTGGAGAGAGACTGTTTCCCCCAGTGTGTGAAGCTCACTGCCTTGAACCTAAAATCCCACACTTCCTCTTTTGACAGCTGATTCAGCTCATTAACTGACCTCAACAGGCAAGGTAAGTACTCTCAAGTGGAACCCCGCTGGCTTTAATTGCCTGCGGGATTCCCACCAGCGGGGCTTGCGCGCGCAGCCCCGCACGTCAGCGCGGTACCCGGAAGTGGCCGGGATTTCGTCGCGATCCGGTCACGTGACCGGATATCGGGATTTTCCGGGCCCCCCCACTGGAAACCCGCCGGAAACCCGACGCCAAAATCGAGCCCGGTAAACGAGTCTCTCTGCCGGTAGCACAAAGTCAGAAAATTACCCCTTTGATGATCACTTTTAAGTAAATGATTCTTGAATCCAATTGGAAAGAATTACTTATTTGTAACTTGTTGTTTGCACTGTAGTTATTAAAACTAAAGTGAACATAGAACAGGTGCAAGGTTGACATTAATGACGTGGAGATGCCGGTGATGGACTGGGGTTGACAATTGTAAACAATTTTACAACACCAAGTTAGACATTAATGACAATGCAGGATCATCGAATGATACAGTACAGAAGGAGGCCATTCAGTCTATCGTGGCTGTGCTGGCTCTCTGAAAGAGCTATCCAATTATTCCCACTCCCCCTGCTCTTTCCCCTTAGCCATGCAAATTCTTCCCCTTCAAGTATTTATCCAATTCCTTTTTGAAAGTTATTATCGAATCTGCTTCCACTTCCCTTTCAGGCAGTGCATTCCAGATCATAACAACTCGCTGGACCAATTTTACTAGGTCCTAGCGTAGTGAAAGTGCACTGCTCCTGTCCGGTCCCAGGCACTTCTTGTCTGAGGCTATTAATATGGCCCACAGCCCCTCCTGGTGCAGGATCACCCCATAGCAGGGAATCGTGGCAGCGGAAGAGACAGGAAATTTGAGTGCGGTTTCAGGCCTCTCAGACCTGAATATTGCTACCTTATTATACTCATGTTTAAAGCATTCCATGTGTAAGGTCCACATCTGTCTACGTTCCAGCCAAAACAAAACCTAGGAGGGGAAAAATCTGTGTCCCATATTCCGTTAGTCACTGCAGTCCGACAGAGAGCAGTAAGTTTGATTTTTAATGTATGCCGACATTTCCAAGCACTGGCCCCTCTCTCTTGTGCACAGACTAGGGACGAAAACCAGAAAGAGAGGAACAGGAGATTGTGAACTGGGGAGAGGGGAGTTTTGAATAGATAGGAGAGCAGCACGAGGCCAGGAGAACTTGAGTATGTTCATGAGTGTGAACTACAATGAAGGTGATCCCCAACCCAATTCAACCCCTAGTTACCTAAATGTGAGTGGTTAAGGCCAAAGTTAATTAGTAAAAGAATAGACTATCCATGTCAGAAAGATTGTAATTCCCCTGCATTCTTTCTTCTTCCTATCTCTTCCTTTCTCTTCCCCCTATGCCCCCCACTCTTGACCCTTGCCTTGGAAGTTGCCCACATGCTGCAGTGACAACCTTTGCTTCCTGATCTGCATCGCTAAATACCACAACAGTGGCGGATTTACCAACCAACCAACCAAACCATCAGGAAGACCAACATTTGGTTTTCATATTTTCAGTCAATATTTTAGTGCAGTCCCAACCGCTTATAACGAGCATATTCGTGTAAATACGATCGGCCCGTTACACGCAACGGCTGGTATAACGTGGTACACTTGCTATAGGTATCCTACATGGAAAGAAGTTTCACTGATGAGGTTTTCCTTCGTCAAGCTTTCCGTCCCTGAAAGTTGAATGAGTTATTTGCCAACATCCAGTTTGCCATTGTAACAAGGCCCCGAGGAACAAAATAGCAACAACACTGCTCATTTCTACTAAAGGCGAATCTACACAATGACGAACAGAATCAAACAGCCGACCTACAGGTCGCAGAGCTGTATTGCCATAGATATTTGCAGCGTGGGGCTGACCATTGCCCCTCTCTATGTTTGCTGCTGCTTTGGCCATCATGAGATCGTGATGTGGTTGTTACCAGGCAACTTAGATTTGCAGCCTCACGCAGTGAATTTCCTTCTTACAGCCGGACCCTAGATCTGACCCTAGACCTGACCAAGGACCCCGAGCTCTGCAGCACCAACCCGATGCTGGCCGCGGTCATCAGGAAACTGGAGGAGCAGGGATCAGGACATCCGTTTAAACAACTCAAACCACTGGACAACTGTTTAAATTTAATTTATAAAATTATGCCCAGAATTTGCTGCCAAAATAATGGGGAGTTTAATGGCGCTTGCCGTTATTAATGTGTTAATTGTCCAGCAGCTTGTGGCGGAGAAGAGATACCCCATGAGTTGCGAATCGCCACAAGTTGCTGGACGATTTGCGCTGCTCCGCCGTTAGCTTCGCGAAAACGGCATCTCGCCCTCAATCTCCCCGTGATTTTCATGAACTTGCTGCATTTGCGCATTAATTGCCCATTAAACTCACTGTAGAAAGTCAGGGCTGGTACTTAACAGTGTAAATACCTTTTTAATGAAGAGATTTATGATCCCGCAATACCAATCAACTTCTCCGGCCGAGAAAGGGAACAATTAAAATTGTGGAGTCTCATTCCTACAGGTGGTAAATTGTTGTCAGAGATTTAAAAATTTTAAATTTTAAATATTTTAATTTTGTTCCTGGTTCTTTCTCAAACCTTAAATCTCATTGGTTAAGGAGATAGACTGTTGGTCCCGTCATTCACCAAGGTCCCAGATGCCCTGTTGCCCTCGCTGCATTGTTATCAGCTCGAACTTCCAGCAACTTTCAGGGCAAACCATTTCCAAGCTGAAGGGTGAGGGCAAAAGTCTAACTAACGGGGTGTGCCATGAGATGCCTCACTCCAGAAAAAACCTGGGCCATTAGCACAGGTGAGTAAGCACAGCTGTTTCTGCCTGAAATAAACGGAGCCCTTAGGCACTCTGACCAGCAACTTTGAAATTGCCGTTAATGCAAACGGCTAATGGTTATCGGGTTTTGACCAATATAAGCGATTGCCCATTTTAAACGTGGACCATTGTACTAAATTTCTGCCTTGACAATCGTTTCCCAGCTTTTCTAAACCTACTACTAAAATACCGACTCTTACTTACTCCCAGTAATATATTAATTTCTGAGAGTTGTAATAGTGTCATTTGTACAAGATAGGATTGGTCTTTCAATTCGGTGCACTTACTGTTCTTCCTACTATTCATGAAGTGTCATGAACAGGTGCAGAAAATAATCAATAAGACTAATGGAATGCTGGCCTTTATATCTAGAGGACTAGAGTACAAGGGGGCAGAAGTTATGCTGCAGCTATACAAAACCCTGGTTAGACCGCACCTGGAGTACTGTGAGCAGTTCTGGGCACCGCAGCCTTGGAAGGACATATTGGCCTTGGAGGGAGTGCAGCGTAGGTTTACTAGAATGATACCCGGACTTCAAGGGTTAAGTTACGAGGAAAGATTACACAAATTGGGGCTGTATTCTCTAGAGTTTAGAAGGTTAAGGGGTGATCTGATTGAAGTTTATAAGATATTAAGGGGAACAGATAGGGTGGATAGAGAGAAACTATTTCCGCTGGTTGGGGATTCTAGGAGTAGGGGGCACAGTCTAAAAATTAGAGCCAGACCTTTCAGGAATAAGATTAGAAAACATTTCTACACACAAAGGGTGGTAGAAGTTTGGAACTCTCTTCTGCAAACGGCAATTGATACTAGCTCAATTGCTAAATTTAAATCTGAGATAGATAGCTTTTTGGCAACCAAAGGTATTAAGGGATGTGGGCCAAAGGCAGGTATATGGAGTTAGATCACAGATCAGCCATGATCTTATCAAATGGCGGAGCAGGCTCGAGGGGCTGAATGGCCTACTCCTGTTCCTATGTTCCTATGTTCCACCTTGCACCCTCCGTAAACTTGTGCTCATCCAATACTCTGCTATCCATATCCTAACACACAAGTACCATTCGTCCATCTCCCCTGTACTCACTGACCTACATTGGCTCCTGGTCCGGCATGCTTCAATTTTAAAATTCTCATCCTTGTTTTCAAATCCTTCCATGGTCTCACCTCTCCCTATCTCTGTAACCTCCTCCAGCCCTACAACCTTCCAAGATCTCTGCGTTCCTTCAATTCTGGCCTCTTGCACATCTCCGATTTTCATCGCTCCACTATTGTCAGTCGTACCTTCAGCTGCCTAGGCCCTAAACTCTGGAATTCCCTCCCTAAACCTCTCTGCCTCTCTACCTCTCTCTTCTCCTTTACGATGCTCCTTAAAACCTACCTCTTTGACCAAGCTTTTTGGTCACCTGTCCTAATATCTCCTTAGGTGGCTCGGTGCCAAATTTCCTTTGAAAATCGCTCCTGTGAAGTGCCTTGGGACATTTTACTATGTTAAAGGTGCTATATAAATGCAAGTTGTTGTTGTTGTATCTGGAACCTGTCGTTTGACAAGGACTAACAGAACTGCACTAAATGGTCCTGACAACCAGAGTGTGCTCTGAGGAGACACCAGCTGGAGGCCTATCACCATGGAGGTCTCTGGTGAACTTAGCAGGAATCTTAGCTAACAGCGACACCTGGGTCCATGTCCTCACCAGAGGCTCAAATTGTCATTACAATTACAAGAGGTTATGGATGTGGGTTCGATTAATTTCCTGACGGTATCAGGAATAATTATATCGAATGAAGTATTAATTATGGTATCAATCCCAATAAAATCGGAGCTTGCCATGTGGCACCTGTTTGCTTTTTCCGATTGTGCTGCTAGGATTTAAATACATTTTTCAAAACAAAATATTTCCCTGAGTGTTTCAGATGTGGGATTTATTATTCCTGGCTGTACTGCTCTGCTATATTTAATGCCGGTAATAATTTTAAATGGGGATTTTGCAGCTGGAGAACAGAATGTGCATTGATGGGAGAAACTGGAGCAGAATTCAATTTCCAATTAAAATATAAATCATTGGAAAAGGAATCTTGAATGCATGACAGCATTGTCTGGGCTATTGTTTAATTAGTGTTAAAATTTCATTTTTTGCTCATCCTCTTGAAGCAATTAGAGAAGTTATGTTAAACTTGTATAGGACCTTGGTTAGACCAAACTTGGAGTACTGTGCACAGTTCTGGTCTCCATATTATAAAAAGGATGTAGAGGCTCTGGAGAAGATTCACAAGGATGACACAAAACTTGGAAGTGTAGTAAACAGTGAGGAGGATAGTGAAAGAATTCAAGAGGATATAGACAGGCTGCTGGCATGGGCGGACACATGGCAAATGAAATTTAACGCAGAAAAATGCGTAGTGATACATTTCAGTAGGAAGAATGAGGAGAAGCGATATAAACTAGAGGGCACAACTCTAAAAGGGGTACAGGAACAGAGAGATCTGGGGGTATATGTACAGAAATCGTTGACAGTGGCAGGGAGGTTGAGAAAGCAGTTAAAAAATCATATGGGATCCTGGGCTTTATAAATAGAGACATAGAGTACAAAAGTATGGAAGTCATGATGAGCCTTTATAAAACACTGGTTCGGCAACAACTGCAGTATTGTGTCCAGTTCTGGGCACCGCACTTTAGGAAAGATGTGAAGGCCTTATAGAGGGTGCAGAAGAGATCTACTAGAATGGTTTCAGGGATGAGGGACTTTAGTTACGTGGATAGACTGGAGAAGCTGGGATTGTTCTCCTTGGAACAGAGATGGTTGCGAGGAGATTTGATAGAGGTATTCAAAATCATGAAGGGTCTAGACAGAGTAGATAGAGAGAAACTGTTCCCATTGGTGGAAGGGTCAAGAATCAGAGTACATAGATTTAAGGTGATTGGCAGAAGAACCAAAGGTGACATGAGGAAAAACTTTTTACACAGTGAGTGGTTAGGATCTGAAATGCACTGCCTGAGGGGGTGGTGGAGGCAGATTCAATCATGGCTTTCAAAAGGGAACTGGATAAGTACTTGAAATTAAAAAAACTGCAGGGCTACGGGGATAGGGAGGGGGAATGGGACTAGCTGGATTGTTCTTGCATAGAGCTGGCACAGACTCGATGGGCCGAATGGCCTCCTTCCATGCTGTAACCTTTCTATGATTCTATGATACCAGAACTGTGAAGATATAATTAAGGGTGAACAGGCTGGAGCTCTTTTCTCTGGAAAAGGGAATGCTGACAGGTGACCTGATTTTAAGATTTTAAGGGCTTTAAGATTATGAAAGGATTTGATAGGGTAGACATAGAGAAGATGTTTTTACTTATGGGGAGACCAAAATTAGGGATCATAAATATAAGATAGTCACCAACAAATCCAAAAGAGAATTCAGGAGAAACTTTTTTTTACCCAGAGAGTTGTTAGAATGTGGAACTCGCTATCGCATGGAGTAGCTGAGGCGAATACCATGTAAGGGCAAGCTAGTTAAACGCATGAGGGAGAAAGCAATAGAAGGCTATGCTGATAGGGTTAGATGACAAAGGGTGGGAGGTGGCATAAATGCCGGCATAGACCAGTTGGGCCGAATGGCCTGTTTCTGTGCTGTAAATTCTATGTATGTAATTATGTTACAACTGAGTCACTTGAGAGCGCATCAAGTTCAAAATGGGGGACTAGTTTCCCATGTAGGCCAGACCAGGGCATTAATGACAATCCAGCACCTTTCCTGGTCATTTGCTGATACTGGCCCACAAATTATCAGATTTATTGAAATCAATTTCTTTAACTTACCATGATGGAAACTCATGTGTTGCTCGTACAATACCATAACCACAACACTGTACCCAATGCTATACAGTACTAATGAGGTACAAGGGGTAATTTTATGAGTCCATGCTATCAACAGGGAGCCTTGCCCACCTGCGGTGCATATCTAAAATTCAGGAGTGTGCGGCCCAATATTTTCTGACTATAATTCATGGGCAGTCTGTGCCACAATTTCCAGTGTGTATTCCTGGCAAGCACAGTTCGCGTTGATAGGACAGACTCATAAAATTATTGCTTCAGTTTGTTTGCAGTGGCAGGTGTTTTAGAAAAAATATTCCTCTGCTTTAACTCCAGCATGTAAGGTCAGCATCAGCTGCCAAAAATATGGGCAGATATTGGCAATGCCGATTCCACCCGCCCCATCCCGCTTTGGGCAGGCTCGAGGTGCTGGATGGCCTGCTTCTCTTCCTGATGTTCCTGATGTTCCTATGCCATGATGTCACAACGAACAGGTGTTGCTGCCACTAGAACAGTGAGGAAACTGACCCCAGGTAGGAAAGATCATGGAAAATAAAACAAGTCTTCCAGACTGCTGGTCTTAAGAAAATCTGGCCGCTTTACCATGAGACCCCCCACAGCAGGACCCAGTGGCTGAAGACCAACATACGAAATTGATGGGCAGCTGGTCCATGAAGCCTACTACGCACTCATGGCCAGAGCATCATGCCCTGGCAGCCATATAATCTCCAGGGAGAGGCAAAAAGAACAGAAAAAAACCCAGGGCCAAAATGGGAAAAAAATACTCTGGAAAATTCTTCTCCGACCCCCTCAGGTGATCGAAAGCAGTCCAGGAGATCACAGGGACCAAGTGTTGTTTGACATGAAAGCAGCTTCTATTTCCTAAAAGTGGGGATACGAACAAAATAAAACTGGTTTGGCGGCTGGAAACATAACAATCAGACCTGCGTCTTCTGCCATGAGTTTCGGTCCCCAAATAGCTGATCTATTTAATACAGTAAAAGCTGTATTGCACTCAGAGGATATTGTGCCAAATTTCAGTCTGAGGGATAAGTATTGGCATCGGGGCATTAAGCAGCTGCAGAGTACTCTGGTTCTATTCCTATCGGGAACATGGGACTGCCATCTGTGGAATGCACTAATGTGTATTGTAATGTTATCTAGGAAGATAGGGAACTACGGGACCAATCCATCTGTCTGGTCCCAAAACCTAATAGACCTCAATCGCCCACTCCCTCACTTATTGTTCCGATTCTCCCTTTAATTGTTCCACACTATCTATCTGTACCAGCTCCCTGGGCAGTCCATGCCACACCTTTATCACTCTGCACAAACTAGTTAAATCTGCTGATGCATACTCCCTCTTCTAAGTTTGGCTCCCTGCTCCCTGGCTGTAAAGTTTGTGACAATTTTGAACGTGGTATCAGGGTTCAATTTACCCATTCTCTTAAAAACCTTGAATAATATAAAAGAAAGAAAGGCTTGTGCCTTCACGACCTCAAGACGCCCCAAAGCGCTTCACAGCCACTTTTGAAGTGTAGTCACCGTTGTAATGTAGGAAAGATTGAATTAGTTGGCTGTGGCTCAGTGGGCAGCATTCTCACCCCTGAGTCAGAATAGTTGTGGGCTCATAGTCCCACTCCAGAGACTTGAGCACAAAATCCAGGTGGCACTGCAGTTCAATACTAAGGGAGTGCTGCACTGTTGGAGGTGCCGTCTTTCAGGTGAGACATTAAACTGAGGACCTGTCTTCCCTCTCAGGTGGATGTAAAGGATCCCATGACACTATTTTCGAAAAGGAAAATCAGGGGGTGAGGTGCAAAACGGACCACCGATTTGCTATCATTTTCACACAATGAATGACTTTGAAGTGCAGGGACTGTTATGTGGGCAAACATTGCAGCCATTTTGCATACAATAAGGTTCCAGAAACCATAAGCGAGATAAATACCTAATTAATCTGTATTTGTTGGTATTGAGTGAAGGAGGAATGTTCGCCAGGACACTGGGTTAATTTCTTGCTCTTCAAATAGTGATACTGGATCTCTAATATCCACCTGTACAGGCAGACAGGGATTTGGTTTAATCTGCCATCCAATAGACTACCCCTCCAGCAACAACAGCAACTTGCATTTATAAAGTGCCTTTAACGCAGTAAAACGTTCCAAGGCGCATCACAGGAGTGTTATCAGACATAATTTGCACCAAGCCACAGAGGGAGACATCAGGAGAGGTGACCAAAAGCTTGGTCAAAGAGATAGGTTTTAAGGAGCGTCTTAAAGGAGGAGAGACAGAGAGGTTTAGGGAGGGAATTCCAGAGCTTAGGGCCTAGACAGCTGAAGGCACTGCTGCCAATGGTGGGGTGAAGGAAATCGGGGATGCACGAAAGGTCAGAATTGGAAGAACCCAGAGTTCTTGGAGGGTTGTAGGGCTGGAGGAGGTTACAGAGATTGGGAGGGGAGAGGCCATCAAGGGATTTGAACACAGGATGAGAATTTTCATCTAAGCAGTCCCTCAGTATTGTATTGTAGTATTTTTTTAGACTATAACTAGTCTATGGCTTGAACCCACAACTTTATCACCAGAGATGAACGTACCAGCAACTGAGCCAAGTGGAACATTGATGGAGAAAGCATGCAGGAAAATGGAAGGACAGCGAAAGTCTTAAGTTGTTAGAAGTCCATGCTCAGACCAAAAAGCTGCAGACTGCCATGGAACAAAATGACATACTATCGCTGAAGCATGCATTTGAATTTGGTCGGTGCGGTACAGAAGGTTAAAGACACAAAGGTCAGAGCAGGAATGAGGGCAGGAGGGCAAGGGGGAAGGGGAGGAGGAGGAGGGGTAGGGGGAGGGGAAAGTTGAAGTGTGAGCTGCAGGAAAGTCAAGATCACACTTGCAATCAGAATGGAGGTTTTCAGCCCAATGGAACCAACTCCAGCTGGTTCTGATGGAGACTTTAGTAAACCGTTAAGCATGAAGCAGGCAGGCAAGGATACATTAGTGCCTTGCCCAATGACACTTACATTTTTATCCATCATTTTCTTGTTAATGACAGGGAGAAATCATGCATGAGCTCTGAAACTTGAGTCTATCATACACGATTTACGAATTTCCAACATAGCTTCACCAAGAAGGTGAACTTACACCCTGGGACCAATTTTTGATATAATTTGTGGGTGTTCGGTTGGACATTAAAAGCCCATTTTCAACCTATATCCCAAAAATGGGTGGAATATTCCTCGTAAATGGGAAATTTGTCAGCTGAACTAGTTCTAGAAGCATTTTTATTTTGCTTCTCTTGTGCATCTCCCACCGCCTTCGCCCCAACCATTGGTGTCTGTGCAAGTTGTTGTTGTTTAGAAATGATGAATTGTGTAAGGAGGGAGGGTATACTTACATGCTGAGCACTTCCTTCACCTTATGTATAACTAACAATAACAACTTGTATTTATATATTGCCTTTAATGTAGTAAAACATCCCAAAGTGTTTTACTGAAGCATAATCAAACAAAAATTGACACTGAGCCAAAGAAGGATACATTAGGACAGGTGAGGTAGGTTGCAAAGAGGGTCTTAAAGGAGGAGAGAGGGGTAGAGAAGCATAGAGATTCAGGGAGGCAAGTCCAGAGCGTAAGGCCTCGATGGCTGAAGGCACGTTCGCCAATGGTGGAGCGAAGAAAATCGGGGATGCGCAAGAGGCCAGAATTGGAGGAGCACAGAGATCTTGGATAGTTGTAGGACTGGAAGAGGTTACAGAGAAAGGGAGGGGTGAGGCCATAAAGGGATTTGAAAACACGGATGAGAACTTTGAAATTGAGGCGTTGTCGGACTGGGAGCCAACGTAGGTCAGTGAGCACAGGGGTGATGGGTGAACGGGACTTGGAGTGAGTTAGGATACTGGCAATTGAGTTTTGGATGAACTCAAGTTTATGGAGGGTGGAAGATGGGAGCCCAGCCAGGAGAGCATTGGAATAGTCAAGTCTGGAGGTAACAAAAGCATGGATGAGGGTTTCAGCAGCAGATAGGCTGAGGCAGGGGCAGAGACGGGTGACATTAAGGAGATGGAAGTAGGAGGTCTTTGTGGTGGAGAGGATATGTGGACGGAAACTTAGCTCAGGATAAATAATGACCATTATTGCATCCAAACTACACATAAAGGATGACATAAGGACAGTAGTGAGGAACAATCTTGGCTCAAAAGATCAGGAAGTAGATTCAATATGGGTAGAGATAAGAAATAACAAGGGGCAGAAAACATCGGTGGGAGTAACCTATAGGCCCCCTAACAGTAGCTATACTGTTGGACAGAGTATTAATCAAGAAATAATAGGAGCTTGTAACAAAGGTAATACAATAATCATGGGGAACTTTAGTCTTCATATAGACTGGGCAAATCAAATAGGCAAAGGTAGTTTGGAGGACGAGTTCGTGGGATGAATTCGAGACAGTTTCCTAGAACAATACATTGTGGAACCAACCACGCAACAGGTTAGTTTAGATCTTGTCTTGTGTAACGAGACAGGGTTAATTAGTAATCTCATAGTAAGGGGTTCCTCTAGGGAAGAGTGATCAAAATATGATAGAATTTCAAATTGAGTTTGAGAGTGACGTACTTAAGTCAGAAACTAGAGTCTTAAACCTAAATAACGCTAATAACATAGGTCTCAGGGACGAGTTGGCTAAGGTAGATTAGAAAATTAGATTAAATGGCATGGCAGTAGATAAGCAATGGCAAACATTTAAAGAAATATTTCATAATTCTCAAAGAACATACATTCCATTGAGAAATAAAAACCCCAGGGGAAAAGTGATCTATCGTGGGAACTAAAGAAGTTAAGGATAGTATTAGATTAAAAGAAGAGGCTTGTAATGTTGCCAAGAAGAGCAGTAAGCCTGAGGATTGGGAGAGTCTTAGAAACCAGCAAAGGATGACCAAAAAATTGATGAAGAGGGAGAAAAGAGAATATGAGAGTAAACGAGCAAGAAATATAAAAACAGATTGTAAAAGCTTCTACAAGAATGTAAAAAGGAAGAGTAGTGAAAGTAAACATGGGTCCCTTAGAGGCTGAGGCAATAGAAATTCTAATGGGGAATAAGGAAATGGCAGAGACGTAAAACTAATATTTTGTATATGTCTTCACAGTAGAAGACACAAAAAGCATACCAAGGGCCTAATGAGAGTGAGGAACTTAAAGAAATTAAGATTAGTAAAGAAAAAGTACTGGAGAAATTAATGCGACTCAAACCCAACAAATCCCCCCGACCTGATGGCCTACGTCCTGGGGTTCTAAAAGAGGTGGCTGCAGCGATAGTGGATGCTTTGGTTGTGATCTTCCAAAATTCCCTAGATTCTAGAATGGTCCCAATGGATTGGAAGGTAGGAAGTGTAACACTGCTATTCAAGAAAGGAGGGAGAGAGAAAACAGGGAACTACAGGCCAGTTAGCCTGACAGCAGTCGTCGGGAAAATGCTGGAATCCATTATTAAGGAAGTGGTGACAGGGCACTTAGAAAATCATAATAAGATTAGGCAGAGTCAAAATAGTTTTATGAAAAGGAAATCAAGTTTGACAAATCTATTAAAGTATTTTGAGGGTGTAACTAGCAGGGTAGATAAAAGGGAGCCAGTGGATGTAATATATTTGGATTTTCAAAAGGCATTCGATAAGGTGCCACACAAAAGGTTGTTACACAAGATAAGGGCTCGTGGAGTTGGGGTTAATATATTAGCATGGATAGAGGATTGGTTAACGGACAGAAAACAGAGATAGGAATAAACGGGTCATTTTCAGGTTGGCAGGCTGATACTAGTGGGGTGCCGCAAGGATCAATGCTGGGGCCTCAGCTATTTACAATCTATATTAATGACTTGATGAAGGGACCAGGTATAATGAATCCAAGTTTGCTGACGATACAAAGCCAGGTGGGA
This sequence comes from Heptranchias perlo, assembly GCF_035084215.1. NCBI lineage: Eukaryota > Metazoa > Chordata > Chondrichthyes > Hexanchiformes > Hexanchidae > Heptranchias > Heptranchias perlo. Next base: position 8,773,864 of record NC_090337.1, read on the forward strand.
AAGTGAGCTGTGAGGAAGTCATAAAGAGTCTACAAAGGGATATAGACAGTTTATGTGAAAGGGCAAGAAGGAGGCAGATGGAGTATAATGTGGGGAAATGTGAGGTTATTTGCTTTGGTAGGATGAATAGACAAACCGAATATTTTTAAATGGTGAGAAACTATTAAATATTGGTATTCAGAGAGATTTGGGTGTCCTTGTCCACAAAACACTGGAAGTTAATATGCAGGTACAGCAAGCAATTAGGAAGGCAAATGGTATGTTGGACGTTATAGCAAGGGGGTTGGAGTACAAGAGTAAGGAAGTCTTGCTACAATTGTACAGGGCTTTGGTGAGACCACACCTGGAGTACCGTGTACAGTTTGATCTCCTTACCTAAGGAAGGATATACTTGCCTTAGAGGTGGTGCAAGGAAGGTTCACTAGATCGATTCCTGGGATGAGAAGGTTGTCCTATGAGGAGAGATTGCTTAGAATGGGCCTATATTCTCTGGAGTTTAGAAGAATGAGAGGTGATCTCATTGAAACGTATAAAATTCTTAGAGGGCTTGACTGGGTAGATGTGGAGATGTTGTTCCCCCTGGCTAGAGATTCTAGAACAAGGGGCATAGATTCAGAATAAGGGGTGGGTGATTTAGGACTGAGATGAGGGAGGAATTTATTCACTCAGAGGGTTGTGAATCATTGGAATTCTCTACCCCAGAGGGCTGTGGATGCTCAATCGTTGATTATATTCAAGACTGAGATCGATAGATTTGTGGACTCTAAGGGAATCAAGGGACAGGGGGATCAGGCGGGAAAGTGGAGTTGAGGTCAAAGATCGGCCATGATCTTACTGAATGGCGGAGCAGGCTCGAGGGGCCGTATGGCCGACTCCTGCTCCTATTTCTTATGTTCTTATATGGTTCCCTTGAACATTGAATTAGGAACCGGCAAAAATTGGATTACTACCAGAGGAATGCCTTCTGAACTCATGCCTTGTATTATAGAGGTGAACAGTTGCCTCCTGGGATTTGATTGAAACTGATCTTGGATAAAGCAATGCTAGGAAGTCCTTCTATGCATTTGTAAAAGTTCAGCTGAGTTCAGTAAATGATCTTTGTGGCTCCTATGGGACACTGAACACTTCAAAAGCATTCATAGGGGCAACTAAATTAATATGAATCTGCTAAGAAGAAGCATTGGGTTGCTGTTTAAAAGGGAGGCAGCTGGGTTAACATTAAGGGGATGGCACAGTAAAAGCAGTACCGTAGCAACAGCTTTGACATGTTTTGTCAGTCTTCATTACAGCAATGATTTAGAACAGTTTTTGAAGTAGAATTTCATACTTATTTGCAGATGTACGCTCTGATAGTCTTTGAAATGTTATTGTACAGAACATGCAAGCATTGGTCTCGGTCACTGTTTTGGATGGTGCAGATTAGGAGTTGAACAAACTGGAATTTCCAATCAGCAAGCCAGAGATTCCAGGCAGTGCTGTCTGAAACAGAATGGCAAGGTATACTGCTGTGGTGACAGCTTTACGTCTTTGTATCCCCGGAAAGGAAGGTGAAGGTCATGATCGGAATACATTGACGAGAGATTGAATAGTTTCCAAGTGCCCTCGGGAAATGTCACCAGACGTCAACAAGAGCGAGGTGCCTCATGAGCAGAAACTCGGCCACCAAGTGGAACGGACTGCACAATGAGAGGACCCTGACATTCCAAGGGGGTTCCCCCGCCAAGCTTCCCGCAGAACACTGGCAGAATCCCCAGATAAATGATTGAAAATGGCTCCCCATGCCATTTCTCCGAGATTTCCGCCAATGTCTCACTGGAATTAAAGCAGGAAAACCCTGCACAGCAAGGTCTCAGAAACAGCAATATGATAATGACCGGATAACCTGTTTTTTAATGATGTTGGTTGAGGGGTGAATATTAGCCGGGACACTGGGGAGAACTCGCCTGCTCTTCTTCAAAATTCTAAAGGTACAATTCTAAAGGGGTTGTAGGGACAGAGAGACCTGGGCATATATGTGCACAAATCACTGAAGGGTAGTTTGAGAAAGCAGTTAAAAAAGCATTCGAGATCCTGGGCTCTATAAATTGAGGCATAGAGTACAAAAGTAAGGAAGTTATGATGAACCTTTATAAAACACTGGGAGTTCAGCCACAACTGGAGTATTATGTTCAATTCTGGGCACCGCACTTTAGGAAGGATGTGAAGGCCTTAGAGAAGGTGCAGAAAAGATTTACCAGGACGGTTCCAGGCATGATGGACTTCAGTTACATGGATAGACTGGAGAAGCTGGGGTTGTTTTCCTTAGAGCAGAAAAGGTTCAGAGGAGATTTGAAAGAGGTGTTCAAAATCACAAGGGGTTTAGATAGAGAGAAGATATTCCCATTGGCGGAAGGGTCGAGAACCAGAGGACACAGATTTAAGGTGATTGGCAAAAGAACCAAAGACGACATGAGGAAAATCTTTTTTACGCAGCGAGTGGTTATGATCTGGAATGCACTGCCTGAAAGGGTGGTGGAGGCAGATTCAATCATGGCTTTCAAAAGGGAATTGGATAAGTACTTGAAGGAAAAAAATTTGCAGGGCTACAGGGAAAGGGCAGGTAGTGGGACTAACTGGATTGGTCTTGCAAAGAGCAGTGCAGGCTTGATGGGCTGAATGGCCTCCTTCTGTAACCATTCTATGATTCTATGAAATAATGTCACGGGATCTTTTACATTCACCTGCGAGGGCAGACAAGGACCTTGGTTTAACATCCATTCAAAAGATGGCACCTCCTACAGTGCAGCACTCCCTCACTGGAACGTCAGCCTAGATTGTGTGCTCAATTCTCTGGAGTGGGATTTGAACCCACAACCTTCTGAGCCAACAGCACGACCTACTGTGCCACAGCTGACATTATGGAGCTAAGCATTTATTTGTATTCTCTGGGGGTAATTTTTACTTTGGGTGATAATATAAATTAGGTGATATTGATTCAGTCGATAGAAATGTAAAATTGGGAGAGATGTATAAAGTCAACATTACCCCCCTTTGACTCAACACTGCAATACATTCTGCTCTATGTTCGTCACCAAGACAAGAGGAAAGTTCAAGCCATGGAGGAGGTGCAGAGAAAAGTCACAAGGCGTGAAAGGGTTAAATTCAAAGGCAAGAGCGGCTTTAGTCTTGAAGGAAGGTGACGGAGAGAGGACCGTGTGGAAATAAAAAAGATGGTATAGATAAAGTAAATCTGGAGTACAAGGTAAGCAAAAATACTAGGACAATGCAGACAGATTAAAAATGGTGAAAGGACAATTTACGACAGATGTCAGGAAGAAATTCATGCAAAGAGTGGCCATAAGTTGAATGGTTTCTCGGATAGCGTAGTGGAGAAAGCTTTCAATTTATTGAAGATACAAATAGATGACATGATGGGGAGGGAGAGGGAAGTGCAGTAATTTATTTTTGGATGAGCTAAAATGAGCTATACCTCATCTGTATTTATTTTGTTATTCTGTAGCAGGCCAGTCACAACCCTGCATCTATCTTATAAAGTCCGTGCCAAAGAAGTGTTCAAGGGACCAAAGTTGCTAACTAAGAGTATTATGCAAATAGCAGAACAGATGTTGAATGCATTAACCTGTGTTCAATAACAGAAATCTATCATTAGTGGCATAAAGCATATTAACGATCACAATTTCTTGTCCTTGTATTTCTGCAATAAAGGGCAGAAATGCTGGAGCACAGCCAGTTTGGTCAAGGTCACTGAGTGGAATTCATTCCTCATGTAAGTTGGAATTGTTTCCAGCAGTTCTTTGAAGAGCAAAATTAGAAGAAGATCAACAAATTCCATTCTATTGTAGAACATGTCACACAGCAAAGAATGGCGGACTAATACAGTCAGGAATAGCAACACCAACATTATTACTTGCTATCGGTGCTTTAGTTTGAATAAATCTTCCAGCGTGTCTATGGAGACCACTGTGTCAGCCAATGAGTGGGAGGCAGAGCGGGACTTCAGAGCAAACAGTCTATTTTACAGCAAACAAAGTCTATTTACTCAGCAAACAGAGTCTATTTAAACAGCACACTACAGCAAACAGTCTAGTCTATTTAAAAAGAGTCTCTATGAACTTCAGCAAACTGAACTCATGACCGAAACTATAGCAACGTCTTCCGATAAAAGTGGGATGATTTCTCCAGCAAATTGCATTGAGTGGAGGATAGTCACATAATACAAATTCTATGTGTAAAATCAATCCCGGTCCCTTATAGCATTGCGGTCTCCAGGCGTGATTAATGGGGGAATTACCCAATCATCTCCATTCTGGCCGAAAAGAGTGGTGTCACTATATAAAATCATAGAATCATAGAAAGGTTACAGCATGGAAGGAGGCCATTTGGCCCATTGAGTCTGTGCTGGCTCTATGTAAGAGTTATACAGCTAGTCCCACTCCCCTGCCCTATCCCTGTAGCTCTATAAATTTTTTCCTTTCAAGTACTTATCCAGTTCCCTTTTGAAGGCCATGATTGAATCTGCCTCCACCACCCCCTCAGGCAGTGCATTCCAGATCCTAACCACTCGCTGGGTAAAAACGTTTTTCCTCATCTCACCTTTGGTTCTTATGCCAATCACCTTAAATCTACGTCCTCTAGTTCTTCACCCTTCTGCCAATGGGAACAGTTTCTCTCTCGCTATTCTGTCTAGACCCTTCATGATTTTGAATACCTCTATCAAATCTCCTCTCAATCTATTCTGTTCCAAGGAGAACAACCCCAGCTTCTCCAGTCAATCCACGTACCTGAAGTCCCTCATCCCTGGAATCATTCTAGTAAATCTTTTCTGCACCCTCTCTAAGGCCTTCACATCTTTCCTAAAGCGTGGTGCCCAGAACTGGACACAATACTCCAGTTGTGGTCAAACCAGTGTTTTATAAAGGTTCGTCATAAATTCCTTGCTTTTGTACTCTATGCCTCTATTTATAAAGCCCAGGATCCCGTATGCTTTTTTAACTGCTTTCTCAACCTGCCCTGCCACATTCAACGATTTGGGCACATATGCCTCCATATCTCTCTGTTCCTGTACCCCCTTTAGAATTGTGCCCTTTAGCTTATATTGCCTCTCCTCGTTCTTCCTACTGTTATGTATCACTTCGCATTTTTCTGCATTAAATTTCGTCTGCCATGTGTCCGCTTATTTCACCGGCCTGTCTATATCCTCTTGAAATTTATCACTATCCTCCTCACTGTTTACTACATTTCCAAGTTTTGTGTCATCTGCAAATTTTGAAATTGTGCCCTGTACACCCAAGTCGAAGTCATTAATATATATCAAGAAAAGCAGTGGTCCCAGCACCGACCCCTGGGGAATACCACTGTACACCTCCCTCCAGTCCGAAAAACAACCATTCACCACTACTGTCTGCTTCTTGTTACTTAGCCATTTTTGTATCCACACTGCTACTGCCTACTTTATTCCATGGGCTTCAATCTTGATGACAAGCCTATTGTATGGCACTTTATCAAATGCCTTTTGAAAGTCCATATACACCACATCAACTGCATTCCCCTCATCTACCCTCTCTGTTACCTTATCAAAAAACTCTATCAAGTTACTTAAACATGATTTGCCTTTAACAAATCTGTGCTGGCTTTCCCTAATCGCTCCATATTCGTCCAAGTGACTGTTAATTCTGTCCCGGATTAACATTTCTAAAAATTTCTCCACCACTGAGGTTAAACTGACTGTCCTGTAGTTGCTGGGTTTATCCTTACACCCTTTTTTGAACAAGGGTGTAACATTTGTAATTCTCCAGTCCTCTGGCACCATCTCCGTATCTAAGGATGTTTGGAAGATTATGGCCAGTACCTCCACAATTTCCACCCTTACTTCCCTCAGCAACCTAGGATGCATCCCATCCGGACCGGGTGACTTATCTACTTTAAGTACGGGCAGCCTTTCTAGTACTTCCTCTTTATCAATTTTTAGCCCATCCAGTATCTCAACTACATTTTCCTTTACTGAGACTCTGGCAGCATCTTCTTCCTTGGTAAAGACAGATGCAAAGAACTCATTTAGTACCTCAGCCATCCCCTCTGCCTCCATGTATAGATCTCCTTTGTGGTCCCTAATCGGACCCACCCCTCCTCTGACTACCATTTTACTGATTACATGCCTATGGATGACTTTTGCATTCCTTTTTATGTTAGCCGCTAGTCTATTCTTATACTCTCTCTTTCCCCCTCTTATTTCCTTTCTCACTTCCCCTCTGAACTTTCCATATTCAGCCTGGTTCTCACTTGTGTTATCAACCTGACAGCTATCATACGGCCCTTTTTTCTGCTTCATCTTACTCTCTATCCCTTTTGTTATCCAGGGAGCTCTGGCTTTATTTGCCCTACCTCTCTCCTGCGTGGTAATACACTTAGACTGCACCTGAACCATCTCCTCCTTAAAGGCCACCCACTGTTCAATTACAGTTCTGCCTGCCAATCTTTAATTCCAATTTACCCGGGCCAGATCTGTTCTCATCCCACTGAAATTGGCCCTCCTCCAATTGAGTATTTTTACTTTAGAGTGGTTCATGCCCTTTTCCATAGCTATTCTAAACCTTATAATACTATGATCGCTGTTTCCCAAATGCTCCCCCACTGACACTTGTTCCACTTGGCCTGCCTCATTACCCAGAAGGAGGAACACTCGAGGCAGAGTTCGACCTGGTCCCCTGGCATCTGGATCAAATCAGCAATGGTAGTGTCCTGAACTGCTTTTATATTACGCTAGTGCTAACAATTCCCAACTCGCAGGTGTTATGCAGCCTGGTTGTAAAGTAAATTTGCCAGATTTACTCAGGCTAGTGCCTGAAAACTTTTTTTTTGGTTGGACACAGCTTTAGAGAATGTGACAAGTTTGCTTTGGTGTTATTGCCAGCTGTGCTATGTTGCTCTTGTGCTGTTGCCCTGTACATCAGTAGTCAAATCCAGACTTAAACATTTTTCCATTTGCTTATAAGTATACGTTCTCTCTAACGTTACCATGGCTTAATTGTACCTTAGCCTGCATAGAATACATTAAATCGAGTAAGAAAGAAACAATTTGCATTTCTATAGCTTCTTTCGTAACCTCGTGATGTTTCAAAGTGCTTCATAGACACTTTTGAAGTGTAGTCACAGTTATAATGTAGGAAACGCGGCAGCCAATTTGCGCACAGCAAGGTCCCACAAACAGCAATGAGATAAATAACCAGATAATCTATTTTAGTTATGTTGGTTGAGGGATAAATATTGGCCAGGACACCAGGGAGAACTCCCCTGCTCTTCTTCAAAATAGTGCCATGGGATCTTTTACGTCCACTTCACCCGCCTTTTACATCTCACCTGAAAGATGGCACCTCCAAAAGTGCAGCGCTCCCTGGAATGTCAGCCTGGGTTATGTGCTCAAAATCCCTAGAGTGGGACTTGAACCCACAACTTTCTGACTCAGAGGTAGAAGGTAGGAGTGTTACCACTGAGCCACAGCTGACACCTTGGGTGGGGGTAGGGTGACAGTACTATGGAATGGGCTCATAATAAGTCAATAGTTGTTTTACATTGTGGATGATTTCCTTTTTTCATGGACAACAAAATTGGGCATGGTGTAAAATGGGCTCCTGATTCACTTTCACCCATTTTGCACTACTGCCCAAAACCAGTTTCACCCTCATTTAGTCTCTGATTTGCTTCACAAGATCTCCAGATTTATTAGCGGTGAAAATGAAATTTCTCCCCCTTATTTCTAAATAATCAGAGTTGGATTTGAATGCCTTAAGTTGGGTTCAGATCAGGCCAGTTGAGATTTGGATGCGCCTGACCCTTGTGAGGGATAAGGTACCCATTTTGTGTAAAAACCCCATCAGTTTTCTGTCACCACAGACAGCTGCTGTCCATGGTTAGTCATTAAAGGCACAAATATTTTCTAATCTGCACCAAATTATTCTCCATTTTGCTGACTTTTAACAACAATCTCGTGCTTTGAATTTAGACCCCAGTTTAATGAACTTGGGCCAGTTGATGTAAAACTGGATGAACATCTGACCCAGAACTGGTTTGCAGATCCCTATTTAATTAGCTGCAACACTGTAATTTCCTACATTACAACAGTGACTACACTTCAAAAGTACTTCATTGGTTGTAAAGCGCTTTGGAACATCCTGAGGTCATGAAAGACATTATATAAATGCAAGTTCTTTGTTTCTAAAACAAATAGGGAAGTCAAGCTCCATATAATACCTTCAGCACGATGCATTGATGGAACATTTTTATTCCACGCTTCCAAGTTGGCTCAGGCACTGGTATTTTTCTCAAGTGACGTATGTTGCACACACAGCTTGTGATGCCGAGCTGAGCTGTCCCTATTCACCTTCAGACGTGTTGCATTTCAAGGTTATTGATAGCCTAAATCAATCATTCTCTTCTCACAAGATCGATGAGACATTGTCAGAACCATGAGTCCCCAATGAATCGATTGACGTTCTGCTCTCCAATTATAAAGTTTGGCTTCTTAATTTAGCTGCCCATAATTTGCAGGAATACAATGGGATGAAAGGATATCGTTGGACAGATGGCAGAGCCTCTAACACAGTGTTCCGGACCTTTTAATAAATCCATTCAGAAACCATGGCGTGGAATAAATCCATTCAGAAACCATGGCATGGATTTTCACTTTGACTGTCGGGAAGAAAACAGGCAGTAAAAGAAAAAAGACTTGTATTTATACAGAGCACCTTTCATGACCTCAGGACGTTCCAAAGCGTTTCATAGCCAATGAAGTACTTTTTGAAGTGTAGTCACTGTTGTAATGTAGGAAACACGACAGCCAATTTGCGCACAGCAAGATCCCACAAACAGCAATGTGATAATGGCCAGATAATCTGTTTTAGTGATGTTGGTTGAGGGATAAATGTTGGCCAGGACACCGGGGAGAACTCCCCTGCTCTTCTTCGAAATAGGGCCATGGGATCTTTTACATCCACCCGAGAGGGCAGACGGGACCTTAGTTTAGCGTCTCGTCCGAAGGATGGTACCTCTGACAGTGTAGCACTCCCTCAGTGCATTTAGAGAATGTGGTGTGAATTTTCACCTGAAGGTAGAAAACAAGTGGTAGTGGATTGGCCGCCGCTCGTACACCCCTCTGATTGAAATCAGTGGCAACAAAAATCGGCCGCTGTGTAAAACGGGCATCCGATTCGCAACTGCCCATTTCCCGTCTGTTGGTAAAAGTGAAAAGTCACCCCACTCACACATCATTATGGATTTATTAAAATTAACAAAGGTTACACGTGATGTCAGCCATGGCTCAGTTGGTGGCACTCTCATCTCTGAGTCAGAAGGTTGCGGGTTCAAGAGACTTGAGCACAAAATCCAGGCTGATACTCTCAGCGCAGTACTGAGGGAGTGCTGCACTGTCAGAGGTGCCGTCTTTTAGATGGGATGTTGAACCGAGGCCCCGTCTGTCCACTCAGGTGGACATAAAAGATCCCATGGCACTATTTTGAAGAAGAGCAGAGGAGCCCGGTGTCCTGGCCAACATTTATCCCTCAACCAACATCACTAAAACAGATTATCTGGTCATTTATCTCATTGCTGTTTGTGGACCTTGCTGTGTGCAAATTGGCTGCCGTATTTCCTACATTATAACAGTAACTGCACTTCAAAAAGTATTTCATTGGCTGTAAATTGCTTTGGGACGTCCTGAGGTCATGAAAGGCGCTGTATAAATGCAAGTTCTTTGTTTCTTATATTAGCATATCAATATGCTGAGCCATTAAACTACCCAATACATCTTTTACAACAATTAACAAATTCAAGAGAAAAGACCTCTCCATGATCAACTTGCCAACAAACTGAGATGAAGTTAGTGTGCCTTGTATTAGATTAAATATGATTTTCTCCTGTGCCCTCCAATTGTGTAGTTGCAATTTCAGATTTGCACATTGGTGTAATTTAACGCTGGTAAGTATCCTAATTTCCACTTGTGCGTGACACGGGGGCAGATTGGAACCTCAATTTACAACCTAGTTATACATGCTTGTACATGTAACTGATACAAACAAAACTAATCAGTGCCAAACTGTCCAAAAATATCTGCCTATCATGAAGAGCAGCTGCACCCCCTGTTAGGAATACTCTTGAGTCTGTACGACATGGAGCTGTGAGCTTCTGGGCTAGGACTAATAGAAAATAGGATTGTTGCAGACCACCGATAGTCAGTAGTACTGTTGCATTGGTCCAGAGGGTGGGCTATTTAGCATTCATCAATAAGTAAGTAGCTCTATTTAAAGCAGCTGCAGTGACCACTGGAACAGAGTTAGAAAAGATTTACAAGTTGATGTAGACCCTGCAGCCAAAGCAATGGAACAACTCGGTAAGTAGCCATTCTTTGTACGTGGCACAAAACATGTTATATTACTTTTCTCACTCTATTCCTTCTAGATAAAAAGACAGATTAAAAGATTCCTTCAATTGAAATATTCTGCTGAATGGTAAATCTTACTTAAAATAGGTCTCTATCCTGTTAAAACTAAAGATCACTTAATGAGGTATATAACACGTAGGTAAATAGCCCAGTTTAAACTTTGTGGATGTAATTTCAACCTTGTGCGATAGTGTAAAACGGGTGATAGCGAATTGGCAGCCCGTTTACATCTCTCCCGCTTATTATTTCCATCGTGTTTTACATCGCTCCCGCTTATTATTTCCATCGCGTTTTACGTCTCTCCCCATTATTATTTCCATCCCGTTTTACGTCTCTCCCGATTATTAATTCCATCGTGTTTTACGTCTCTCCCCATTATTATTTCCATCGTGTTTTACATCTCTCCCCATTATTATTTCCATCGTGTTTTACGTCTCTCCCGATTATTATTTCCATCCCGTTTTACGTCTCTCCCGATTATTATTTCCATCATGTTTTACATCTCTCCCGATTATTATTTCCATCCCGTTTTCGTCTCTCCCAATTATTATTTCCATCCCATTTTACATCTCTCCCACTTTGTATTTCCATCCCGTTTTACGTCTCTCCCGGTTATTATTTCCATCCCGTTTTACGTCTCTCCCGGTTATTATTTCCATTCTGTTTTATGTCTCTCCTGATTATTATTTCCATCCCGTTTTACGTCTCTCCCGGTTATTATTTCCATCCCGTTTTACGTCTCTCCGAGTTATTATTTCCATTCTGTTTTACGTCTCTCCCGGTTATTATTTCCATCCCGTTTTTCGTCTCTCCTGATTATTATTTCCATCCCATTTTATATCTCTCCCGGTTATTATTTCCAGTAACTTCAATGGCTGCAGACTCGCTATCGCCCGTTTTACACTGTCACACTAAGTCAAGGCCGACCTCATGGCGTTTCTTCCCATTCACATTGCATTTTACTTTGTGAGTATGGATGTCAGGATTATTCAGCTCGGTAGACTAGGGTGTTAAATCAAGTTTCGAATCAAGCGACTAGAAGATGTTGAGATGCCTGTCACCATGGGAGCAGTTTAACGATACGTAACAATGAGAACTATTCACCTGAATAGATTTTCTGACTGCTGTTTAATATTGTTTCTGCCTGCAGACCAGCGTTACATTGTTCCTGCTCTTCTCCTGATGGGTTGGATCGTGGGTTGTGCTCTGGCTGTTTACTTTGTCTTTTCCTGAGCACAAGGACATGGCAGCAGGTAAACATTCGTTCATTAAATCAGGAAATTACATCTTACGTCATAAATTAAAAGAGAAAATGCTGGAAAACACTCAGCATGTCAGGCCGCAACTATGGGGAGAAAAACAGTTAATGTTTCAGGTCGATGACCTTCCATTAGAACTGGAAGAAGTTAGAGATTTAACAGTTTTTAAGCAAGTACCAGGGAAAATGGGGAGTTGGGGGGGAGCGGGGAGAGAACAAAAGGGAAGGTCTGTGATAGGTTGGAGGGCAGGAGTGATTAAATGATAAAAGGGAAGATGGTGCAAGGCAAGGAGAGTGGTAATGGGACAAGTAATGTAATGAGTCTAGTAGAGGTGTAAATGGTAATAGCAGAACCATTATCAACACCTGCTGTGCAAAAAAAATGGGAGTGATGCCTATGATCTAAAACTCAATGTTTGAGGCTGGAAGGTTGTAAAATGCCTGATTGAAAGATGAGGTGCTGTTCCTCGAGCTTGCGTTGAGTGTATTGCTGTTCACTCACCATATATTTTGAATTTACGCTTGAGCCTTTATGTTTGATTGCATTACATTGTGTTAATAATTGTTTTGTATGCAGGAAAACTGCAATTCATTACCTGAACAGGCAGCTGTGGCAGCATCGCAGACGGATGTGAATAAAGTCACTATCTGAAGATGTGTCCGTGTCACAGTAAACGTGACCTTGTAAATATACATCATGAATAAATGACCGACAATGCTTTATGTTTTAATCGTATAAAAAACACCAATGACAAATATTATTAAAATGCACTCTTTGTAGCTCATTGGTTCTGAAATTTCCTTTCAGTTTCTCCTCCTAATTTTCTCCTCTCCAGCCTGTCTCGGTGGTAGCAGATCACATCTGAGTAAGAAAGTTGTGAGTCCAAACCCCACTCCAGGACTTAAGCACCTAATCTAGGCTGACACAACAGTGCAGTAGTGAGGGAGTGCTGCGCTGTTGGAGGTGCATTGTTGAAGTCAGATGAGAAGGTTAACCAAGGCCCCCCATCTGCCATTCAAATGGATATAAAACACCCCACAGCAATATTTGAAGAATAGCAGGGAGTTCTCTCAGTGTCCTGGCCAACGTTTATCCTTCAACCAAAACCGCCAAAACACATTAATTGATCTTATATCTCATTTTCTGATTGTGGGATCTTGCTGTGCCCAATTGGTTAGCCCCGTTTCCTACATCACAACAGTGACTACACTTCAAAGGTACTTCATCAGCTGTGAAGCACTTTGGGACATTCTGAGGTCTTCAGTTTCCCGACGGGTGGGTTACATTTACCCTCTTCACTGCCAGTAGACACGAGCATTGGTTGGAGGTGGAGCTACAACATTGTAGCTCGATTCACTCCACTGCATTATGTCTGGGGAGGCTCTGCACCAGCAGCAGAGCCTTGCAATTTCCGTTCTATGCAATCATCATATCTTTAAACAAACATAACTATCATACAACGTATTCCTAGCTTGTTATATTGTAAATCCAATTTCCCTTACGCCATCATTTTCACTATTTAAGAAGAGTGTGGAAACATGGGCTACCATCATAGAAATTTCTTACAGCTCACTTTGGTACGCCTTTAACATATTAAAACACTCCAAGGTGCATCACAGGAGTGTTATCAGATGAAATTTGACAACAAGCCACACTCAGGAGATCCTAGGACAGGTAATCAAAAGCTTGGTCAAAGAGGTAGGTTTTAAAGAGGGTCTCAAAGGAGAAGAGAGAGGTAGAGAGGCGGGGAGGTTTAAAGGAGAGAATTCCAGAGCTTAGAGCCTAGGCAGCTAAAGTCACGGCCGCCATTGGTGGGGTGAAGGAAATCGGGGATGCACAAGAGGCCAGATCTGGAGGAACACAGAGGGTTGAAGGGCTGGAGGAGGTTACAGAGATAGGGCAGGGTGAGGCCATGGAGGGATTTGAACACAAGGACGAGGAGTAAGAATTCTTGGGTACCTGAGCACCAACAACATTCAAGGCTCCTCTGCAACCCCCACATAACCCCAACCCCACCCCCATTCCATTAAAACACAAACGTGTAGTAAAATGCATGAAGATTCGAGGCGTGAAGGAGCAAAGCCGCAGCATAGGGTCAATCCTCTAGCAACTGGGGCCCTGCTTCAAATAAACTCTGTCCCTTTATTATTAGGCCGCAGATCGCATTGCTATAAGTGATTGGGATCGATTTTACGCACATAATTTGTATTATGTAACGATCCTCCACTCACTGCGTTTTTCTGGAGAAATAATCCTGCTTTTATCGGGAGACTTTGCTGTCGTTTCAGTCATGAGTTCTGTTTGCTGTAGTTCATAGAGACTCTGTTTAAATAGACTCCGTTTGCTGAGTAAATAGACTGTTCGCTGTAAAAGACACTGTTTGCTGTGAGTCCTGCCATAAGTCCAGCCCTGCCTTCGACACAGTAGTGTCAATACTCACTGCGTTATTATGGTGCTTCATTTCCACGAAAGGCGTTTTTGATTATTAAAGAATCTTATTACCTTTTGCTTCTAAGGTTCCTTATATCTGAAAAAAATCAGTATTTCAGCAAGTGTGAGAATTTAATGCAGTTACTGAGGGAGTGCTGCACTGTTGGAGGTGCCATCTTTCGGATGAGGCATTAAACCGAGGCTGAGCCTGGCTTCCCAGGTGGACATATACGATCCCATGGCACTATTTCGAAGAAGAGCAGGGGAATTCTCCCAGGTGTCCTGGCCAATATTTATCCCTCAACCAACATCACTAAAACAGATTATCTGGTCATTATCTCATTCCTGTTTATTGGGAGCTTGCTGTGCGCAAATTGGCTGTTGTGTTTCCTACATTACAGCAGTGACTACACTTCAAATATTTTTCATTGGCTGTAAAGCGCTTTGGACGTCCTGCGGTTGTGAAAGGTGCTGTATAAATGGGAGTTCTTTCTTTTTTCAAGTAATGAATCTGCCGACTCTGCCTCGTCCCCTTCTAACAGTATTTTTAAATGCTAGAATATTTCGATCCAATGATTGTATGCAGTGCAATGGTGAGTTTTACCAGGGACCCTCCATATCTGGTTGGGGCCCTGGTTACGGGCCCCATAGGCCCAGGTGTTAATCCGCCCCTGCGCTTTGGGTACCACTCAAAGGTTGTAAACTGTCTGTCATCATTCTGATTGTTAAATCCAAAAGCAGGATAATGATAACTGAAAGCCTGCTCAATGTGATGGCAAAAATATCAGGAACTGCTATAAAGAAACCATATTTAACAGCAACACGGACTGAAATTTCAGATCAACACATCGCTATGAAAAGCAGCTCATGGCAAACAGATAGACTGGAATTTTTTGATGATGGGAACATGGTGGATGTTAGTTATCGTGATATTTGGGAAAGAATCAGATAATCAAAGGGGATTTGTGGCCACAGAGTTGAAACTCTTGGGATAATGGAGGGGAAGTTGTAAATTTGAGATTGGGTAATAGGGAACAAAAGGCAGCGATGGCTAATGGCCATTGTAAGAATCAAAGTAGAATGCAAGAGGCATGGAATGCATTGGTCACGGGAACCAGGCTGCTCCGACTGTCTGTTGATCCCAGATGGAATCATGTGTGAAAGCATGACGTGTGTTTTGGACAAAATTTGATAAGCTCTCTACAAAGAGATAACATGCAGGCTAATAAAATGACAGATGCTAAACACCGAGAAGTGGAAGATTATTCACACTGGTATCTGTAATCGTAAATATGATTATAAAATGAAGGGATAAACAGGAAATAAGGTGGATCAAGGGAACATTAGAGGGGTTAAAGCGGAACAAATATTCAGGCTGGCAGCAATGTGTATGGCGGAGAATGCAAGGGAAGTTATAATGTTGGAGTGTGTAAATAGAACCACGCAGAAAGTGGTAAATGACACCCCATAAAACATTATCAGAACACACATAAAGTACTGTGCCCATTTTGGATCACTGCCCTTATGAAAAGTAGTGTCGGCTTGACTCAGTGGCACGTTCACCTCTGAGTCAAAATTTGTGGGTTCAAGTCTTCTTCAAGGGTTTGAGTACAGTATCTAGGCTGGCACATCAGTGTCGTACTGAGGGAGTGCTGCATTGTCGGAGATGCTGTCTTTCGGGTGCTTAACTGAGCCCCATCTGCCTGTACTCCCTTACATTTTTTTTTTATTCGTTCATGGGATGTGGGTGACGCTGGCAAGGCCAGCATTTATTGCCCATCCCGAATTGCCCTTGAGAAGGTGGTGGTGAGCCGCCTTCTTGAACCGCTGCAGTCCGTGTGGTGAAGGTTCTCCCACAGTGCTGTGAGGAAGGGAGTTCCAGGATTTTGACCCAGCGACGATGAAGGAACGGCGATATATTTCCAAGTCGGGATGGTGTGTGACTTGGAGGGGAGCCTGTAGGTGGTGTTGTTCCCATGTGCCTGCTGCCCTTGTCCTTCTAGGTGGTAGAGGTCGCGGGTTTGGGTTGTGCTGTCGAAGAAGTCTTGGCGAGTTGCGGCAGTGCATCCTGTGGATGGTACACACTGCAGCCACAGTGCGCCGGTGGTGAAGGGAGTGAATGTTTAGGGTGGTGGATGGGGTGCCAATCAAGTGGATGATGTTGAGCTTCTTGAGTGTTGTTGGAGCTGCACTCATCCAGGCAAGTGGAGGGTATTCCATCACACTCCTAACTTGTGCCTTGTAGATGGTGGAAAGGCTTTGGGGAGTCAGGAGGTGAGTCACTCACCGCAAAATACCCAGCCTCTGACCTGCTCTTGTAGCCACAGTATTTATATGGCTGGTCCATGGTGACCCCCAGGATGTTGATGGTGGGGGATTCGGCGATGGTAATGCCGTTGAATGTCAAGGGGAAGTGGTTAAACTCTCTCTTGTTGGAGGTGGTCATTGCCTGGCACTTGTCTGGCGCGAATGTTACTTGCCACTTATCAGCACAAGCCTGGATGTTGTCCAGGTCTTGCTGCATGTGGGCACAGACTGCTTAATTATCTGAGGGGTTGCGAATGGAACTGAACACTGTGCAATCATCAGCGAACATCTCTATTTCTGACCTTATGATGGAGGGAAGGTCATTGATGAAGCAGCTGAAGATGGTTGGGCCTAGGACACTGCCCTGAGGAACTCCTGCAGCAATGCCCTGGGGCTGAGATGATTGGCCTCCAACAACCACTACCATCTTCCTTTCTGCTAGGTATGACTCCAGCCACTGGAAAGTTTTCCCCCTGATTCCCATTGACTTCAATTTTACTAGAGCTCCTTAGTGCCACACCCGGTCAAATGCTGCCTTGATGTCTAGGGCAGTTACTCTCACCTCACCTCTGGAATTCAGCTGTTTTGTCCATGTTTGGACCAAGGCTGTAATGGGGTCTGGAGCCGAGTGGTGCTGACGGAACCCACACTGAACACCGGTGAGCAGGTTATTGGTGAGTAAGTGTCGTTTGATAGCACTGTCGACGACACCTTCCATCACTTTGCTGATGATTGAGAGTAGACTGATGGGGTGGGAATTGGTCGGATTGGATTTGTCCTGCTTTTTGTGGACAGGACATACCTGGGCAATTTTCCACATTGTCGGGTAGATGCCAGTGTTGTAGCTGTACTGGAATAGCTGGCTAGAGGCGCGGCTAGTTCTGGAGCACAAGTCTTCAGCACTACAGCTGGGATGTTGTCGGGGGCCCATATCCTTTGCTGTATCCAGTGCACTCAGCCGTTTCTTGATATCACGTGGAGTGAATCAGATTGGCTGAAGACTGGCTTCTGCGATGGTGGGGATATCGGGAGGAGGCCGAGATGGATCATCCACTCGGCACTTCTGGCTGAAGATAGTTGCAGACGCTTCAGCCTTGTCTTTTGCACTCAGGTGCTGGACTCCACCATCACTGAGGATACAACCGTGACTACAATTCAAAAAGTTCTTCATTGGCCGTAAAGTGTTTTGGGATGTCCTGAGGTCGTGAAAGGCGCCATATAAATGCAAGTCTCTCTTTGCTTTCTCTGTCTGTAAGAAAAACACAGAAAATGCTGGGAACACTCAGCAGCTTATGGCAGCATCTGTCGAGAGAACATAAGTCAACATTTTGGGTACAGGACCCTTCCTCAGAACTGGAAGATATTGCAAATGAACAGCATTTAAAAAGGAACACATCATGGGAAAGAGGGCAAAATTTCTGTGAAAGCGCCTATCCCTGAAACATCAATTATCCTAACTCGCACCAAGTCTTATTCATCCATCACCGCTGTGTTTGCTCAACTACATTGGCTCCCGGTCCGGCAACAAATCAAATTTAAAATTCATTTGACTCCTGTTCATCGATGGTGACATCATTCCTGCCGGATTCGGGTGGGGATCAGTGTACCAGGACTGGGAGTTATTATCTCCTGGGCCTTATGCCGCCCCATTCGGCCCACTGCGCCCCTGATTCCCGCCCGGAATTAAAATCAGAGCTTTCGATTCAGTCCAAGAGCTGCCCCATGGCGACGTTATCTGTTGACAGGTGTCAGCTTCCAAATGTACGCTGACAAAACCCAGCTCATTGTCTTCACCATCTCTCTCAACTCCTCCACTCTTGGATGAGCCGCAATTTCCTCCAGCTAAACATTGGGAAGACCAAAGTCATTGTCTTCGATCACTACTGTACTCTTATCACCAATTCCACCCCCCTCCCAGGCCACTGTCTCAGGCTGAACCAGGCTGTTTGCATCCTCGGGTCCTATTTGTCCCCAATCTGAGCTTCTGACCCCAGAACTTCTCCATTGCACCTCTGCAACATCGCCCATTTCTGGCCCTACCTCAGCCCATCTGCATCATCCATGCTTTTGTCACCTCCAGACTCGACTATTCCAATACTCTTCCAGCTAGCTTCACAACTTCTATCCTCCATAAAGATGTCATCCAAAACTCTGCTCTTTGTATTCTATCCCGCAAAAAGTCCTGCTCACCCATCACCCTCCTGTCCTCACTGACCTACATTGGCTCCCAGTCCCCCAAAGCCCCAAATTTAAAATTCTCATCCTTGTGTCCTCATGGCCTCACCCTTTCCAATCTCTGCAACCTTCTCCAGCCCTACAGCCTCTTCCCCAAGCTCTCCATTCTGCTGAATCTCACCTCATGTGCATTCCCCCTCCCCTTCGTTCCAACATTGGCATCTGAGGTCTAGGCTTCACACTATTGAATACCCTCCCTAAATCACCCCTGCCTCTCTAACCCCTCCCCCCACCTCTCCTCCATTAAGGGCCATCTTTAGAGCCTATCTCTTCGACCAAGCTTTTGACCACCCCTCCTAATATCTCCTTCTTTCGCTGGGTATCCTTCATTTTGATTAAAACTGTGAGAATCACTTTGGGAGTTTTTGTTAATGTTACAAGTGCTAAATTAATAAGAAGTTGTTGCTGTAAGGGACACTGTCAATGCAGCACCACGTTGTAACTTTATCCAACTCTAAAAGCTGGTAAATCATTTTTGACACTAGGTGGCAAGATTTCACAGTTCTTTTCTTCGATTGCATTAACACAGGTTCAGGTTACAGCTGCCGCTGAAGTCAATGGAAAGGAAAATTAACGGTGTGTAAATCGGGTGATGTGTAAATGAGGCGGTGTGTAAATTGGACGGTGTGCAAATAGGGCAATGTGTAAATCGGATGGTGTGCAAATCGGGTGGCGTGTAAATCAGGCAATGTGTAAATCGGACGGTGTGCAAGTCGGGCAATATGTAAATCGGACGGTGTGCAAATCGGGAGGCGTGTAAATCGGGTGGCGTGTAAATCGGGCAATGTGTAAATCAGGTGACGTGTAAATCGGGAATGTGTAAATCGGGTGGTGTGTAAATTGGGTGGTGTGCAAATCGGGTGGTGTGCAAATCGGGTGGCGTGTAAATCGGGTGGTGTGTAAATCGGGCAATGTGTAAATCGGGTGGCGTGTAAATCGGGTGGTGTGTAAATCAGGCAATGTGTAAATCGGGTGGCATGTAAATCGGGCGGCGTGTAAATCAGGCGGTCGATCCGCTAACACTCGTTTTCCACCAGGGACTGAAAGTGAGAATTCACCTTTCACTGACAACTGTTCCAAGTGTTGCAATCTGGAGTCAGAGCTTCAGATCACTTCTTGCGGTAGGAAAAAAGAGCTCATAGAATCATAGGATGCCGGCTCTTTGAAAGAACTATCCGATTAGTCCCGCTCCACCTGCTCTTCCCCTTAGCCCTGCAAATTTTTCCCCTTCAAGTATTTATCCAATTCCCTTTTGAAAGTTATTATTGAATCTGCTTCCACCGCCCTTTCAGGCAGCGAATTCCAGATCAGAACAACTCGCTGCGTGAAAACAATCCCCTTCATCTCCCCTCTGGCTCTTTTGTCAATTATCGTAAATCTGTTACTGACCCTTCTGCCAGTGGAAACAGTTTCTCCCTATTTACTCTATCAAAACACCTCATAATTTTGAACACCTCTATTGAGTCTCCCCTTAACCTTCTCTGCTCATCATCAACGATCTGGGGTGAGGTTTTCAACTTCCCGCCCGGGTGTAAAACTGGCTTTGCGATCGGCCGTCCGTTATAGAAACAGCCCAATCTTCATTTCCACTGATTTCAAAAGTTAGGATAATTTTGTTTCTTCAAAAATTCATTCTTGGGACATGGGCATCACTGGCAAAGCCGGCATTTATTCCCCATCCCTAGTTGCCCTTGAGAAGGTTGTGGTTGGGTGCCTTCTTCTTGAACCCCTGCAGTCTATGTAGTGAAGGTTCTCCCACAGCTGCTGGAACATAGTGTGGAGATGCCGGTGATGGACTGGGGTGGACAAATGTAAGGAGTCGTACAACACCAGGTTATAATCCAACAGCTTTATTTGAAATCACAAGCTTTCGGAGCTTATCTCCTTGACTCACCTGACGAAGGAGCAAAGCTCCGAAAGCTTGTGATTTCAAATAAAGCTGTAGGACTATAACCTGGTGTTGTACAACTCCTTACATGAGGAACATAGGAACAGGAGTAGGCCGTTTAGCCCCTCGAACCTGTTCTGCCATTCAATGAGATCATGGCCGATCTGTGACCTAACTCCATATACCTGCCTTCGCCCCATATCTCTTAATACCTTTGGTTAACACAAACCTATCAATTTCAGATTTAAAATTAACAATTGAGCTAGCATCAACTGCCATTTGCGGAAGAGAGTTCCAAACTTCTACCACCCTTTGTGTGTAAAAGTGTTTCCTAACTTCACTCCTGAAAGTCCTGGCTCTAATTTTTAGGCTATGTCTCCTAGTCCTAGTCTCCCCAACCAGAAATAGTTTCTTTCTATCTACCCTTTCAGATCCCCTTAATATCTTGAAAATTTCGATCAAACCACCCCATAATCTTTTACATTCCAGGGAATACAACCCTAGATTGTGTAATCTCTCCTTGTAATTTACCCTTTGCAGTCCAGATTAGGTAGGGAGTTCCAACATTTTGACCCAGTGACCATGAAGGAATGGTGATATATGTCCATGTGGGGATGGTGTGTGACTTGGAGAGGAACTGGGAAGTGATGGTGTTCCCATGCAACTGCTGCCCTTGTGGGAGGAGAGTCCGAGAGCGGGAGGAGAGTCCGAGAGCAGGAGGAGAGTCCGAGAGCTGAACGCAGTGTAAATCTAAGGCAAGTCATGGCAGCAGAGCTCGCACCCGTGATATGCTCCTCCTGTACGATATGGGAAGTCATGGACACTACAGGTGTCCCTGGTGACCATGTGTGCAGGAAGTGTGTCCAGCTGCAGCTCCTGGCTAACCGCATTTTGGAGCTGGAGCTGTGGGTGGATTCACTGTGGAGCATCCGCAATGCTGAGACTAACGTGGATAGCACGTTCAGTGAGGTAGTCACACCGCAGATAAAGATTACGCAGGCAGAAAGGAAATGGGTGACCGCCAGGCAGAGTAAAAGGACTAGGCAGGTAGAGCAGGAGTCCCCTGGGGCCATCTCCCTCGCAATCAGATATACCGCTTTGGATACTGCTGGGGGAGAAGGCTTATCAGGGAAAGCAGCAAGAGCCAAGTTTGTGGCACCATGGGTGGCTCTGCTGCACAGGAGGGGAGGAATAGGAGTGGCAGGACTATATTGAGAGGGGATTCAATTGTAAGGGGAACAAATAGACGTTTCTGCGGCCGCAAACGTGACTCCAGGATGGTATGTTGCCTCTCTGGTGCTAGGGTCAAGGATGTCACGGAGCGGTTGCAGGGCATTCTGGAGGGGGAGGGTGAACAGCCAGTAGTCGTGGTCCATATCGGTACCAACGACAAAGGTTAAAAAAAGGGATGAGGTCCTGCAAGGTGAATTTAAGGAGTTAGGAGATAAATTAAAAAGCAGGACCTCAAAGGTAGTGATCTGAGGATTGCTACCAGTGCCACGTGCTAGTGAGTATAGAAACAGGAGAATAGACCGGATGAATGCGTGGCTGCAGGGATGGTGTAGGAGGGAGGGATTTTGATTCCTGGGACATTGGGACCAGTTCTGGGGAAGGTGGGACCTGTACAAGCGGGACTTCAGGGAGTCCTCGCAGGGGTGTTTGCTAGTGCTGTTGGGGAAGGTTTAAACTAGAATGGCAGGGAGATGGGAACCTGAGCAGGGAGACAGAGGAGGGGGAAACAAAGATAGAAACAAAAGACAGAAAGGGAAGAAGCAATAGTGGAAGGCAGAGAAAACAAGGGCGAAAAACAAATAGGGCAATAGTGCAAAATAAAACTAAGATGACCAGCAATCTTAAAAAGACAAGTCTAAAGGCATTGTGTCTTAATGCGCGGAGTATTCGCAATAAGGTAGATGAATTAACAGCGCATAGATACTAACGGTTATGATATAGTTGCGATTACGGAGACATGGCTGCAGGGTGACCAAGGATGGAAACTGAACATCCAGGGGTATTCAATATTTAGGAAGGACAGGCAAAAAGGGAAAGGAGGTGGGGTAGCGTTGTTAGTAAAGGAGGAAATTAATGCAATAGTGAGGAAGGATATTGGCTCGGAAAATCACAATGTGGAATATGTATGGGTGGAGCTAAGAAACAACATGGGGCAGAAAAAGTTGGTGGGGGTTGTCTATAGGCCCCCAAACAGTAGTGGAGATATAGGGGAGGGCATTAAACAGGAAATTAGAGACGCATACAAGAAGAGTACAATTATAATCATGAGTGACTTTAATCTACATATAGATTGGTCAAGCCAAATTAGCAATACTGTGGAGGAGCAATTCCAACTCGAGAACAGGTGATCCTAGACTGGGTATTGTGCAATGAGAAAGGATTAATTAACAATCTTGTTGTGCGGGGTCCCCTAGGGAAGAGTGACCATAACATGATAGAATTCCTCATTGAGACGGAGAGTGAAGTAGTTGAATCCAAAACTAGGGTCCTGAATCTAAATAAAGGAAATTATGAAACTATGAGGTGCAAGTTGGCTATGAGAGATTGAGGAACTTTACTGAAAGGGATGACGGTGGATAGGCAATGGCTAATATTTAAAGAACGTGTGCAGAAATTACAACAATTATTCATTCCTGTCTGGCGCAAAAATGAAACAGGAAAGGTGGCTCAACCGTGGCCTTACAAAAGAAATTAGGGATAGTATTAGATCCAAAGAGGAGGCATATAAAATTGCCAGAAAAAGCGGCAAGCCTGAGGATTGGGATCAGTTCAGAATTCAGCAAAGGAGGACAAAGAGATTGATCAAGAGGGAAAAAATAGAGTATGAGAGTAAACTAGCAGGGAACATAAAAACTGACTGTAAAAGCTTCTATAAATATGTCAAGAGAAAAAGATTAGTGAAGACAAATGTAGGTCCCTTACAGTCAGAAATGGGGGAAATTATAATGGGGAACAAAGAAATGGCAGAACAATTAAACACATACTTTGGTTCTGTCTTCACAAAGGAGGACACAAATAACCTGCCAGAAATGTTAGGGAACCAAGGGTCTAGTGAGAGGGAGGAACTGAAGGAAACCAGTATTAGTAAAAAAATAGTGCGAGGGAAATTAATGGGGCTAAAGGCTGACAAATCCTCAGGGCCTGATAATCTACATCCCAGAGTACTAAAGGAAGTGGCCCAGGAAATAGTGGCTGCATTGGTGATCATCTTCCAAAATTCTATAGACTCTGGAACAGTTCCTACAGATTGGAGGGTGGCAAATGTAACCCCACTATTTAATAAAGGAGGGAGAGAAAAAACAGAGAATTACAGACCAGTTAGCCTAACATCAGTAGTGGGGAAAATGCTACAGTCTATTATGAAAGATGTGATAACAGAACACTTGGAGGGCATTAACGGGATTGGACAAAGTCAGCATGGGTTTATGAAAGGGAAATCATGCTTAACAAATCTACTGGAGTTTTTTGAGGATGTAACTAGTAGAATAGATAGGGAAGAACCAGTGAATGTGGTGTATTTGGATTTTCAGAAGACCTTTGATAAGGTCCCACACAAGAGGTTAGTGTGCAAAATTAAAGCACATGGGATCGGGGGGAATATATTGGCATGGATTGAGAATTGGTTGACAGACAGGAAACAGAGAGTAGGAATAAACGGGTCTTTTTCCGGGTGGCAGGCAGTGACTAGTGGGGTACCGCAGGGATCAGTGCTTGGGCCCCAGCTATTCACAATATATACCAATGATTTGGATGAGGGAACTGAATGTAACATTTCCAAGTTTGCAGACGACACAAAGCTGGGGTGGAATGTGAGCTGTGAGGAGGAATCAAAGAGGCTCCAATGTGATTTAGACAAGTTGGGTGAGTGGGCAAGAACATGGCAGATGCAATATAACGTGGATAAATGTGAGGTTATCCATTTTGGTTGTAAAAACAGAAAGGCAGATTATTATCGGAATGGTGATAGATTGGGAAAAGAGGAGGTGCAACGAGACCTGGGTGTCCTTGTACACCAGTCACTGAAAGCGAGCATTCAGGTGCAGCAAGCAGTTAGGAAGGCGAATGGTATGTTGGCGTTCATTGCAAGAGGATTTGAGTACAGTAGCAGGGATGTCTTACTGCAGTTATACAGGGCCTTGGTGAGACCACATCTGGAGTATTGTGTGCAGTTTTGGTCTCCTTATCTGAGGAAGGATGTCCTTGCCATGGAGGGAGTGCAACGAAGGTTTACCAGACTGATTCCTGGGATAGCAGGACTGATGTATGAGGAGAGATTGGGTCAACTAGGCCTATATTCACTAGAGTTTAGACGAATGAGAGGTGATCTCATCGAAACATATAAAATTCTGACAGGACTAGACAGACTAGATGCAGGGAGGATGTTCCCGATGGCTGGGGAGTCCAGAACCAGGGCTCACAGTTGCAGGATACGGGGTACGCCATTTAGAACCGAGATGAGGAGAAATTTCTTCACTCAGAGGGTGGTGAACCTGTGGAATTCTCTACCACAGAAGGCAGTGGAGGCCAAGTCATTAGATGTATTCAAGAAGGAGATAGATATATTTCTTAATGCTAAAGGGATCAAGGGATGTGGGGAAAAAGCGGGAACAGAGTACTGAGTAAGACGATCAGCCATGATCATTTTGAATGGCGGAGCAAGCCCGAAGGGCCAAATGGCCTACTCTTGCTCCTTTTTTCTATGTTTCTATGTTTCTTGCCAATAGGAGTCAGCCTACATGATACTTGACTTGTTACTTGTTATTCTTCCTCCCCTCTCCTTTTTTTGTATAATTGCATAATGCCGTTACTAATCTCGCAGTTTCCAGATAAAGATCCGGCAGCTGGAATATTAACCTATCTTTCTCTTTCAGATGCTCCTGGATCTGTTGTAGATTTCCAACATTTCCTGTTAATCCTATCAGGGTTTAACTATAAATGCATTTACAGCACCATTAACGTTTTCTCAGCCATAAAAACATGCAAACAACACACTGGGGTTCATTTCTAGAAGAATAGAATTCAAAAACAGAGAAGTTATGTTAAACTTGTATAGGACCACACTTGCAGTACCGTGAACAGTTCTGGTCTCCATATTTTAAAAAGGAAATAGAGGCTCTGGAGAAGTTGCAAAAAAAGATTTAAAAAGATGATACCAGAACTGAGAGGTTATAGCTATCAGGAAAGACTGAACAGGCCAGGGTTCTTTTCTCTCGAAAGGAGAGGCTGAGGGGTGACCTGATAGAGATGCAGAGGAGATGTTTCCACATGTGGGGGAGACCAGAACCAAGGGCTGTAAATATAAGATAGCCACTAATAAACCCACTAGGGAATTCAGGAGACACTTCTTTACCCAAAGAGTGGTAAGAATGTCGAACTCACTACCACAAGGAGTAGTTGAGGTGATTAGCATAGATGCATTTAAGGGGAAGCTAGATAAACACACGAGAGAGAAAGGAATGGAAGGATATGCTGATAGGGTGAGATGAAGTGGGGAGGGAGGAGGCTCATGTGGAGCATAAACATTGGCATGGACCAGTTGGGTCGAATGGCCTGTTTCTGTGCTGCACTTTCTGTGCAATTCTATATAGTTCACTTAACCACGGTAAATTTCACTTTTACTCAAAATTTGTAGTTAGGAGTGAGTTTAATTATGAATATATCTGAAATCACAGTAGTAACACCCTGGTCAGTGGCAATCAAGGAAGGTAAAGGCCGGGTGGGGGAGGGGGGAGGGTGATCGGGGAGGGGGTTGATCGGGGAGGGGGATGATTGAGGGGTTGATCAGTGAGGGGCAATCCGGGGTGGGGTGGGGAGGTGATTGGGGAGGGGGGTGATTGGGGAGGGGGATGATTGGGGGGTGATCAGAGGGGGTGATGGGAGGGAGGGTGATCGGGGAGGGGGTTGATCGGGGAGGGGGATGATTGAGGGGTTGATCAGGGAGGGGACGATCGGGGGTGGGGTGGGGAGGTGATTGGGGATGGGGTGATCAGGGGGGATGGGGGGTGGTGATTGCGGGGGTGGTGATCGGGGGGGGTTGGGGGATGGGGTTAGTGATTGGGGTGGTGGTGATTGGGGGGGTGGTGATTCGGGGGGTGGTGATCGGGGTGGGGTGGTGATTCGGGGGGTGGTGATTGGGAGGGGTGGTGATCGGGGGGGGGTGGTGATTCGGGGAGGGTGGTGATCGGGGGGGGTGGTGATTCGGGGGGTGGTGATTAAGAGGGGTGGTGATTGGGGGGATGGTGATTGGGGGGGTGGTGATTCGGGGGGGGTGGTGATTGGGAGGGGTGGTGATTCGGGGAGGGTGGTGATCGGGGGGGGGTGGTGATTCGGGGGGTGGTGATTAAGAGGGGTGGTGATTGGGGGGGTGGTGATTGGGGGGGTGGTGATTCGGGGGGTGGTGATTCGGGGGGTGGTGATTCGGGGGGTGGTGATCGGGCGGGTGGTGATCGGGGAGGGTGGTGATCGGGGAGGGTGGTGATTGGGGAGGGTGGTGATTGGGGGGGTGGCGATACAGGGGGTGGTGATCGGGGGGGTGGTGATTCGGGGGGTGGTGATCGGGGGGGTGGTGATTCGGGGGGTGGTGATCGGGGGGGTGGTGATTCGGGGGGTGGTGATTCGGGGGGTGGTGATTCGGGGGGTGGTGATCGGGGGGGTGGTGATTCGGGGGGTGGTGATTCGGGGGGTGGTGATCGGGGGGGTGGTGATTCGGGGGGTGGTGATTTGGGGGGTGGTGATTCGGGGGGTGGTGATTCGGGGGGGGGGGTGATTCGGGGGGGTGGTGATCGGGGGGGTGGTGATTCGGGGGGTGGTGATTCGGGGGGGGGGGTGATTCGGGGGGGTGGTGATCGGGGGGGGGTGATTCGGGGAGGGTGGTGATCGGGGAGGGTGGTGATCGGGGGGGTGGTGATCGGGGGGGTGGTGATCGGGGGGGGTGATTCGGGGGGGTGGTGATCGGGGGGGGGGTGATTCGGGGGGAAAGTGGTGATTCGGGGGGGTGGTGATCGGGGTGGGTGGTGATTCGGGGGGGTGGTGATTCGGGGGGGAGGTGGTGATTCGGGGGGGTGATGGTGATTCGGGGGGGAGGGGGTGCCGTGGTGGCCAACAGTGGCCCACCTGGTTTCAATGTGGGGTCAGGAGGAGAACACCTGCACCTCCCGGCTCCACATTCAGGTAAGTATATTTTAAACAATTACCTTGTTGGTAGAGGCCTGCAGCGGTCCCTTTAAGGACCACCTTGGACCACATGTAAACCTGGTTTCCTGAACTCTGTAGACCCTGGCACCAGTTGTGTTCAACAACAACTTGCATTTATATAGCGTATTTAACGAGGTAAAATGTCCCAAGGCGCTTCACAGGAGCGTTATCAAACAAAATTTGACACCCAGCAACATAAGGTGATATTACATAGATTGTACAGCACAGAAACAGGCCATTCGGCCCAACTGGTCTATGCCAGTGTTTATACTCCACACGAGCCTTCTCTCTCCCTACTTCATCTAATCCTATCAGCATATCCTTCTATTCCTTTCTCCCTCATGTACACATCCAGCTTCCCCTTAAATGCATGTATGCTAGTCGCCTCAATTACTCCATGTGGGACCAAGTTCCACAATCTCGCCACTCTCTGGGTAAAGAGGTTTCTCCTGAATTCCCTATTAGATTTATTATTGACTATCTTATATTTATGGTCCCTGGTTCTGGTCTCCCCCACAATTGGAAACATCTTCTCTATGTGTACCCTATCAAACCCTTTCATAATCTTAAATACCTCTATCAGGTCACTACTTAGTCTTCTCTTTTCTCGAGAAAAGAGCCCCAGCCTGCTCAATGTTTCCTGTTAGGTAGAACCTCTCAGTTCTGGTATCAGGTGACCAAAAGCTTGGTCAAAGAGGTAAGTTTTAAGGAACGTCTTAAACGAGGAGGGAGAGGTGGAGAGGCGGAGAGGGTTGGGGGGGGAATTCCAAAGCTTAAGGCCTAAACAGCTGAAGGCACGGTCACCAATGGTGGAGCGATTAAAATCGGGGATGCACAACAGGCCAGAATTGGAGGAGCGCAGAGGTCTCGGAGGGTTGTAGGGCTGGAGGAGGTTACAGAGATAGGGAGAGGGGCGAGGCCATGGAGGGATTTGAAAAACAAGGATGAGAATTTTAAAATCGAGGCGTTGCCGAACCGGGAGCCAATGTAGGTCAGCAAGCCCAGAGGTGATGGGGGAACAGGACTTGGTGTAGGTTAGGATAGGGGCAGCAGAGTTTTGGATGAGCTCAACTGCATGCAGTATGGCAAATGGGGCCGCAAACCGGCATTGGGCCCCTTGTTTGAATATACACTCCCTCATTACTGCACTGAAGTGTCAGCCTAGATTATGTGCTCAAGTCTCTGGAAAGGGGCTTGAACCCACAACCTTCTGACTCACGGGGCAAGAGTGCTCCCACTGAGCCAAGGCTGAAACCACAGCTTGTTAAATTATTCATATCTATTAAGAGCTAGGTTGCAAAAGAGCATTTAATACAGTTGTGTGTTGATGTGAAAAACATATGCACTGAAAATTTGCGAGAGAATTAACAAAAGCTTGGGCACCTTACCTCATTGAAATGCTAATTTCCTCCTCAGATGCCAATCTGAGCCCAGCTGTGACGTGATGTTATGTAAGGAATCTTACAACACCAGCCTGACGAAGGAGATAATCTCCGAAAGCTTGTGATTTTCAAATAAAACTGTTGGACTATAACCTGGTGTTGTAAGATTCCTTACATTTGTCCACCCCAGTCCATCACCGGCATCTCCACATCGTGATGTTATGTCGTGGAGCACATTCACACTTCATCCAATGAGTTCATTTGTTTTGCAGAAACGATCACATCAATAAGAATTCAAATACTTTTCCATCCCATATTCAGTCAGACATAGATCTTCATTCAAAAACAGCAAACTAATCACTATTGCTGTTTTGGATAGATGGACTGTTTGAAGTAATATGTACCCTGCATCTGGTGGTAATTGGTGCTGTTCATCAAGTGCTTTGAATATTAAAAACATGATAGTGGTTTAAATCGTTAGCTGCATAGGCTCTGTACCCTCACCACTGACTCAATCCCCCATCCCTGGCTGCTGTCTCAGGTTCAACCAGACTGTTTGCAACATTGGGACCCTGTTTGATCACAAGCTGAGTTTCTGATCCCGAATCCCCTCCATCGCAAACACAATCTACTTCTACCTCTGTAATATTGCTCACCTCTGCCCGTATCTCAGCCCATCTTCTGCTGAAACCCTCATTCAACCTCCAGACTTGGTTACTCCAATCATCTCCTCGCTGGCCTCCCATCCTCTGCCCTCCGTCCACTTCAGCTCATCCCATCCTCTATCCTACACCGAATCCCACTTGTCCATCTACTGTTTGTATTTCACAGCCTGTCTTGTTCAAAATGGGTAGCCCATCTCAAGGCATCAGAGGGAGATAGATAGATAGTGATTCAATGGATGGTTAGCAACAGACCATGACATAAAGGTAATTCCCTGACATTCAGGGAACTTGTACCTGGTCCGGTTTACAGTGCAGCAGACATGGCAGTTTGTTATTTTCTTTCTTCTGAGGAGGGACAGTTAAACTACTGAAAATCTACAGCATGTGATTGCTTTTGTTCACTTATCCATCTTCTGTTTAATAAAGCTGTCTATTGATGTACCATAGGCAATTGTGGTCCCTAGGAGCTTGTTGGACTCTACAACACTCCGATCCTCAAATTCTGGCCTCTTGCGCATCCTCGATTTTCATCGCTCCACCATTGGCGGCCGTGCCTTCAGCTGCCTAGGCCCCAAGTTCTGGAATTCCCTCCCTAAACCTCTCCGCCTGTCGACCTCTCTCCCCACCCGCCTCCCTTTAAGACGCTCCTTAAAACCTACCACTTTGACCAAGCTTTTGGTCACTTGTCCTAATATCTCCTGATGTGGCTCGGTGTCAACTTTTGTTTGATAATCGCTCCTGTGAATCACCTTGGGACATTTTACTACGTTAAAGGCGCTGTATAAATTCAATTTGTTGCTGTTACCCCCACCCCCCCCAACCCAGCAATTTGTTCTTCCTCCCCAAAAAGCTGGCATTATAAACAGTTGGTGAGGGTCGAGCACGAGGTCTAATGGTCAAGGGGAGGACTGGTGAGTTGAATGGTCTTCTCTAGCCTTCCTTTTTTGCCAGCCTCCATCCAACTGCATTTTAAACTCCCCAAATGGCCTTGACTCCAGCTGGATCATTCCAAACATTTATCAATCTTTCAGGAAATATTTTTTTCTCTCAGATCTCGTCTAAGTTTACTTTTTGTTGAATTACATTTCCTGCGCTGCTGGCCCGACTTTATATTGCAGTAATGTTTCTGACCAAAGGGAGACGAGATTATGTGAGTGAAGAAAAAAAGAGTAACAAATTACCAAAAAAACAACCTTTAAGAAAATGAAGCTATTATTTTCGATCCAACAGTGAGCTTTCGTTGACCTGCATCGACAGAAACTCCTTTGATTTACCTGAACCATATGCTGGAGTGTCGTATATGAAGGCGGATAATGAAACTATTAAACAAACAAGATTTCAAGCTCCCACTGGGGGAAAATTTCTTCCGTATGTGTGTCTGCAAATGCATTTTATAAACGTTCTTTTTTTGTACCGATTGCACAGCGATCCTCCCCCATTGTTGCTGCATGACTTTAAAAAAAATCTCAGGGTGTAAATCTTATGTCACCCGGGTGAAAAACTGGCGTTGCAGATCGGCCCCCCCCCCCATTTTCATTTCCATACAGCACCCAAATAACATCATGAGCCCATTACTGTAAAATCTAGTCGTACTTTCACACGAGTTTCTCACTGCTTCCAAACCTGAAGGTGTGAGGTGTGCAACTTGTTGGTCAATCGTGGTGCCACCTATACCCCAGTGGGTGGCATTCTCACCTCTAAGTCAGGAGGTTGTGGGTTCAAGGACCCACAGCAGAGACTTGAACACATAATCTTGACTGACTCTCCCAGTGCAATATCGAGGGAGTGCTGTACTGCCAAAGATGCCGTCTTTCGGATGAGATGCCCTGTCTTCCCTCTGGCGTGGCTGTAAAAGACCCCATGCCACAATTTTGAACAAGAGCAGGGGAGTTCTTCCATGTGTCCTGTTCAAAATTTATCCCTCAACCAACATCACTAAAACAGATAATCTGGTCATTGTCACATTGCTGTTTGTGGGACCTTGCTGTGCGCAAATTGGCTGACGCGTTCTCTACATTACAACAGTGACTACATTTCAAAAAGTACTTAATTGGCTGCACAGCACTTTGGTATGTCCTGAGGTCATGAAAGGCCAATCGTGTTTGACTAATTTCTTAGAGTTCGTTGAGGAATTAACAAGCAACGTGGATAAAGGGGATCTTGTGGATGTGGTGTACTTGGATTTCCAGAAGGCATTTGACAAGGTGCCACATCAAAGACTACTACACAAAATAAGAGCTCATGGTGTAGGGGGTAACATATTAGCATGGATAAAGGATTGGTTAGCTAACAGGAAACAGAGAGTAGGCATAAATGGGTCATTTTCAGGTTGGCAAGATGTAACGACTGGAGTGCCACAGGGATCAGTGCTGGGGCCTCAACTATTTACAATTTATATCAATGACTTGGATGAAGGGACCGAGTGTATGGTTGCTAAATTTGCTGATGACACAAAGGTAGGTAGGAAAGTAAGTTGTGAAGAGGACATAAGGGCCCTGATATTACAGTGGAGGCGGGATGGCAGTGGGGGGCGGGGGGTGATTGGGCGTGTGAGTAACCCGCCCAATAAAAAATGTTCGTTTTGCACGCCATCGCAAGTCAATTGGAACCATGGCTTCCGGGTTTGCCGTTCGAAAGCTGCGCAGCGGGCGGACTACGCAACCGCATCACAGGCTGTCAGGTGGAGGAGCTCTATTTAAAGGGGCAGTCCTCCAATGGCTTCTCCTGGAGCAAACACCCACACAGCACAGGGGCAAGGCCGCTCCAAGATTCAGTGATGTCTCACTCCAGGTGCTATTGGATGGTGTGATGAGGAGGAGGGATGTGTTTTACCTGGCAGACGGGAGGAAGTGGCCTGCCTCTGCCACCAAGAAGGCCTGGCTCAAAGTGGCAGAGGAGGTCACCAGCAGCAGCAACATTTCCCGCACCTGGATCCAGGGCAGGAAGCACTTCAATGACCTAACTAGGCCAGCCAAAGTGAGTACACTTACTGATTCTTCATCGCCGTCTTCCACATCACTGCCCCCACCCCCTCAACTCATTCTGCACTGCCAACATTACTCTATCACATCACTCCCCTCACCCAATCAAAGCTCATCCTCAACTTACCTGCACTTCATCAGCACTTCCACACCTCCCCATTAGTCACCCCACCACTACCACTCAACCCAATCCTCATACTATGTCATTGCTCTGTCTCATACTCACCCTCTGATGCATCTCTTTCACGGTCAGCCGCACCCAAACCAATGCATTCATCGGTTGGCCACATCACCATCACTCACTCACGCGTCTGTACTTTCTCCCCTTATAGGAGAAGAGAGCTCAGAATGCACAGGAGGGGGGCTAGCCTCTATTGAGCTTCAAGTATGGCTCACAAATTAGTCCATTCAGGCCCTGACAATGGCCCTTCGGACTCATGGTGAACAACATTCTGCCACCTTAAACAGGCAGGCAGATACACAAGCACTGGTCGTACAAGGCTTCACACATGTCCTCCAAACTGTTGTCCAGCAGAGTGGCAGGAGTCATCTGGGCCTGGCCCAGGAGAGGGATGGTGGTGAAAGGGGATATGGAAGTGGGGAAGCCACTCAAGGCGCTCCCACGTCTCACCCGTTGCCCCCCTCTCAACCA
Source organism: Heptranchias perlo (assembly GCF_035084215.1). NCBI lineage: Eukaryota > Metazoa > Chordata > Chondrichthyes > Hexanchiformes > Hexanchidae > Heptranchias > Heptranchias perlo. Next base: position 8,807,301 of record NC_090337.1, read on the forward strand.
GTACCCACAATGCTGCCTCCTCTCCAGGTGGTACAGTCTGCCCCTGCACAAGTGCAGGTGGAGCAGTCTTTGGAGGGGTCCACACAAGCACTAAAACCCAAAGGGCAGAGGCCCAAAGCATCTAATCAGTCAGGGCATGACTAAGAGCAATCTGCCACTACCTTTGCTGCAGCTACAGGGGATGCACCGTGTAATAGTCAGAAGAGAAAGGCAAAGGTTTTATAAGCACGAAGAGTATGCACAAGGGTGTTTGACAGTTGGTCACATTTTTAATTTATATTAGCTTTTTATTAAACTCACATTAAATATTATGATTATCACCACTACTGCCACGTCTTGGTCATTCTTGACTGGCTTGTGCAATAAGTCCCTTTCATGAGGTTCACCATGAACACCCACACTTGATGCCACCCATTGGGCCACTTTACAGTGGGTGTATGTGCAGTTGCAGGACTGTTTCGAGCAGGGGGCAGGAGAGGGGGCTGGTGTGGCCGCTCCTCTGTCCAGGTGGTGCGAGGACTGGACTCTTCACACTTTTTGAAGTTAGGAACCGTTCACACATCAGTGACTCCCTGGCCTCACGGGCAGCCAGGTGAGCCGCTGCTCTGCCCGTGGTTTGCTCCTGCTCCTCCTCCTCCACCTCTTCCTCCTCAATGTGGGTGGCAGATGTGGATGGGGCCTCCTCAAGTGTACCATGTTGTGCAGGTCACAACACACGACTATAATGCGTCCCACTCTGTCTGGTGCGTATTGAAGCGCTCCCCCAGAACGATCAATGCACCTAAATCACATCTTGAGCAACGCTATAGCATGCTCAATTGTAGACCTGGTGGCGATGTGACTGTCATTATATCGATGCTGTTGCTCGGTGATGGGGTTCCTCAGAGGTGTCATAAGCCACCTGTGCAGAGGGTAGCCCTTGTCCCCAAGGAACCAGCCCTTAAGGGTGTTCGTTGCATGGAAGAGGGGCGGGATGTTGGATTCCCGGAGGATGAAGGAATTGTGGCAGCTACCAGGGAATCTGGCGCACACGTGAAGGAATCTTTTGCGATGGTCACAAACGAGCTGAATGTTGATGGAGTGATAGCCCTTCCTGTTGATAAACAGTCCTGGCTCGTGTGGAGGTGCTCGTATTGCTATGTGGGTGCAATCGATTGCACCCTGCACCCGTGGGAAGCCAGCCACGGAGTGGAATCCCACTGCCCTCTCCGTCTGGCTGAGGTCATCCATGGGGAAGTTGACGACTGTGAAGCCCTGCGAAACAAGCCGTCGGTGACCTGCCTTATGCACTTGTGTGCAGATGACTGAGAGATCCCGGCGATGTCCCCGGTGGCACCATGGAATGATCCGGAGGCAAAGAAGTTGAGGGCGGTGGTGTCTTTGACAGCTACAGGTAAGAAGATGCTGCACAGCCCAGCCGGGAGCGCTCGGTATGAAGGAGGTTGCAAGTGTCTGCAACTCCCTGATGACTGACTCTGAGCCTCCGTATGCACTGCTCCTCAGAGAGGTCCAGGAAGCTAAGCCTCGGTCTGTAGACCCTGTGGCGAGGGTAGTGCCTCCTGCGATGTCGCTCTCTCTGTTGTTGCCCTCTGTGTTCTTGTGCAGGGGCCTGCGGCGCAGCACTGTGTTGTGGAGCTCCAAGTGGCGGAGGTGGACACCGCGCCCAACAAGACTGGTGATGTTGCTCGTCCTCGGATGTCGTGGTGAAAGCAGCCATGGCGCCCCCCCCATCCTGACGGTGTGAGTTTGAGGGGGTCCGCAAAGTAGTTAAATATGTTTGAACAGAATAATTTTTGACTCCACATGAAGAGTTCCTTGAAATTGTGACGCACACCACTTTTTTGTAAAGTCATTAAAGCAGCACTGGGCAAGCAATTCAAAGGAATCTTTTATTTAGCAATTGTTTCTTAATTTTACAATGACACTGACATTTGGCTTGAAAACAGATTATGCACTGTTATCAGAAAGTCACTAGAATTCATTGTAATTTAGTATATATTTTGTAGTTTTTAATTTGCATCAGAAAAAGACAGAATTTTCAGCGAAAACACAAAGATCTTGCAGCCAAAACTTGGTCTGAAAGAACTGAGTGCCCTGCTGCAATAAGTGACCTTTTCTCCCCATCTGTCAAATAAGCATTTGATTGTCTGACTGGCTGCTGGCTGAAACACGTCTGTTGCAACATGGAGTGTTTCCCACAGCACGGGAAACACGCTGAGGACGCTTCAAAATCACACCCCTACCAAAATGTGTCGAAAATTAAAGTAGTTCAACTACTTAAACTGTCTCAACAACTGTGTAAAGTATCATCCCGCCGGCTTTAATTGCCGGTGGGACTTCCGCATTCAAGAGATGCGCCATTTGGAGCTGGGCTCCAAACCCAAACGGGATTTCACCGATTTCCGGAGCCCCACGCCCCTAACGCACCTGCAATTTCCCGGGAAAATCGAGCCCAAGGAGTCTGCAAAGGGATACAGATAGGTTAAGTGAGTGGGCAAAAGTTTGGCAGATGTGGGAAAATGTGAACTTGTCCACTTTGGCAGGAGGAATAGAAAAGCAGCATATTATTTAAATGGAGATTGCAGAACTCTGAGGTGCAGAGGGATCCAGGTGTCCTAGTAGATGAATCACAAAAAGTTAGTATGCAGGAACAGCAAGTGATTAGGAAGGCAATTGGAATGTTGTTATTTATTGCAAGGGGAATGGAATGTAAAAGTAGAGATGTTTTGCTACAGTTGTACAGGGCATTGGTGAGACCACATCTAGAATACTGTGTGCAGTTTTGGTCTCCTTATTTAAGAAAGGACTGATTGTTTTAGAGGCGGTTCAGAGAAGGTTCACTTGACTGATTCCTGGGATGAGCGGATTATCTTATGAGGAATGGTTGGACAGATTGGGCCTGTATACATTGGAGTTTAGAAGAATGAGAGGTGATCTTATTGAAACATATCAGATCCTGTTGAGACTTGAAGGTGTAGATGCTGAGAGGATGTTTCCCCTTGTGGGAGAGACTCGAACTAGGGGCCACAGTTTAAAAAAAAGGGGTTTCCCATTTAAGACGGAGATGAGGAGAAATTTCTTCTCTCAGAGGGTCGTGAGTCTGTGGAACTCCCTTCCCCAGAGAGCGGTGGAGAAAGGGTCATTGAATATTTTTAAGGCTGAGTTAGATTCCTGATTAAGAAGGGAGTCAAAGGTTATACTAGGTAGACGGGAAAGTAGGATTGAGGTCACCATCCGATCAGCCATGATCTTATCAAATGGCAGAGCAGGCTCGAGGGGCCGAATGGCCTGCTACTGCTCTTAATTCGTATGTTCGTAAGGCGCTATGTGAATGCATGTTCTTTCTTCCTTTCTTTATATCAAACAATGCAATATGCCAGATTTTATGCTAAACATCTGCAGTACACTTCAAATTTTCCATTGCTGGAATGTTCAACAAAGTTTCAAATATGATTAAAAGAATCTTTCGATTCTTGTATTTCCCTGGCAAGTGTGTGATTTGTCCACTAACTAATTTTTGCAAGTCTCAAAGCGCTTTACAGCCAATGAAGTACTTTTGAAATCTAGTCACTGTTGTAATATAGGAATCGCAGCAGCCAATTTATGCACAGCAAGCTCCCACAAACGGCAATGTGATAATGACCAGATAATCTGTTTTTATGTGTTGGTTGAGGGATAAATATTGGCCAGGATACCGGGTAGAACTCCCCTGCTATTCTTCAAAATACTGCCATGGGATCTTTTACTTCCACCTAAGAGGGCAGAGAGGGCCTCGATTTAACGTCCCATCCAAAAGTTGGCACCGTGCAGCACTCCCTCAGTATTGCACTGTGTCAGCCTGGGTTTTATGCCCAAGTCCCTGAAGTGGGACTTGAACCCACAACTTTCTGATAAAGGTAAAGCAATTACAGCACTTTATACGAAAGACACAGGTGAGACTGAAGAGGATACAAGAAAAATCTGACGATAATCTGAAGAGCATCACATTTAACAGAGCAATTTTGCGAGCTTCAAAATCTGCTGCATCATTGCTGACTTTCTCTAATTTAAGACACAACCATCGTAGCTGTTGTTTTCACGAGAGATTTCCTGTTTGCCGGCATTTTCTACACTGCAATTAGTCAAAACCCTGAGACGGCTTCAACATACTGAGATTTTTCCGATACGACTAACGATATTTATAGGTTCAAACCATTGGACCAAGATAGTTTTGACCATCACAAGGTGTGACTACAGGAGGAACATCTAGTCTTATTTACGTCATCAATTCCCAACAGCAAACCGTGATGTACTCTTCAAGAATTAAGGGGAGTTGCTTGATTTTATTGGGTACAATCAGCAGCATTGTTTGGTTGGGCGCAAGCTAAACTCAGTTCTCGTGGGGGATCAGATTTTCCATCTGTAAAATGGGACGCACCCGCAACTGGCTGATGGGCAGCAGCAGTAAGATGTTAGTTACTGGGTGTTGGTAATCTCTCAAAAAAGAAGTTAATATGTCAAATATGAGTCAGTAGTCCAGCAGCCGCCATATGGCACATATAATCTCTTCCATTCAATCACTGCACACTTTGTGCAGAACTCATTGTGCTTTGATTCTATATCTAGACAAAGTGCTTCCCAAGAGAAAAACAGTTCAAAGTAATCAACTATGAGGAGTCGTCACTGCTTATCTTTTGAATTCCAGACATTTACTAATCATTGATAGGAGCTCAGTGGCATCCTGGATGAGACTGGTGAGCGGAGAATATACACTGAAACCCTTTAGATATGGTACAAGTCCAGTGATTGGACGAGATAAGGCACAAGCAATGGGTGCGAGTGCATGTTATACTTTGTTGGGTCTACGCATTTGTACCCAATAGACCAAAGAATGTTGACGCAACGTCTTTGAAGTTCAAGGGTTCAATAATCTGTGTTTGGAACTCATGGTCTACATTATGGAACTTCTATTTCACTGCCAGTTCCTTTAGTTCCGTACAAAACTGATCAACCGTCTCTCCCACATTTAGTTGAGCCCAACAAAAGGGGACTGTTTCATGCATAATGTTTTTCTTGGCACGAAATAATTGGAAAGTGCTGTTTTGGCACCATTGCAATCATCACTCTCCCCCGTATCAGTCAAAAAAATTGTTGTAATCCCTCCCCACTATGTTATGGGAGTGCAGCCCTGTTCCGCTCAAGTGCAGCGATAGTAAATCAAATCATTGCCCCCTCTCGAACCTGTTAAGCCAGTTTGGCCAATGACTATGGATGCTAACCCTCCAGGATTGTCCCGGAGTCTCCAGGAATTAAAGATTAATCTCCAGGACACTGCTGCGAACAAAACCCGGGAGAAAAAAAAAAATCAAAGGGCCATTGAAAAAATAAATGGTGCGTTCTTCTTCATTCTCTTTGAACACTTTCATTTATTAGTTATAAAAATTTTGAAGATGGGAAAAAAGGCTATTGGACTGGGCGGGCCGGGAGGTCATGTGATGAAACCTTCAAGAGTACATCCAACTCTACCAATGAATTGCAACTGAGGAGGTATCAGAATGCGCACCAAATACAGACAGGATAAGCATAACTGATGGCATTTTGATAGAAACACAGGTAAGAACTTGCATTTATATAGCACCTTTCACAACCTCAGGACATCCTAAAGCACTTTATAACCAATGAAGTACTTTTAAAGTGAAGTCACTGTTGTAAGGTAGGAAACGTGGCAGCCAATTTGCGCACAGCAAGGTCCCACAAACAACAATGAGATAATGACCAGATAATCGTTTTTTTGTGATGTTGGTTGAGGGACACCTGGGAGAACTCCCCTGCTCTTCTTCAAAATAGTGCCCTGGGATCTTTTACGTCCACCTGGGAGGGCAGACGGGGCCTCGATTTAATGTCTTATCCAAAAGACGGCACCTCCGACAGTGCAGCACTCCCTCAGTACTGCACTGGGAGTGTCAGCCTGGGTTAAGTGCTCAAGTAATGGGATGCAGGACCTTGTGACTCCGACGCGACAGTGCTGCCATTGAGCCAGGGCTGATGGCACATATTCAAACAGAATTTTTTTCCACACGGATTTTTTTTTCTCCTCACTAATGGCAGATGCTTTTTGTCAATTCCCATCACCAAATGTTGTATGTAGAATTGGGTTTGAACAATACTAAACAGAAACCACGAGCCACCTACTTACTTGTTGATCCGCTACACTCCAGCCAGGATCTTACCATTCAATAATAGCATTAACTCCAAGATTAGGCTCCCTTTGCTGGATACACATATAATTACATAATAATGTTAAATTCCATTAAAAAGGTCACAAGTTAAATAGAGATGAAGGCAGCCTTTTGGCCTACCCTTGTTCATCCATCCATAAGAAAATAATCCTACAGTCTCCCAGTCACAGCATCCAACTGACTCTTGAATCCCTCTAAGGTTCCCACCTCCAGTAGCCGACCTGGAAGTCTACTCCAAGTGTTGATTACTCTTTGTGGGAAGAAGATCACCTTATCATCTCAACTCACCTTTCACTGGTTTGAACCTACGAACATACAAACAATGACGGACAGGAAAAGACCTCTCAGGTCCATTCAGCCTATCCCACACAACTGCCGTGCCTTGTGCATCACAATATTTACACTCCCTACCCGACCCGGAAGCCATGTGATCTCCTGGGCGAGACAAAAAAAAAACCATATAAAAACCCAGGCCAATTAAGAGGAAAAAAATCTGGAAAATTCCTCTCCGACCCCCTACCTTCGGCGATCAAAACTATTCCAGGAGACCACTCTGGGCCTGATTAATGTCATGCTGTACCTACCTCTTCTATGAGGTGATCTCCACCGCAGCCAGAAACAGGCCCAGCTCTCGCTTGAAGGAATTCAATGAATCGGTGTCCACCGCACGAGCCGGCAGCCTGTTCCACAGGTCCACTCTTCTCTGGGAAAAGCACCACCTCCTGCCATCTAAACTAGATCTGGCCTTATATAACTTGAAATTGTCCTGGTCCTTCTTAACCTATTTAGTGCCATCTGTGGCAGTGTGGTTGCTAGGGGAACATCTGTTGCTTGTCATGTAAAGGAAAGACAGTTGCTGAACCTTAAGTACTGCGTCTGTTCTGTTATGCTTTCATATGAAACAAAATAATGGCTTCTTGAATCCCATTTCTGGTGATTATAATCTCATGGACTGAACAATTCGGCCAATAGAATTTTTCGGCTTGTCATTAATCTTGATGATAGTCTTCAAAAATAGAGAATGGTGGCATTTTCAATGTGGTCAAATTACACAGAAATAAAAGTCTCTGAATAACCTTGAGGTCCTCTTTCGGTGAAACGCTTGTTAAACTAAATCTTTTAAAAGCTTTCATTAATGTCTGAGTGCCAGTATTGTAAATGGAGTGATGCGTCTGCTGCAGGGGGTAGGTATTGTAAATGGAGAGGTAGTTTCACTGACCTGGCACACAGCTTGCAAATTTAAGTTTAGAGAATTAAATGAAAAGGGTACATTCCAAGAAGTAAGAAATTGATGTGGAATGATGCTTTTAATTCCGACTTTCGGAACTCTGGCACAGTTATAGAATCATTGAAATTTCAGCACAGGAGGGGGCCGTCTGACCAATCATGTCTGTGCTAGTACCAGCTCCGAGCCCATTTCCTTGCCGTTTCCTCATACCCTTTTTTTCCTCCTTTGAGTGTTTGTCTAATTCCCTCTTCAATATTTATTTCACGATTTAAAACATTTTCCAATATTCCAAAGGGGGCAATAGTCTGACCTACGTATAATGAGCTCAGAAAACAGTTTGCGTTCAGGGAGCCACCGCAGTGGCTCAGTCGATAAATGCATAGCCCAGTAAAAAAAAAATCTAGAGGTTACAAGCCAGGAGGGCCCAGGTTTTGAACCCCTGTTCATGTTGAGTTAGCTGATCTCAACTAGGGAGGTAGTAAAGATGGTACAATAGCCCTCCATGTAAAGGTTAGTGTAAAGGTTAACATTAGCATGGTCCATGTCATCTCCTGGACTGGATTCGATCACCTGAAGGGGTCGGAGAGGAATTTTCCGTATTTTTTTTTAACCCTTAATCGCCCTGTGTTTTTCTGGTTTTTTTGCCTCTCCCAGGAGGTAACAAACCTGTGGAGTTTGGGAAGTGTCCAGTCAGGATGCACCAGCCATCGTGAGTGTGGGGCAGGCTTGATTGACCAGCTGGTCTTTCCCTGCCCAGCACTTTTGTATGTTCCTAGGAAGGAAATAAATAGACAATGCTCCCACTTTTGATTGCTATCCGGTAAGTCCTATTGTGTGAGGACAAGATTAGATCTGTCTGTGTTATCCTTCCACGGTCAAATAGTCTGCCAACAGTCATTGTCCAGGCTCATATGTGAAGAACAGTCACGCGGCCTGAGATTCCGAAAGGCGACCCATGAAACTGTACCCCAGCGTGAGTTAGCACTGGCAGAAGAGGAGCGAAGTGAACAGGCCCAATGGGCCGAAAGGCCTCCTTCCGTGCTGTATCATCCTAAATGTGGAGATGCCGGTGATGGACTGGGGTGGACAAATGGAAGGAGTCTTACAACACCAGGTTACAGTCCAACAGATTTATTTAAAATCACAAGCTTTCGGAGGCTTCCTCCTTTTTCAGGTGAGTGTGGGATTCCCTGAAAGGTACCGCATATATAGTCAGAGAACAATGCCTGGTGATTACAGATAATCTTTCCAACTGCCCGTTATCAAGGCCATCAAATGAATTGAATAGTGTTCAGACAGAGAAACATTACATACAAGACTACTGAATATACAAACGGTCAGAACCCAAAGACAGAGAGAGAGAGAGAAACATCTGAAAGGTAGAGAAAGAGAGAGAATGACCAGTTGTATTAAAAACAGATAACTTTCTTTCGCAGGTGGGGTTACGTGTAGCGTGACATGAACCCAAGATCCCGGTTGAGGCCGTCCTCATGGGTGCGGAACTTGGCTATCAATTTCTGCTCGACGATTTTGCGTTGTCGTGTGTCTCGAAGGCCGCCTTGGAGAACGCTTACCTGAAGATCGGAGGCTGAATGTCCTTGACTGCTGAAGTGTTCCCCGACTGGGAGGGAACCCTCCTGTCTGGCGATTGTTGCACGGTGTCCGTTCATCCGTTGTCGCAGCGTCTACATGGTCTCACCGATGTACCATGCCCCGGAGCGGGTGGGGAACCTGGAAAAATTTTTGTGCATGGTCCCGAGCGATCGCCAATCAATTGAAGCCGCTTAACTGAAGTTCCGGGTTTCGCGTCCTCAAGCTGCGTAGCGGGCGGTCTGCGCACCAGCATGACGCGTTTAAAGCCCATTATTTAAAGGGCCCCTCCAACAATGCATTTTGAAGGAGAAAGGAGGCAAAAATGAGTAAGGAACGTCCCAGAGCCAAGCCAGCACCCAGGTTCTCAGACACTGCCCTGGAAACATCGCTGGGCACTGTGAGAAACAGAAGGGAGGTCCTATATCCACCGGACAGGAGGAACAAACCTCCTGTCACAAAGAAGGCGTGGCTGGAGGTGGCAGACCAGGTAAACAGCAGGAGCACGGTGTCCCGGTCATGCCTGCAATGCAGGAAGAGATTTAATGACCTAACCAGGTCAGGAAAAGTGAGTACAGTTACTGATTCACCTGCATTCTGTGGTGAACATTATCTCCCCCCTCACACTGCCCTGCGAAGCCTACTCCATCACATCACTCCTAACACCCATTTAAGGCTCAGTCTCAAGTTGTCTTCACTCTCTGTGCATTTCTTCATCCCCCGATTTGTGCAAACACATCTCCCACTCACCCTAATCTTGATCCAACGTGATCAATCTGTCTAATACTCACCCTCTGATGCTGCTTCATTGTCATCATGACCCAAAGCAATGCATCCACTGGTTGACCATGTCACCCTCACTCACTCACACTGACTGAAGATGTGGACGAGGGCGATTCCTCAAAGGAGTTCCCTCTGAGGGTGCACCGTCACATCTTAATGAGCCATACACCAGCGCAGATACTCACACCTCGGTGGGTCCTTTTATTTTGTATTCGTTCATGGGATGTGGGCGTCGCTGGCGAGGCCGTCATTTATTGCCCATCCCTAATTGCCCTTGAGAAGGTGGTGGTGAGCCGCCTTAGAAAGATAGTTGGGTTGTCACCTGGTGAGTACGAGCAGACACTGGTGGCAGGGGCAGCGGTGGAGAGTCCGTGTCGGGGGGCGCAATCCTCTCCAAGCTTTGCTCAGCTTGATACAGATGCTGAACCCTCGGGCCATCCTTGAAAAGGAGAATGATAGAGGTACAGACACAACTTTGCGACGTACTGGAAGACTTTACACACTCAGTTTCCAAATTAACGCAGAGGCTGGAGGAGTCCACCTCCAGCATTAGTGGACTGGTGGCATAGGTAATTGTGCGAATATCTGCGATGAAGAGAAGGCTAGCCTCCATTGAGCTTCAAGAATGGCTCACAAATGAGTCCATTCAAGCCCTGGCAATGGCTGTGCAGACTCAGGGTGAACAACATTCTACCACCTTAAACAGACAGACAGATACGTCAGCACTGGCTTTAGAAGGCATCACACATGTCCTCAAAACTGTTGTCCAGCAGGGTGATGGAGTGATGTGGTCCTGGTCCAGGAGAGGGATGATGGCGAAAGGGGACATGGAAGTGGAGATGCCACTCAAAGCGCTCCCACGTCTCAACCGTTGCCCCTCTCTCAATGCTACTCCTCTTCAGATCGCATGTCTGCCCCTGCACAGGTGCAGGTAGAGCAGTTTTTGGAGGGGCCCTCACGGGCTCCAAAATCCAGAGGTCGTAGACTGAAAGCATCTTAGCAGTCAGGGCATGAATCTGAGCAATCTGCCACTACCTCTGCTGCAGACATAGGGGATGCACCATGTAGAAGCTGTAGAAAGAGGAAGTGGAAGGTTTTGTAATCACCGAGGGTATGACAGACTGTCATATTTTTCATTTATATTCGTTTTTTTTTGTTAAATTCACATTAAATGTTGTGATTCTCACCACCACTGCCATGTCTTGCCCATTGATGAGTCCCTTTTGTGGACGTGCCCTTCCATGTCCTTCATCATTAACGGTGAGACTAGATGCCACCCATTGGGTGCGTTTACAGTGGGTGTATGTGTGGTTGTGTGACTGTTTTGTGGAACCGGAGGGGGGGAGGGGGGGGGGGAGGGGGGTGTTGCTGTGGTCATTACAGGTGGTCTGAGTACTTGGCTGTAGTCACTTTGCAGATCTTCCAATGAGAATCTATCAAATATGAGTGACTCCTTGTTATGACGAGCAGCCAGGTGAGATGCTGCTCTGCCAATGATTCACCCATCATTGTTGTCCTCCTCCTTTTGACCCTCCTCAATATTGATGGCAGTTGCGGCTGCTTCTTGAGTGTATGGGACCTCATCCACCGGTAGCCCTCTCTGTTGAGCGATGTTGTGCAGGAAGCAACACACGAGTATTATTCTGCACACCCTCGCTGGTGAGTACTCAAGTGCTCCCCCAGATCGATCCAGGCACCTGAAGAGCATCTTCAGCATTCCTATGGCTTGTTCAATGACAGACCTGGTGGTGATGTGACTGTCGTTGTACCGCTGCTGTGCCTCACTGATAGGTTTCCTCAGAGGCGTCATGAGCCACGTCTGCAGGGGGTATCCTCTGTCTCCAAGGAGCCGGCCATTAAGTCTGTCTTGTGCGTGGAAGAGGGTCGGGATATTGGATTTGCGCAGAATGAAGGAATCATGGCGGCTGCCACGGGATTTGGCACATGCCTGCAGAAACCTCTTCCGGTGGTCGCAAACCAGCTGTGCGTTGATGGAGTGATATCCCTATCGGTTGACGAACGGTCCTGGCTCATGTGGAGGTCCTCGGATTGCTACATGTGTGCAATCAATTGCGCCCTGTACCTGTGGGAAGCCAGCCAGAGAGTGGAAACCCACTGCCCTCTCAGTCTGGCTGAAATCGTCGATTGGGAAGTTGAGGTAGTCAGATGCCTTGACAAACAAGCCGTCGCTGACCTGTCGTATACACTTATGGACAGACGACTGAGAGATCCTGGTGATGTCCCCGGTGGCACCCTGGAAAGATCCGGAGGCAAAGAAATTGAGGGCATTGGTGACTTTAACTCTGATGGGCAATGCATGGCCACCAGGCCCAGCTGGGAGCAGCTCTGCACAAAGGAGCCTGCAGGTGTCTGCGATCACCTGCCGACTCAATCCGAACCTGTGTAGGCCCTGCTCTCACAGAGAGGTCCAGGAAGCTCAACCTCTGCCTGTAGACCCTCTCACGTGGGTAGTGCCTCCTGCGACGTCGGCCCCTCCGTTGTTCCCATCTCCGCTCTTCTGCAGGTCCTTGTGGCGCACCTCTGTCTTGTGGAGCTGTAACTCTCAGAACTGCATGCCATGCCCGCCGCAAATGTCGATGTGCCTCCTGCTCAGATGTGGTGCTGAATAAATCCATTGCGTCCCCCCATCTTGATGGTGTCAGTTTGAGGGGGTCCAAAATATAGGTAAATATGTGTGAACACAAGAATTCTGAGTGCAAACAAAGCAATCTCAATCTAAACACAAAGAACTTCCAGCCAAAGGTTTGTCCGAGAGAACTGACTGCCCTGCTGCAAAAATTCACCTTTTATTCACGTGTCAATCACTAGTTTAAATGTCCAAATGAGGGCCGACTGCAACTCGCCTCTGATTCCATGGCGTGTTTCAGAGGCCACGGGAGACATGTTCACGTCGAGTTAAAATCGTTAGTCTGCCTCAATCCACAAAAATTTAATTGAGTTAACCACTGGAACGATTTTAATTACCCCTTTAAATGTCATCCACAATTGAAATGCAATTAAAGCAGGCAGGACATCCACGTTTTTGAAGACCGCGCGCGCACCCAGATGCGTCTTGGTGAAACCCGTTTTTCGGCGGGTTGGAGCTGGAATTCGTTCCCGCTGCAAACTATTACAATTTTTACTGCCCGTCCTCCCTCAACCCATCCGTTGTTCCGGGTTAAAATTTAGGCCCATGTCTGAGTAAATTAGCCGATAACTGGACTTGAATAACTGGAGTGAGCAGTCAAGCTCCCCGGGCAATACATTCAACTGAAGCTGCATTACTTATTTTTATGATATCATCAATCAACAATCAACAATTGATACAAGTTTGCATGACAGTGCTGTTTCTCTACTCTTCTAAAAAAAACAAGCAGTCATATAATTCTCTGAAGCAAAGAGGATAAATTTAGCATCTCAACATTTCTTACAAATTGTGTTCAATTATACTTAGTTGATGGCCCAGCCATCGCCAGTGTCAAGTGTAACATTTCTTCAGTTCTGCTTTCCCGGGTTTGCACACAAGTTGGCACCTAAATGCCAAAGCAAAGTATATTATGGCATCAGCTTACGCACATATCTTTTATGTATTGAATAAATTCTAGAATTACATTGAGCAAAATTTGACATCTACCTTACATTAAGACAGAGGGGAAAGAGAAAGTGTATTTAGTTTCTGCTTCTCCAAACCACAATTGGAATGAATTCCTCGTTATAGTCCACACCAATGTTCATTTCAAAAATGTTGTCCAGACATCTCAAATGGACATTAATATTAATTACAAAACATCAATTTAAATTTAATTTGGAAAGGAATATTAGGTAGTTCTTTATAGTTAATGGGGCAATGGTAAGAGCATTTAAAATTCTTTTCTCCCATTTGTTCACAAGCACACAATGGAATAGTTCAAATGAGATCAAAATCAGTTCTGCTCACTGTAACATAAATAGGTCTTCTGGGCTCTAGAGGCAGTGCATGAGGATCCTTCAGCCTCAGAAAGAGACATCCCAAAGAGGACCTTGTAAACAACAACAACAACTAGCATTTATATAGTGCCTTTAATGTAGTAAAACGTCCCAAGGCGCTTCACAGGAGGGACTATCAAACACAATTTGATACCAAGATGTTGATCTGGATTCTTTTCCCTCAGTCTGGTTCAGCAAACACTGACTCAAACACACCTTCAGAATTAAACAGATCTTTATTTTCCATGGGGCTTTACTCTAGTGAGTCCAGCAGAGAAAGGCAAAGTTACATTCAATGTGTTGCATTCTTATACATTTACAGCTAGAACATTAGCATAACAGCAGATTATCAGGAGCCAATCATAAGTGGTACATGTACACATTCTGGTAGTCATGCCCTGGTTCAAAACACTTAAAGGTCAAGGTAATCATTAACCTGTTCCAGCTGCACAATGTCCAGTAAACAACTCAACAAGACAATCATCTCCAAACCACAGAATGTTCCAGTTGCGCAATGTCTTATCAAGTCACCTGCACTGTTAGGACATAACAGGATACTTTATAATGAATGCTATTGTTCTACCCTCAGCATGCTACAATACAGTGGTCGTGAACTATTTAGCAAAGGGTAATGTCAGCATTCTTTTAGGGTCCCTAAGCCTAAGGATTCTCATTCCCCCCCTTTTATCATTCCATGATAACCAATCAGTACATCGGTCCCTGGTCCCCTCTTGGTAGGGCCTCGTACTCGGTCACATCTACTTTATTCAGTCCAATGACACGGCAGACCGCCATCTAATCGACCTCCCAACTCTAGCGTACGGTGGAGCTGCCTCAGGAGCCCGGTACATCCATCTATCCGGGTGACGTCCCACTTTCCGAATCCTTCTGGGTCACCGAAGTACGTCTCCTTGGCATAGATGGTGTATGCGTTCAGGCTGGTCCTGTCGACATGTTCTTTTTCTGGTTACTCCCAGGATCGGCAAGAGTCCAAGGCCGAAGATCCATAGCAAGGCCTTCATGGCTGGTCACGACACACCTGTATAGGGAAGATTTCTTGGAAGAAAAGAGAAGTTAGCATTTCAAGTTTTACTGATAGCTTTACAGTGGTGGAGGTGAACCCAAGCGCTCTTCCCCTCTACTTTAGCAGCAGTCGGGGTGGTGAGTAGGACTTGATAGGGCCCTTCCCAACGAGGTTCCAGTCCTTTCCTTGTCCAATTCCTGATCAATACGTACGTTCCGGGCTCGATTTTAGATGGACTGGCTATAGTAGGAAGTTCGACGTAGGCGGCTCGTACCCAGGAGTGGAGGCTTCTCAATACCTTGATTAGTGACAAAATATAGTTAGTCATTTCTGTTGTCATGTGGTGAAAGTGGACGGTTTTCGGAATGTTCTGGTTCCATGGGGTCTTGAGTGGCCTCCCATATATAATTTCAGCAGGACTTAGCCTTGCTGCACCGGCCGGGGTAGTACGTATCTGGAATAAGGCTACAGGAAGAAGTTTGAGCCAATTAGCACCCGTCTCTGCCTGCAGTTTAGCCAGTTTATTCTTTAACGTCTGATTAGCACGTTCGACCAAACCAGCAGCCTGTAGGCAAAATGTAGCTGTTGTTTGATGCCCATTTGGGTGCAGAATTCCTTGTTTACCTGACCCACAAAGTGAGGGCCATTATCTGAACTTAATTGATTTGGAATTCCATACCTAGGGATGATCTCTTTCATCAGAACTTTTACAACCGTGGAGGCTTTGTTATCCGTAGTCGGATAGGCCTCTATCCATTTACTAAATACATCAACAATGACGAGAACATATTTATAACTCTGACATCTTTCCAACTCAATGTAGTCCATCTGGAGGGTCTCAAAGAGACCTTCAGGCAAAGGGGTTTTACCCCATTCACAAGGCACTCCCTTCCCAGGGTTGTGTTGTTGACAAATGAGGCAATGACTACTGATGCCCTGAGCTAAGGCTTGCAACCTAGGATGCCACCATGTGGCCAGTAACGTGTCACTAGTAGCCTTGGCACCACAATGAGTTGCAAAGTGTACACGTTCAATAACCCAATATGTTAATTCTTCTGACATACAAGTCTGCCCCGCAGGGGTGACCCATAATTTAGATACACAGTCATAAGTACAACCAAGTTGTTTCCACAATTGTTTATCAGTCAGGAGCATCCTCCTGTAATTTAATGACATCTTGGATGGTTGGCATTGGTTTTTCTGAGGGAGACTTGCTTTGGTTTGAGCTTTTAGTCTGACTCATCATTCTAGGGACAACCACCCTCTGTTTCTGGGACACCTCCTTAGCTTCCTGATCAGCATATCTATTCCCTATATCTACTGGGGTTTGTCCTGTCGTATGTGCAGAACATTTCATGACAGAGATCTGTTTTGGTAGCATGAGGGCTTGTAATAAATCTGAGACTAGTTTCTGATGGGAAATCTGCGTGCCTGCAGAAGTCAGAAACCCTCTGTTTTTCCATAATTGTCCGAAGTCGTGAACCACTCCGAAAGCATACCTTGAATCTGTGTACACATTAACCCTTTGGTCTTTCCCAAGGACACAAGCTCTTATCAGGGCAAACAGTTCCGCCTGTTGCGCGGAATAGGGGAGCTCAAAGGCTGCTGATTCTACAGTATTGCCATCATACCCTAAAAGTCTCTCTCCTAGGGGGCCGATAGATGCACTCCCATCTATGTACATGGTTACATCCGGGTCCTTTATTGGGGTGTCAGATAGATCGTCCCTTACTGAGGCATCCTCCCTGATCAGAGATAAACAATCATGTCCTGGATCCGTTTGTTCCTGTGGTGGTTCTGTAAGAAAGCATGCTGGGTTGATGGTAGTACAATGTTTAAAATGCAGTTTTGGGTTGTTCAGTAGATAAATTTCATACTTATTTTGTCGGGCCATGGTAAGGTGTTGGGTCTGCAATTGTCCCAACAGTGCCGTTACCGAGTGCGAACTATATACCGTGATATCTTGCTCGTCCTCGATTCCCTTGCCAACCTCCCTGCTGTTGTCCTTGCATATAGCCCCCTCTTCCTTGTCTACGGGAGGGACATTCCTTGCTCCAATGGCCTTGCTGACCACAGTTGAAACAGGCGTCTGACCCTGCTTGTCTCCCTCCTCCTCTTCTAGTGTTGAAGCTATGTCTCGGGGGAGTGTACGGAGGGCCATAATTAGGGGCAGTTGGTCCGTTAGGATGTCTAACATACCCGTACCCTTGTCCATCAACCCATCCTGGGACACAATACTGGGGTTCCATTTGGTACCCTACTCTATCTGGGGTGGGTTTCCGCTCTTCCTTTTTCATCACGTACTCAGTTTTGATTTTGACATGCGGTTGATTTTCCTGATTCTTACTTTCTTTCCAGTAGTATTTTACTGCCCTAGCCATCTGGCTGGGACTGTTGTCAGACCAGTCCATATTGTTAGTCTTAATTGCTTCAGAGACCTGAGTCGGTAGGCAGCTTATCAGGATAGCACAGTATTGGGGCGAGTTTGCTCCATCCTGATAGTTTGCATCTCCTGACTGACTCCAATATACCTCGGAGAATCTTTCTAGAAATTCCTCTGCTCCCTCACCCCTCTTAGGTTTGGTATCTAGGACCTTGGATATGTCAATCGGCTTTTGTAGGGTGGTGGTTAAGGCGGTAAGTGTAGCCCGTTCGCGAGCATCATTCTGTGCATAATGGTTTGCCAATGCAGCGTGATCTGCAAACTACAAGTTAGCCAAGAATCTTGCGTGCTCAGCAGGGGTTAAAACTTGCTGTACTAATGCCGACAAGTCTCTTGATTCCGCATTATAAACGGAAATGATGGTCCGAAGGAAGTCTACAAATGAGGTAGGTGATTTCTTTCTATCCGGCATCCTGGTTAGAATGGCCATTATTTCGTTGGGTTTCCATGGGCAGTACACATCTATTGTTCGGGGGTTGCCGGCTGCCATGGCGTTAGCTGGGTTAAAAGCGGGGTTAGGCATCTGCCTCATTGGTAACTGCCGAGGGATTGCCTTAGTCCTGACTAATGACTCAGTATCAGAGTCTGGGTCCAATGAGGATAATTCTTCTTCTAAAGTCTCACTACGTCGGTCTCTATAATTGCCCGTTTCCTGATTTGGGGTCAGTTGCCTCTGATTTCTCCGTCTTCTCAGGCCAGGTGGGATGGGTGGGGGGCTAGAGGGTGGGGGTGATGGGTCTCTGGTCTTACTCCGGGTACGCCAGGCAATTGGGTCAGTGGCTTCTGTGACGTTGCCTTATTGCTGGAACAGGCGAGGGGTTGTTAACCTGAGCCGTACTGGTAGGTGCAGGGAAAATAGCCGCCGCGGTCTCGTGAGGGACCGGAGGGGGAATAAACACAGTTGGATCAGGACCTATCTGTGGGTAAATGTTAACGTACGGTGGAGGGGCAATAGGGGCTGGGGGTGCCGTCGGACGCCAACGGGTCCATTCATCTAAATCATCATCGTCTCCCTCAACCAAGGCAAGGCCAGCCATTGCACAAAGTGTCTGCAAGGCACTACCTGGCTCATTAGTGGTATCTAAACAATTACCCATCCTGTCTCTTTAAACAGTTAAACAATTAAGACCGCTGTATATGCGCAACACTTGAGCTCGCTTTTTCCCTCAGACTACGCTGACCCTCAGACTACGCTGACCCTCAGTGATGTATAATCACTGACCTACTTTCTGTTTCTTCCGGTGTTAGCCAGACTGACCTGGATCTCGTAAGGATGCCACACGAGGGTTAGCGATTGGATGATCCATCGTCAGACTTAACAGATTTAGGAAAGCCGAAGTAGTAAAAGAAAGTTTTACTCACATCGGGGCGCCCTTTACTTCCTCCGTGTCCGAGACGATCCGCCTCTTATTCCGCGAACTCTCGGTGATCGACCGTTGAGATCCCACTTCTGACACCAAATGTTGATCTGGATTCTTTTCCCTCAGTCTGGTTTAGCAAACACTGACTTGAACACACCTTCAGAATTAAACAGATCTTTATTTTCCTTGGGGCTTTACTCTAGTGAGTCCAGCAGAGAAAGGCAAAGTTACATTCAATGTGTTGCATTCTTATACATTTACAGCTAGAATATTAGCATAACAGCAGATTATCAGGAGCCAATCATAAGTGGTACATGTACACATTCTGGTAGTCATGCCCTGGTTCAAAACACTTAAAGGTCAAGGTAATCATTAACCTGTTCCAGCTGCACAATGTCCAGTAAACAACTCAACAAGACAATCATCTCCAAACCACAGAATGTTCCAGTTGCGCAATGTCTTATCAAGTCACCTGCACTGTTAGGACATAACAGGATACTTTATAATGAATGCTATTGTTCTACCCTCAGCATGTTGCAATACAGTGGTCGTGAACTGTTTAGCAAGGGGTAATGTCAGCATTCTTTTAGGGTCCCTAAGCCTAAGGATTCTCAAAGACACATAAGGAAATATTAGCTCAGGTAACTAAAATCTTGGTCAAAGAGGTAGGTTTTAAGGAGCGTCTTAAAGGAGGAGAGAGATGTGGAGAGGCAGAGAGTTTTAGGGAGGGAAGTCCAGAGCTTAGGGCCCAGGCTGCTGAATGCACGGCCGCCAATGGTGGAGCGATGAAAATTGGTAGATAAGATACTGAACAGGATAGAGAATGTAAATGTGAAACATAGCTTTCAGTTACATCAATGCAACAAATTAAGAGGTCACTGGTTCTGGGTTGAGAGGGAACACTGAGGACAAATATCAGGGCGTATTTCTATATACATAGGGTAATCAACAGTTGGAATGGATTTCTCAACAAGGGAGGAGACTGGACTAATTTAAGAGACATTAGTTGCTTCAATAGGAAAATGTTATGATTGGATACTCTGGAATGGTGACATCAGCTGGATTGAAGGGCCTTGTTCAACCAAACCTATTTTGCGACTCAATAAATTGAAGACAGTTCCTCTTTAATTATTGTGAAACGTATTTTATACACTGGGCTCCACTATTTAGTGCTTGTGATAAGACCCATGAGATACGAATCTCCTGGAATTATTTTCATTTCATATATGAGCATAACACAGCGTTCTCAAGGTTCAGATTTGTGCAGCTGTGTTCTTCTCACCCACGCGTTAGAGAAAATTGCACGCTAGACAACAAACGTTCCCTTAGCAACTGCAGTACCAGTAATGAATAGGAGAGCTACCAATTAGAATGGTTCCTGCACTCATAGCCATGACAACAGCGACAGAAAAAATAAAAAAATGAAAGAAAGAACTTGCATTTCTATGGCGCCTTTCACAAACACAGGACGTCCCAGAGCGCTTTACAGCCAATGAAGTGCATTTGAAGTGTAGTCGTTGTTGTAATGTAGGAAATGCGGCAGACAATTTGCGCACAGCAAGGTCCCACAAACATCAATGAGATAATGACCAGATAACCTGTTTTGGTGAGGTGGGTTGAGGGATAAATATTAGCCAGGACACCAGGGAGAACCTCCCTGTTCTTCTTCGAAACAATGCCATGGGATCATTTACGTACACCTGAGAGACGGGGCCTTGGCTTAACGTTCCATCCGAAAGACGGTATCTGACAGTGCAGCGCTCCTTCAGTACTGCACTCGGAGTGTCAGCCTAGACTATGTGCTCAAGTCTCTGGAGTGGGACTTGAACCCACAACTTTCTGATTCACAGGCGAGAGTGCTATCACTAAAACACAGATCATCTAGCCAATTATCTCATTGCTGTTTGTGGGACTTTGCTGTGCACAAATTGGCTGCCGCGTTTCCTACATCACAACAGTGACTACATTTCAACAGTAGCTCATTTTCTGCGCAGTGCTTTGGGATGTCCTCAGTTCGTGAAAGCTGTTGTATGAAAGTAAGTTCTTTCTATCTAGAGTTGAGGTACACATTGCCTGAGAGGTGGTATGATTTTTCATATCCTGCCTAGCAAAGAAAGAACTAGCATTTATACCTCTCATTTCCACAAGACATCCCAAAGCACTTTACAGCCAATGAATTTCTTTCAAAGTGCAGTGACTGTTAACATACGCAAACATGGCAGACAACTTACACACAGCAAAATTCCACCATCAGCGAATGACCAGTCAATCTGTTGTGGTGATGTTGGTTGAGGGATGGATTTTGGACAAATAGTGCCATGGGATCTATAACATCCACCTGAACAGCTAGAGAGAGCCTCAGTTTGACATTTTATCTGAAACACTACGACTCAGCCAATGCAGCAGCCTCTCAGCACGATACTGGAATGTCAGCCTACACTATGTGCTCAAATCCAGGACTGAGGCTGTGAGACCTTTTCGTTCAGAGGTGAAAGTGCTACCAATTCGGCCAAATGGGGGCTATATGGGCATGATGAAATGTGAGGTAATTTATTGGTCCAGAACGAAGCAAAACCTCGCTGAGGGTATAATGAATTGTTTCTTCTGGAGTAAGGCTTGAACATATACCTTCTGCAAGAGTTCTACCATCTGAGCCAAACAGGCACTCAGCGGTCAAGGAAGTACATAGGAACAGGAGTAGGCCATTCAGCCCTTGAAGCCCATTTTGCCATTCAATCAGATCATGGCTGATTTGTACCTCATCTCCATTTACCTGCCTTTGATCCCTATCCCTTGCTGCCCTTACCCAACAAAATCTGTCGACCTCAGTCTTGAAAAATTTCAATTGTCCCCCAGCAACCACAACTTTTTTGGGGGGAGAGATTTCCACTCCCCTTTGTGTGAAAAAGTGCTTTCCTGATTTCACTCCTAAATAGCCTAGCTCTAATTTTAAGATCGTGCCCTTTCGGTCTGGATTTTCCCACCAGAGGAAATAGTTCCTCGATTTTTACGCTATTGAATCCCTTTATCATTTTAAACTCTTTGATTAGGTCACCCCTCAACCTCCCTAACTCAAGGGAATGCAAGGCAAGTTTACGCAACATGCCCAAATAATTTAACCCTTTATGCTCTGGTGGATCTGCACTGTCTCCTGTCCAAGGCCGATATATAGAGCTTCTGCAGGTGCAGGGGGAGGTGGGGGGGCCAGTACTTATGCCTTAAATGTGTGTTTTTTCCCCTAACAGAAACCCCTATTCGCCAATAAATTAAGCATTGTTGGTGAAGGCAACTTTCTTGTCCACTGTTCTGATATATTGGGGATAAAATTCAACTTGGGCAGGAATGCAAAATGCCTGGTAACGGATCAGCTGTCTGTTATACATCCTGGCCTGATTTTCCTTCCCACTGACGTCGATGTCGAATTTAACCCCTATCATCTCTGCCTGATGTACTGTACTCTGCAACGACATGCTACTCAAATAAGGTTGACAAGGACTAATTAATCCCATTACAGTGTGACAATGCCCTGCTGCTGTCACCACTGTCCTATGAATTCGTTCTATGAAAGTCACTTCTGCGGAGTTTCATTTAGAAGAAAAATAACCTTTGGATGGATCTAGAGAGAGTTTTGATAATGTGAGAGTACTTTGCAGAGGAAATTAAATTAAATTAAAACAGGCAGATGGCCCATGGTGATAAATAGGATTTTTAAATAAGTTAAGATATTATTAGTTATGCCAGCTAGAAGATTCTTCTCACAAAAATGATTATAATTCAACTGTAATTATAAAACTTTCAAATGTGATAAATTGTGCAATTAGCCTAAAGTCACAGGAACTTGCAACATCATTAAAGATTAAGCTTTTTCCCCAGTTTCTCCAGAATCTTTGCACTGGTTTACATAATGGTGCAGTTGTACTTTTTAGAAGGAAAGAAAGAAAGAAAGAAAGAAAGAAAACCTCATATAAAATGAAATACTTTAGCGTGCAGTATTATGTAGCAACCACTCTGTGTACAGAAAGATCCCACAAACAGCAACGAGATGAATGACCAGTTAATCTGTTTTCAGTCTGCTGAAGACAAATGTTGGCTAGGAAACCAGGAGAGCTCCCTGTTCTTCTTTGAATGGTAACACGGGATCTTTAATATCCACCCGAATAGGCAGACAGGTCATCACCTGTGATACTGGAGTACTCCAGCAGTACTGCACTGTTCTGTCAGCCTGATATGTTAGCTAGAGGTGCGCTCATTGACACAATGGTCCAGATTTTATGTTTCCTGTTGCCCCTTGTAGCTGCGTGGGAGCAGAAAATGTGAGGAAGCACAGCCCTCCCGCCCCCCCCCACAAAAAACCCATTCGGTTTGTACCCTGACGCGGGTGGGGCCAGTGACGGAGGAACCACCTGCCTGAAACAGGCGGGCACTTCATTTAAGTAATACTTTGGTAACTCGGAAATGGTAAGCCACAGAAAAGAAAGAACTTGTATTGATAGGGAATCGTATCACATCCTCAGGGTGCCTCAAGGTGCTTCCAAAACAGTTAATCATGTTTGGAATGCAATCACTGTTGTTATGTAGGCAAAAAGAGCAACTAGTTTGCAATTGTCAGATGTGTTGGCAATTCTAAAATATGCCTTGTTGATACCAAGTATAACCTTGAATGCACCTGCTCTCTGATAGTGCCTTTCTGTGCTCAAATTATGTGTGGCATGATTTCTAATGCATATTTTATCGCTTGATTTCAGTGCTGGAACACCACACTGCTCTTATCAAAATAAAATGTTCCTTTCGTTTCCATTGCTCTTTCTATGCCTTGCCACCTCTGAATAATCAGTTCTCAATAACTGTTCCTTATTAGGTAGACTGGCTCTTATTCTCCTTCCTGTGAGTATCTGCAACCTGCTGCTAATGGGATACTGCAGGAAAGAAAGAAATAAATTAAGAAAGGATGGGAGGAAGGAAGAAGGGAAGGAAGGAAGAAATGCTTGCATTTTTATACCTATATATGATGCCATTGAATCATCTACATGCATTTTGCACAAAGAACTGTTTTTTGGAGTGCAATGATTATTATTATTATTTAGCCAAATGTGACAACCATTCTGTGCCAAGAGCATTGCAAAAATAGCAATGAGATGGCTGATCAACTATTCCATCATCTTTGCTGGAAATGGTTCAAGGAAATATGTTTGCCAGGAGACTGGGAGAATGCTCTGGTCTTATTAGAACCTAGGAGTCTTAATAGGCTTGACGCTCAGCCTGTCAGAACAGCAATCAACAAAGTTCATCTACATACTACAAGGATGTTGAACTGCAAGTCCTAGTACGAAACTGTATAAAGATCTGATCAGAACACACGTTCTGTCTGAATAGTTCCAATCTCCTCGCTACACAACTCTTTAACCTACTCTTTTATTAACTCTGCTGGCCTGCTAATCTGTAGTGGTTTATCTAATGTCAGATTTTGTTCAGCAACCTTTATCTAAGAGAGTTACGCACAAATAATTCTGTCCCTTATTAATAATTTTGCCAGACCATTAACCTCACAGGTTATACCGTGAGTCAATGGTTGAGTTCTGCTCAGTGATTTCTCTCAACTTCGGCATGTGTAAAACATCCGTGTCTTTCATTTCGGATTGCCAGGATCTTTCATTTCTTTATTATTACGACATCCATCGTTACATCAAATATCAGACGCTCTCCCTCCTCAAAACTGAAATTATTTTTTAAAATCTTAAACATCATTCATTGTAACATTTAGGAAAATTATGCTTTTATCTTCTCATCTTTTGGAAGGGACATTAAACCATGGCCTCACCTGCCTGCTCAGGCGAATGTAGAAGATCCCATGGTACTATTCAAAGAAGAGCAGGGACTTCTCCTGTCCTGACCAACATTCCTCCCTCAAGCAAAAGTTCAAATCCATGGGCAGTTTGAGAATTTTATTTCAGTTCAAAAATCAAGAAATAAAAAGATGGTATTAGTATAAGTGTCAGATTATTATAAAAACCCAACTGGTTCACTAATGCCCTTCAGGGAAGGAAACCTGTCGTCCTTACCCGGTCTGGGCCTACACGTGTGACTCCAATCTCACGCCAACGCGATTGACTCTCAACTGCCCTCTGAAGTTTCCGAACAAGCCACTCAGTTGTATCAGGGCAACAAGGGATGGGCAATAAATGCCGGCCTTGCCAGCGATTCCCACACCCCGAGAACGAATTAAAAAATAGAACCTACTGACACTCACTGTGAAGGCACGCTCAAATAATGGACACTTTAATGAGATTCCAGAAAACTGCTGGTAGCTATGGCCAGCATAAGCTGGCACCTTCAACAGATCACAGGAGGAAAGGAGAGTAAATTTGTGAGAAGGGGAAGAAGTGATCCAAGCACCATGCTGAGTTTATCTGCGATATTTTCAGCCATCTGGCACACAGACCTCTGTGGCAGAGAGATAATCATAACCTGCTCGAAAGTATATCCAACCTCATAAAACACTTCAGTGCAACCATAGTATGAAACAACAAGGAACTTAACACTTGTTTGTTTCACAGTTTAGTTTTACTTCAGTGGTGCTTTTAACATAGGAACAGGAGTAGGCCATTCAGCCCCTCGAGCCTGTTCTGCCATTCAATTAGATCTTGGCTTATCTGTACCTTAACTGCATCTACCCGCTCTCCTTCTGTAACCCTTAATACTCTTACCTAACAAAGGATATTAACCCGGGTGAAAGGCCAAGGTCCACGGCCCAGAATCCCATCAAGGTTGAAAAAAGTAGGAGTGCAGATGCACAAAAATAAAGCAGCAGTTAAGGGAAGGCAAATGTGAGTTTTAAAGGCTTTTAGATTGCAGGAGGGAGGCAAAGAACAGAAATCCTGGAAATGAATGAGCTAGCAAGAATTATCATTGCCACTTAGAATCATAGAATCATATAACACAGAAGGAAGCCATTCGGCTCATCATTTTTGACAAATCTATTTGAGTTTTTTGAGGGTGTAACTAACAGGGTAGATAAGGGGGATCGAGTAGATGTGGTATATTTGGATTTTCAAAAGGCATTCGATAAGGTGCCACACAAAAGGTTATTACACAAGATTAGGGCTCATGGGATTCAGGGTAATATAATAGCATGGATTGAGGATTGGTTAAGGAACAGAAAACAGAGAGTAGGAATAACTGGGTCTTTTTGGGATTGGCAGGTTGTAACTAGTGGGGTGCTACAAGGATCAGTGCTTGGGCCTCAGCTATTTACAATCTATATTAATGACTTAGATGAAGGGACTAAGTGTAATGTATCCCAAGTTTGCTGACGATACGAAGCTAGACGGGAAAGTAAGTTGTGAGGAGGACGCAAAGAGTCTGCAAAGGGATATAGACAGGTTAAGTGAGTGGGCGAGAAAGAGGCAGATAGAGTATAATGTGGGGAAATGTGAAATTATCCACTTCGGTAGGAAGAATAGAAAAACAGAATATTTTTTAAAAGGTGAGAAACTAAGAAATGTTGGTATTCAGGGATTTGGGTGTCCTTGTACATGAATCACAGAAAGTTAACATGCAGGTACAGCAAGCAGTTAGGACGGCAAATGATATGTTAGCCTTTATTGCAAGGAGGTTGGAGTATGAGAGTAAGGAGGTCTTGCTGAAATTATATAGGGCTCTGGTGAGATCACACCTGGAGTACTGTGTACAGTTTTGGTCTCCTTACCTAAGGAAGGATATACTTGCCTTAGAGGGGGGGTGCAACGAAGGTTCACTAGATTGATTCCTGGGATAAGAGGGTTGTCCTATGGGGAGAGATTGAGTAGAATTGGTCTACATTCTCCAGAGTTTAGAAGAATGAGAGTTGATCTCATTGAAACGTATAAAATTCTTAGAGGGCTTGACAGGGTAAATGCTGAGAGGCTGTTTCTGCTGGCTGGGGAGTCTAGAACTAGGGGTCATAGTCTCAAGATAAGAGGTCGGCCATTTCGGACCGAGATGAGGAAAAATTTCTTCACTCAGAGGGTTGTGAATCTTTGGAATTCTCTACCCCAGAGGGCTGTCGATGCTCAGTCATTGAATATACTCAAGACTGAGGTCGATAGATTTTTGGACTGTAAGGGAACCTAAGGATATGTGGATAGAATGGGAAAGTGGAGTTGAGGTAAAAGATCAGCCATGATCTTATTGAATGGCGGAGCAGGCTCGAGGAGCCATATGGCCTACTCCTGCTCCTATTTCTTATGATCTTATGTTCTATGTGTCCATGCTGGCTCTTTGAAAGAGCTATCCAATTAGTCCCACTCCCCTGCTCTTTGCCCATAGCCCTGCAAATTTTTCCTTTTCAAGTATTTATCCAATTGCCTTTTGAAAGTTAATATTGAACCTGCTTCCACCACACTTTCAGGTAGTGCATTCCAGATCATAACAACTCACTGCGTAAAAAAAATTCTGTTCATTTCCCCCCATTACAATTCTGGTAAATCTCTTCTGCATCCTCTCCAAGGCCTTAACATCCTTCCTAAAGTGTATTGCCCAGAAGTATATTGCAACAGTCTAACCAGTGATTTATAAAGGCTTAGCATAACTTCCTTGCTTTTGTATTCTATGCCTCTATTTATGAAGCCAAAGAATCCAAATGCTTTCTTAACCCCTTTCTCAACTTGTCCTGCCACCTTCAAAGATTTGTGAACATAAACCCCAAAATCTCTCTGTTCCTGCATCCCCTTTCAAATTGTACCATTCAGTTAATATTGCCTCTCCTCATTCTTCCCACCAAAATGCCTCACTTCTCTGCATTAAATTTCATCTGCCATGTGTCTGCCCCTTTTACCCTGAAGACTGCTTCCATCGTCCTCACTTAATTGAAAGCAAACTTCTCCTTGGCACACTTTCAAAGCGCATCTGGCTTCTGCTGCAATTATCCAGGATTTAGTTCTTTGGGAAACTATGTTCATTATATCAGCCATGATCTTATTGAATGGCGGAGCAGGCTCGAGGGGCCGATTGGCCTACTCCTGCTCCTATTTCTTATGTTCTTATGTTCTTATATTTACATTTAGGGCTCGATTTTTGGATGTCCGAGTCGGCTGATTCGTGGCGGGGAGGCTCCGAAAATCGGGGATTCCCGGGGCGGGTCCGGAGCCCGGCTCCAACCCGCCCACTTCCGGGTTCCCCAATGACGCGCTTAGATGCGCGCGCAGCCCCCGCATGCGGGACTCCCACCGCCAATTAAAGCAGGTGGGATCCTACTTAAAGCAATTAATGTGATAGTTCAGGTCGTTAGCAGACCTGATTTGTAGAATAATTTAGGAGGGGTGGGATTTTCATCTCAACTGAGCGTGTTTCCCGTACTAGGGGAAACACTTCCAGTTGAAGTGGACGTGTTGCAGCCACCAGCCTGTGGCAGCTGCAAAGTTCCATTTGACAGGTTGTGGGGGGAGACCCTCACTCATTGCAGGAGGCCACTCTGTCAATTTGGACAAAGTTTGGCCTCCACCACCCTCCTCCTAACAATAAAATTCACCAACTTGGAACCTCAACCCCAGTGTGCAGACACATTTACCTATCTTGTGGACCCTCTCAAACGTACATCTTCCGGATGGGGGCTGCCATAACTGCAGTCATGACCTCCTCGGAGGATGAACAGCATCACCAGCCTCGCCAGCTATGCCATCCACCTCTGACATGTGGAGCTCCACAACGCAGTACTGTAACACATCCACCTGCACAGCAGAGAGAAATGCGTCGCAGAAGGCACTACCCTCGCCACAGAGTCTACAGACCGATGCTCAGCTTCCTGGACCTCTCTGAGCAGCAGTGCACACATCTGCAGCCTGCTTCATGCCGAGCTGCTCACGGCTGGCCCGAGCACCATCTTCTTACCTGACGCTCTCAAAGTCACCACTGCCCTCAACAACTTCTCCTCCCCATCCTTTCAGGGTGCCACCGGGGACATCGCCGACGTCTCCCAGTCGTCTGCACAAAAGAGCCCTGCAAATACACCTACACCCACTCTGCAGTGACACAATGGGTGGCATCAGGTGTGGGTCTACATGGTGATCCTCAGGAAAGGGAATTATTGCACAAACCAGAGAAGATTTGCAAAGACGTGGCAGTAGTGGTGACAATATAATATGTAATGTGAATTGATCAGAAATCAAATATAAGTAAAAAGCATGACAAACCCTCAAACACCCTTGTGCATCCCCTTCATGCTCATGACACGTTTGCCTTACGCTTCCTGCTGCACATATGTGATGCATGCCCTGTGGCTGCAGCTCAGGTAGTGGCAGGTTGGGTGAGGCTGACCGTGAAAGAGATGCATGAGAGGATGAGTATGAGATGGAGCCATGAGATTGTATGAGGATTGGGTTGAGTGGTAGTGTGGGATGAGCACTGGTGAGGTGAGTAAGTGCAGGTAAGATGAGAATGAGCTTTGAGTGAGTGTGAAGAGTGATGTGATAGAGTAGTGTTGTAATGTAGGAAATGAGGCAGTCAATTTGCGCACAGCAAGATCCCACAAACAGCAATGAGATATTGGGCCAGAAATTGCTTCCGAAATAACGGAGGAGCTCAACAGCACTCTCAGTTTTTACTGGTGAATTGAAGGAGCAAGTTCCTGCGTTTGCACATGTGCAGTGAAACATGGAAATCTGGAACTTGCTCCTATTGGTTCGCCGGTGATATTTCAGCTTTGAATTAAAGGGCCATTGCGCATTGCAATCAGAGAAATCATTGATAAAACGGCAGCTTGCTTATCTACCTAGCTGTAAAGTAACTAATTACGCCACCAAACAGGTACGCTTAAAAATACCAGGTCTAAACTAAGCGTGGTTAGTCTTAATGACTGCCAATCAACTAAAAATTACCTTTTAAAAATGTGGATTCTCACATTACTCCTTATTGCAATAGTTTTTGGTCATTGAAAAAAAAAATGTTTTTAATACTTTTCCTTTCTGTCTCTTTAATTTAATTCAATTATTTCTTTGGCTTTTTATTAAAAAAAATTAAATTTTTATTTACAATGACATACAGAATACTAACTTTAATTGAATGAAGTCTGCTTGCCTGCTTGAGCAATGCAGCCTGAATCTGTAGGCGTTATTTCTCTTCCTGACAGATTTTGTCGGCATGACTTCTGTTCTCACAGACGTTTCCAGCTGCGCGGCAACTCAGGCTGCTCTGAGGCTGGGTCGATAGCGCAAAATTTGTTGAAAGTTTGAATTCAAGCAATTTGACGCCACAGAGACCGCAGTAAGGATTTTCGTTAATTAAATTCACAGGCACTGGAGTAAGTGTTGCCTCACTGCTCTGCGCGTCCGGCCCAATGTATGGATAATCTATCTTTACTGATGCTGGTTGAGGGATAAATATTAGCCAGGACACCCTGCAATTCTTTGAAATAGCGCCATGGGATCTTTTAGGTCCATCCGAGAGAGCAGGCAGGGCCTTTGTTTAACGTCTCATCCAAAAGGCAGCACCTCCGACTGTGCAGCACTCCCTCAGTACTCCACTGAAGTGTCAGCCGAGATTTTGTCCTCACATCCCTGGAGTGGGATTTGAACACATGACCTTCTGACTTAGAGTTGAGAGTGCTTCCCACTGAGCGACTGCTAACCCACAATTTCACTCTGCAATGTGCCACAGCTGAGCCCAATTAAATACTTATCCAACATCAACAAATGAAATGTGTGGGGAGGGGGAGGAACAGGATACTGACTGATTCGTCCACGCCGTTTAGCTCAGTTACTGCGTGTTTTAATTCTGCATCAGTAAGACCCCATAACATTCTTCGACAAAGAGCACGGAGTTCTTCCAGGAGTTCTGGCCAATGTTCCTTTGCCATCCACCACCCAGGAAGATAAGAAAGTGGGAATTCATCTCATCATTGTTTACAGGACTCTGCTGTGTGCAAAGGCTATGGGCCCCGACAACATCCCAGCTGTGGTGCTGAAGGCTTGTGCTCCAGAACTAGCTGCGCCTCTAGCCAAACTGTTCCAGTACAGCTACAACACTGGCATCTACCCGACAAAGTGGAAAATTGCCCAGGTATTTCGTGTCCACAAAAAGCAGGACAAATCCAATCCGGCCAATTACCGCCCCATCAGTCTACTCTCAATCATCAGCAAAGTGATGGAAGGTGTCGTCAACAGTGCTATCAAGCGGCACTTACTCACCAATAACCTGCTCACCGATGCTCAGTTTGGGTTCCACCAGGACCACTCGGCTCCAGACCTCCTTACAACCTTGGTCCAAACATGAACAAAAGAGCTGAATTCCAGAGGTGAGGTGAGAGTGACTGTCCTTGACATCAAGGCAGCATTTGACCGAGTAAAATTGAAGTCAATGGGAATCAGGGGGAAAACTCTCCAGTGGCTGCAGTCACACCTAGCACAAAGGAAGATGGTAGTGGTTGTTGGAGGCCAATCATCCCAGCCCCAGGACATTGCTGCAGGAATTCCTCAGGGCAGTGTCCTAGGCCCAACCATCTTCAGCTGCTTCATCAATGACCTTCCCTCCATCATGAGGTCAGAAATGGGGATGTTCGCTGATGATTGCACAGAGTTCAGTTCCATTCGCAACCCCTCAGATAATGAAGCAGTCCATGCCCGTATGCAGCAAGACCTGGACAACATCCAGGCTTGGGCTGATATGTGGCAAGTAACATTCGCGCCAGACAAGTGCCAGGCAATGACCATCTCTAACAAGAGAGAGTCTAACTATCTCCCATTGACATTCAACGGCATTACCATCGCCAAATCCCCCACCATCAATATCTTGGGGGTCACCATTGACCAGAAACTTAACTGGACCAGCCATACAAATACTGTGGCGACAAGAGCAGGTCAGAGGCTGGGCATTCTGCGGCGAGTGACTCACCTCCTGACTCCCCAAAGCCTTTCCACCATCTACAAGGCACAAGTCAGGAGTGTGATGGAATACTCTCCACTTGCCTGGATGAGTGCAGCTCCAAAAACACTCAAGAAGCTCGACACCATCCAGGACAAAGCAGCCCGCTTGATTGGCACCCCATCCACCACCCTAAACATTCACTCCCTTCACCACCGGCGTACCGTGGCTGCAGTGTGTACCATCCACAGGATGCACTGCAGCAACTCGCCAAGGCTTCTTCGACAGCACCTCCCAAACCCGCGACCTCTACCACCTAGAAGGACAAGGGCAGCAGGCACATGGGAACAACACCACCTGCATGTTCCCCTCCAAGTCACACACCATCCCGACTTGGAAATATATCGCCGTTCCTTCATCGTCGCTGGGTCAAAATCCTGGAACTCCCTTCCTAACAGCACTGTGGGAGCTCCTTCACCACACGGACTGCAGCGGTTCAAGAAGGCGGCTCACCACCACCTTCTCGAGGGCAATTCGGGATGGGCAATAAATGCTGGCCTTGCCAGCGATGCCCACATCCCATGAACGATTAAAAAAATAACGGTGGCTGCATTTGGCTGCATAACAGCAGTGACTGCACTTCAAAGAGCTTTGGGGGTGGGTCTGAGAGATGTGACGAGGCACTATACACATGCTAATCATTCACTAACACCATATATGTCAGCCTCTGCCGAATTTCCATCATGGTTTCCCGCTACTCCCTAGTGGCCAATAAAATAACAAATGATTTTCCGTTTCTCTGCAATTGTTTCTCCTTCTTTCCTGAAGGTTCTGGTTCATGTTGTCCATGATTGAACATATGCCGTCCTCCCTCTGATGCCTTACCCCAGTGGCTGTTCTTTATGTGTAAGCCTCTACAACAAGTTGTTGAACCAAATTTTGTCCTGTTTCCACCTGATATCTACACACATGCACTTTTCCATTAAAACTCACTATATAATGTCCAGGAGTACGAACCCGAGCTGATGGTTCTCCATCTATGTTAGCGATCAAGAGGTAGTTTAGGAATCCATCTTGTACATAAAAGATTCATTCATATTTAGTTCCATTTTATATTAAGCTCTATAGTTAAAAGTTTAAGACTGAAAGACTGTAAAAAAGGCTGACAGTCTGTCTGCACAAAGGTTAGCTACAGCCTTCTTCAAGACCAGCTTGCACATGTTTACATTTAGATTCGCTTTATCACTCCAAACTGGAGACTCAGCTCTCCTTTTTATGTCTCGCTAACCCAAAACTCTGATGTTATCTGTTCCACTGCGGAACCAAGGGCATCAGAATAGAGAGTTAAATGTTTAGGTAGCCGGGAACATCTTGATACCCACTGATACGGACCAGTACTGTAAGTGAGTAAAGGGTTATGGAATGCAGATGCCTAAGAGTGCAGCTATAAAGGGTATGAATGGGGTGAGATCATAGCCATGTGTTAGAAGGAGGAGGAGGAGAGAGAGAAAGAGAGGCAAGATGGTTGGGCTCAACCAGATGCGACATGCGTTCTTCTACAGAAAAGAATATTTATGATCTCGGTGTTGGCGGTGAGAATATTATTTAATCTTTAATAAACAAGAAAAGTGTTTGACTCCGGATCTCAAGCTCATCCTTGGCCTATAGGCACAGGAACTGTAGCCTTTGTCTATAGTATATACATATATATATATACACACAAGGGAATGTTCTCCTTAGAGCAGAGAAGGTTAAAGGGAGATTTAATAGAAGAGTTCAAAATGAAGGGATTTGATAGAGTAAATATGGATAAATTGTTTCTACTGGCAGAAGGGGCAGTAACCAGAGGACACAGATTTAAGGTAATTGGCAGAGGTGTGATGAGGAGAATTTTTTTTATGCAGCGAGTTGATATGATCTGGAACACACTGCCTGAAAGGGTGGTGGAGGCAAATTCAATGGTAACTTTCTAAAGAGAATTGGATAAATACTTGAAGGGGAGAAAATTGTAGGGCTACGGGGAAAGAGCAGGGGAATGGGATTAATTGCATAACTCTATCAAAGAGCCATGATGGGCCAAATGGCCTCCTTCTGTGCTGTAAGATTCTATGATTCTACAAGAATACACATCCCAACATCTTCATCGGCCAGTGAAGGCTCTGGCCTATTGTACTGCCCACTAATCCCCAGCCCGAGATCACCCTGAGGTGTTCCTGCTTTTTTTTTTGTGACTCAGCGGGAGTAAGTTTAACTTTTATCATCGGGCAAAAAACAGGTTTAATGCGAATTGGCCGCTCATTTTACACCAGGCCCAGTTTTATGTCCCACTGACTTCGAAAGAAAGTTGGGCGGAGTGTAAAACTAGCGACCGATCCACTATCGATCGTTTATCGCCCGGCGATCAAAGTTAAAATGACCCCCCAAGCTCGGTAAAGGTATTTACTCATAAAGCCATTGGAGACCTCCTTGTGTGAAATTCCAAAGCAGTGGATACCAATCCAAAAGCAAAAATTAGCATGCCATCACAGTTCTAGAAACTTACTGGGCTGGGTTTTCCACTGAGTGGCGCACGAACGGCCCCTGCACTTGCCCATAGACTTTCCGTGGGCTATTGTATGGCAAGTTCCTGTCACCGGGAGCTCAATACAGCGCGGCATCCTCTACAGAGCAGCTGAGCAGCGTTTGGAATCGTGCAAGAAAAGATCTGATCACATGGGACAATAAACTGCCAGGAGTCTTACAGAGAGCTGAATGGAGTCTTCAAATGACCTCTTAAATATAGAAAATTAGTTTAATTGTAAATAAACTTTTAAAAACTTTTTATAAACAGCGTGATCCCGAGTGGAAAAGGCATTTCTTTACC